>NC_136467.1:82393186-82900686 GCF_902686455.1 Sciurus vulgaris
TGTAATTCTAAGGACATAAATATTCTAATGACATATAATTTGTTTTTTATTTATCTTATTTTTTAAGTTGGGACAAAACCTGCACAGCATAAAACTTACCATTTTAATTGAAGTGGGCATTTCATGTCATTAGGCACATTCGTAGTGCTGGGCAATCATAAACATCCATCTCCAGAACTTCTTTCATCTTCTAACCTGGAAACTGTGTACTCATTAAACAATAACTCCAAGCCTAGAAAAATGCCTTTCTCATTGTCTTTATCAATTTGACTATCTCATATAAGAGGAAAAATACAGTATTTGTCCTTTTCTCCCAGCTTCTCTTACTTATCATCCTATCTTAAAGATTCTTCCATGTTAGAGTATGTGTCAGAATCCCCTTCCTTTTAAATGCTGAAAAATATACCATTTTACATACATGCTTCATATTGCTTATTTATTCATCCATCAATGGAAACTTGAATTATAGGAAAATTATTTTTTAATTATCTGCTATAATGCTAATTTACTTCCAAATCAGATTCTTGTCTTAGCTACATGCTGAAATCACCTAGGAGTTTTTAAGAATACAGAGTTCTTGGCTTAACCATAGTATTACAGAATTCACATGGTAAGCCAGGAATCTATATTTTAAGAAATACAAAGATCCAAGTTTTTACTATCAAGTAATTATGAAACTCTCCCTCTTCTAAAATGGTATTTGGGAGATGGTCTGTGCACCAATCTCCACACCACAGCAATATATACCTGGCCAGTTGAAATTACAACTTACGCAACGAAACAAGTTATGAAGAAAACATATGAGTGGAAGGAGCGGGTGGGTGGTTCTGAAGCACTGGAGCTAGAGTGAAAATAAGAAACCCTAATAGCAGTGCATGCTAGAACACTGTGGTTTTTACTGCACTTTTTGTTCATTTGTTTATGTTGCTAGAAGAACAAGTAGTGGGTGTAAGTTAGAACTGCACCTTGATACATAAAAGTAATTCCGGACACTGATCAGATACTGAAAACCTTTCAATAAGTGAAAGTCCTAGAAAAAGATTTTGACCATAAAAATAAGTATAGAGTTAGCAAAGCCAAGTAAAAATATCACAAAAGCCTATGTGTTGACAATCCCCATGTTGCAAACATTGTTATATTTTAAAAGGTGAGTAAAAAGATAAAAACTAACATAGAACTTAACATGACAGCATAAGGGGAAAAGAGTGTAATACCAATGATTCAGATGATATTCAGAGAAAACTGACCTTTTCAAAAGGTTGTCAAAGATATGCCTTTTTATGGAAGAATGGCAAAAAAAAGAACAACAAGAATGAATGAATGAATGAATGAATGAATGAATGAATGGGCTAAGAATATTAATTAAGGTGACAATACTATAGCAAATAAATCCATGCATTTCATTGGATCAATAGAATAAAAGTTTATTTCTCTAGCCTGTGAAATCCAAAACAGATGTTCTCCTTCAATTCATAGTTCAATAAACCAGGATCCTTTTACCATATGTCTCGACCATCTCCAACACATGGCTTCTAAGGTTACCATAGAATGGAAAATAGCATGGAAGACTGCATGTGGGATATTTTCTGGGACAAGTCTGGAACTGGTTTGGATCAGTTCTTCATACATTCCATTGGTAAAATTTGACTTCGTGAACATACCCAACTTCTAAAGGGACTGAAAAATATTGTCTAGTGGGTATCCAGGAGAAAGGTGAAACATTTTAAGTGACTAACTAGTCAGTCTCCAGAAGACCAAGACCATTTTATTTTTATGAAATAAAATGCCTATATAATAACCTAGGGAGAATAAATTAGTGAGATAAGGAAGAATCAAGTGGAAATATAGAATATCAGATCCAGGAAGAAAGAGCAAAACTGAAAATGTGAGATAATTAGCAAATTTATGAAGCCTGCCCAAGACATGGAAGAAAAACAAAAGGATCTGAAAATAACAAAAGATAATAGATGTGGGAAGAAGAGAACTGAGAAAAGAGATTTTAATCCACTGAAGATACTCCAAAAGTAGAAACCAAAATAAAGAATAAACAGAAAATAAAAAGGATACTAATAGTTTTTGGTTTTGGATTTGGTTTTGGTCTTTCAAAACAAAAGGCACAAATACACAGATTTTAAGAGACTACCATGGACCAAGTAAATGTACTAAAAAGATATCTATACTTAACACATCATAACAAAATTTTGGAATTAGAAGGATACAAAGAAATATATCCTACAAGCATATAGGCAACACACAAATGAATGATAGATTATGAACAAGTAAAAAAAAAAATCAAACTAATTTCCCTCTGCAATTTGATATAGCTAGAGACATTGTTGCAACATGTTTTTATTCTGTGGGAAAGAAATTTGATGAAAGAATTTTATATGAAGAGTTAATTTACCACTCATATTAAGACAATAGAATGAAATTCTCAGATATGCCAGAATTCAGAAATGTTTGACTCACTATCCCTTTAAAAAGAGAAGAATAGCAAACAAAAACATAATTTCTCTCTTAATAACACATTGTGGCCAAATGGGAATGAATCAAATTAAATTCCTCAAGAATAGGAGTCTATGGTTAAAATCATAATAAAAAATAAGCATTAACACATGAAACACAAATTTTGATCTTAATATATTTTAAAAATTAAATGCAAAAGTTCAAAATAATTATTTAAAAGAAATACATAATATAAAATAATGTAAGTACATTAATCTGGTTATATTTCTAGAAACTAGGAAGTAATTATAGAGATATATGAGTTGGGGAAAGTAAGCACTTTTAGTCTTGATATGAGAAAGAACATTAGAGAACTATAAGTTAAGATGATCCTTTTTCAAATAAATTTTATTTTTCATTAAGGCATAATGTTTGTACATTTTTGAGGTATAATTTGGTATTTGATTTAAGTATACATCAGGTAAATATCAAATCAAGGTAATTAGCATATCTGTCACCTTAAATTTTATTGTTTCTTTATGAGGGGCACATTCCAAATCTTCTAATTATTTTGAGATATACAATACATTATTGCTTATATTCACCCCACCATGTCAGAGAATATCAGATCCCATGTGTTATGGTTTATATAGGAAATGTCCCTCAAAGGTTCACATGTTGAAGGCTTGTTCTCCTATGCAGCATGTTCAGGGGTGAACCTCTTTGGAAGTAATTGGATCATGAGGGTTCTGACCTCATCGATGGACTAATTCATTGATGTGTTTATAGCTGCTGGCATTGTTGGGAGGTGGTGAAGACTGAAGTAGGTGGGATCTAGTTGGAGGGAGCAAGCCCTTTGTAACACACCCTTGGGGACTATATCTTGTCCCTGGTTCCCTCCTTTTCTTTTGCTCTCTGCTGCCATAAAGTGAGCAGTTTTCCTCTGACATGTCTTTCTATTAAAATGCTCTGCCTTGCCTCAGGCCCAAAGCAATGGATTCATCCAGCCCTGAACCGAAACTTCTGAAATCAAGAGACAATAAATCTATCCTCCTCTACATGATTTATCTCTGGTATTTTTTTTTTCCACAATGGTGAGAAACTAGCACACACGTATTCTTCTTCATAACTAACTGAAATCTCATACCCACTGACCAACCTCTCTCTTTCATTCCTCTTCCTTCCTACTCTCCATTGTCTTCAATAAAAATTTAAAATTATCTGCAAGTATATCTTCAAATGGGACAAGAATTGAGCTCAAAATGGAATCTGGGTGGCAATCCTCAATCATCTTCTTTCATCCTCTCAATAAAAGGAGCTGGAAAAAAATGAATCATTCAAAATGATTATAACAGCAACTTGGAGACTAGGGAAGGAGGATCACAAGTTTGAGGTCAGTCTCAGAATCTTATCTAGACCCTAAGCAACTTATTGAGAACCTGTCTCAAAATAAAAAAAGTAAAAAGAAGGGCTGGTTATGTGACTCAGTGGTTAAGAACACTGGGGTCAATCCCCAGTACCCTCCCACCAAAAAAAAAAAAGAAAAAAAAAAAAAAGATTACAACAGAAAACTTCCCAAATGTAGAGAAGCATACAAATATCCAGGTACAGGAAGGTCAAGGGTCATCAGTCAAACTTGACTCATCTATTCTCAGACATATTGTAATCAAGCTCTCAAAGGTGAAACATAAATGGAAGATTCTCAAGGGAATAAGAGAAAAAGAAAACAAATAAATATAAGTGTGTTTCAATTTTCCTAAAAGCAGACTTCTCAGAAAAACCCTTAAGGCCAGGAGAAAGTAGCATGAGATTTCTATAGTACTGAAGAAAAAAATGTCAACCAGGAATATTGTACCTAGCAAAACTATCATTTAGAAATGAAGAAGAGATAAAACATACTCAGACAAATCCTGATAGAACATATATCCACCAGATCTGCCTTACGAGAAATAAAATCTTGTAGGGACATAGTCAAATTGAAAGAAAGAGATGTTAGCATGTAGGAAGAAAACATCAGAAGATATAAAACTCATTGGTATGCAATTTCAAAATGCTCTAATATTGTAAACTGGTATGTAACTAATTCGTGTCTTTAGTATGAAGATCTAAAAACAAAAAAGTTAATGATAACAATATCTGTATTAGTATATTAAAAGGAGTTAGGTAATATAGAAAGATATAAAATAGGACATCAAAAATTCAAAATGTGGGACTGGGGTTGTAACTCAGAGGTAGAGCACTCACCTCACACTTGAAGTTTGATCCTCAGCACCACATAAAAATAAAATAAAATACAACTAAAAATTTTTTTTAATTCAAAATGTGGAGAGGAATGAAATGTAAGTGTAGAGTATTTTATTAGTGTATTTTCTTTTTATGTCTTCTTATATTTATGTCAAGTTGCTTCCATTTCAAATTTGCTTGTTATAATTTTAAAAACTGTCAGCCTCATGGTAACCATGAAGTAAAAATCTATAAACAAAATAAAGAACCAAAACATACTGCCAAAGAAAGTCACTTAACTGTAATAAGGAAAACTGTAAGCAGAGAGGTACAAAAGAAAGAAAATATAATGAAATTTTTAAAGGCCACAAAATGTCTGTAGTAATACCTTACCTAGCAATTATATTAAATGTAAATGGATTAAATTCTCAAAATAAAAGTCACAGCATGACTGAACAGGCCCAGTTAGTATTGCTAGAAATTAATACCGCTGGAAAGAAACTCACCTCACCTCTAAAGACACACATAGACTGAAAGTGAAGGAATGAAACAAGTATCCCATGCAAATGGAATCCAAAAATAAGCATAAGTTGCAATATATATATTAGAAAAATAGAAGTCAAATTAAAAGCAATAAAAAGAGACAAGTAAGATTATTATATAATGATAAAAGGATCAATATGGCCCTTAAGGGAGTCAGAATGGAAGTTACTCAAAAAAATTAAAAATAGAACTGCTATATGATTCAGCAAACCCACTACTATGTATATAACCAAAAGAAATGAAATCGCTATGTCATAGAGATATCTGCACTCCCATACTTATTGCAGCAATATTTAGAATTTCCAAGAAATAATAACAAAGTGTCCATTAACTAATGAATGGACAATGAAAATGTACATATGTACAACAGAATATTATTCAGCCACAAAAATGAATGAAAACCTGTCATTTGCAACAACATGGATGGAACTAGAGATCATTGTGTTAAATGAAATAAGACATATAAAGATAAGTACCGTAAGATTTCACTCATATGTTGAATTAACTTTTTGATCTCACAGAAGTTGAGAATAGAATGGTGGTTACCAGAGGCTGAAGAGAGTAGCAGGGGAGAGAGATAGAAAAAGTTGGTTATTTCAGGTAGGAATAAGAAGTTCTGGTGTATGATTGACAGTGGGATGACTATAGATAACTATTATGTACAATATATTTCAAAAAAGCTAGACAAAAAAGATTTGGGGATGTTTCACCATAAATAAATGATACATATTTGAGAAGATAGATTTGTTAACCTGATTTTAATATGATACAATGTATATGTGTATCAAAATATCATGATACTCCAGGAATATGTACAGTTTTCATGCTTTTACATACCAGTTAACAAATAAATTTAAATTCAAAAAATAAAATTAAGAAAAGATTTCTATTTATATTAGTGTTAAACATAATAAAATTCTCAGGAATAAATTTACCAAAAGAAGGGCAAAAACTGAAAAAAATTAAAGCAGATATAAACAAATGGAAAAACATCACGTTTATAGATCTAAAGCATTAGTATTTTTAATATTGCTATATCCCTAAAACCAAATTACAATCCTTGTCAGAATCACAGCTAACTGCTTTGTATAAATGGACCTCCTGATCCTAAAATTCGCAAGAGGCTTAGAATAACTTTAAAAAAAATCTTATAAAGAAGAACAAAGTAGGAGGAATCACACTTCCCAATTTGAAACTGACTACAAAGCAACAGTAATCAAAAAGTGTGATACTGGCATGAGTATTAGACTTACGGATGGATGGTACAGAATTGAGAATCCAGACATAAACCTATGTATCTGTGGTCAACTGATTTTTGATAAGAAGAATGAGATCAGTCAAAGGAAAAGAAATGGTGGTAGAATAACTGGATTGCCACATACAAAGGAATGAAGTTGAATCCTTACAACCTCACATCATATCCAAGCATTAACTCAGATGATTGAATACCTAAACATATGAGCTTCAACTGTAACACTTTTAGAAGGAAACATAGGAATAAATATATATGACCCCCCTTTGGTGAAGGAGTCTTAGATGTGACACCAAAAGCATGAGCAACAACAAGGAGAAATAGATACACTGGATTTCACTAAAATTTAAAACTTATACTTCAAGAGGTATAATCAAAAATTAGAAAGAAAACCCAGAGAATGGAAGAAAATTTTTACAAATCACATATCTAATAAGGGATTTGTATCTAGAATATATAGAGGACTTCTACATCTCAATATTTAAAAAGAAATAATACAATCAAAACTACAAAAAGGATTAGAATAGATACTTCTCATGTCCTCCAACCACCCCAAACCATTTAAGAAATGATCTCTTACTCAATCAAGATAAACTACTCTGTCAAAAGATCCTTCATAATTGGGTCATACTCCAACATTTTGCTATTCCACACAGTCCAGTCTTTGGAAATGTCATGTCCTTTCACACATAAAAAAAGTGCAAAATAAAATGCAGCATCTACCAATGTCTAAAACTTTTGGGGTGTTTCTTTTTTCACAAGTCCTTGCAATAAATGGATCCGCTCTGGTTCCCAGCATCTTCCCAAAGCAAAAGGCAAGTTAAGACTCACTTTATCCTTCTCCCAGGATCTGATTTCTTCTTCTTTTAGTCTCTTCATTTAACTGGACTTTATCATTATCTAAAAAAGAAATCATTTTCTCTAGGTAGAATTTATTCATTATGCTTCTATTTTATAACTCACAGTGCTAAGGGAATCAGAGATTGAATTAAGTTAATGATTTTAATTGATCACTATCCTTCTATATTGACTTTGATGTTGTCTGATGTAATGTCACCAAACTGTTAAAACTTTTTAAGATAATCATATGAAGGGGAGTATCTCCAAAATTACAGGGTTACTAATGTACCACAAAGAAAATAAATTTTAGAACAGCCTAGAAGCAAGTGTAATTTAAAATATTACTTTCATATCACATGAATAACTAGTACTTTCATTTCTATTTGGATGGAGAGGTTGATACTGGGTTATAAGTTGGCTTTCTATTTCTTGAACGTAACAGCTCTCTGGGTCACTCTTGGAAGCCACGTATTATTTTGGCACTTCTCTGGATTATAATATAAGCAGCAGCACATTATTTCCAGTGCCTGGGCCATCTGAAATAAGCAAACATTCTATCCCAGGTTACAAGCAGTTAGTGACTGGATGAGCACCAGTCAGTCAAGAAAGCAGTTTTAGTCTTTCATAATGCCAAGCTTAAAACAAAGACGGCTAGAAACTAACCCAGAAGGTTGCACAGAAGTAAGAACTGACTTGAAACTCAGGTAAAAATAAACCAAATATCATGAGGCTTGAAATAATCCAAATCTCCATCTTTCTTTATTAGTTCTGTTTGTCTTTTTTTTTTTTTTTTTAATTGTTGTTGTTTTTAATGTCCTTCAACCTTTTCTGGGTCCTAGTCTAAATTGGAAGTGCTAGAAACACAACCCAAATGTTTCCATTGCATTTATGACCTAACCAGAAGTGGGAAGTAATGGAAATATCAAGACACCATAATTAAAGTCCATCAAATTACAATTCCTGTAAGAAAGAATAATACATATAACAAGACAGTAGCCTACGTGCCCTTGACATGGTAGGGTTGGAAGAAGTAGGCTACAGAATCATTTAATTGGTGATTCTGGTAGGATTTCAGAAGACCAAAATGGTAATAATAAGAAGTGGACAATGAAGGCTCTACTGATGAGGTCTCATATGGAAATTGGGATTCACTAGGAATTGGACTAGAGGTCAATTTGTTACACCATAGCAAGAATTTACCACATTTTGTTCATGCCCTGAGTCTTTGTGGGAGGCCAAATTTAAATCTAATGAACAATATATCAAAATTTCAAGGCAACAAAGCATCAGACAGTAGCATGGATATTACTGGTTACTTTCAGCCAAATTTACTATGAGAATCAAGAGCAAAAACAGACAGAACAGAAAGATTTTGAAATTCGCAGCTTGGCCAGAAAAGAAGCATTTGTAAAGGTACAGCCAAGGAGGATATAGTTCCTAGTGCCAAAAACAAAAATCAAAAGCTTTGGACCAGGACAATAGGAAAGATGCCTGAAAGGCATGTCAGAAATCTTAAGAACATACCACCCATCACAGGCTAAAAGATATAGAATAAAAAATTGTTGCAAAGACTTTCCAGGACAAAATTGTTTCAAAAAAGACCCCTGGGGTGCCATGCATGCCAAGGGCTGCCTCTGAATTTGTTTCTTCAAGATTCATTATCCCATGTGGAGTGGACAAGGCTTTCAGAGGCCACTGCAGCATGGTTCAAGTGGACCCAGGTACAATTCACACTGGCAGTGGACCATGGCATTGTCCATGTCATGCTGGTTTTGCAGGCATGCAGAATGCAAGAGCTACAGGGTCTTGGCAGTTTCCACTGTGATTTCAAAGGAAAGTCTGGGAGGCCAAGAAATGTGCTGTGGCATTGGAATCTCTCCAAGCAGCCCCCAACAGGGCAATGTGTAATGGAGCTGTGTGGGTGAAGCCAGAATTGCAGTGGAGAAGTGCCAGCAACATGTAACACTCATCAGGCAGTAGGCAAAACTAGCCTGGGAGAATAGATGTGTGGGCTGCAAACAGAAAGACCCTGAGTTGGGACTGCTCAATCCCTTGGGAGCCCAGATCCTGCCAAAGTGTGTCCCAAGTGCTGGACATGGAGCTTTTAGGATTTAATTTGCCCTGATGGATTTCAGTCTTTCTTTGGATGGATACCTCCTTACTATTTTCCTGTCCCTCCATTTCAAAATAGGAGTCCTTGCCCTGTGTCTGTCCTACTCTTGTATTTTGGAAGCATGTAACCCTTTTTGATTTTCATTGGGGCTTGTAGTTGAGTTTGCCTTGAGTCTCAGAAGAGATGTTGGACTTGGACTTTTGAGCCATGCTGGGACAGTAAAGACTTTGGAGATTCATGGAAATGGAATGAATGCACTTTGCATTGTGAGATGGACACAAACTTTATGGGGGCCAGGGGGAGAATGCAATGTTCTGAAAGTTCATGTGGTAAGGGCTTGATCCCCAGGGTCAGACACTAGTGAGAGGTGGTAGAACTTTTGAGAGGTGTGGCCTTTTGTAAATGAAGTCCTTAAGTCATTGGGGGTGTGCCCTCAAAAGAAACTGTGAAACTCTGATCCTTATGTGTCTCAATTTTTGCTTCCTGGATGGTGTGAGTAGTTTTTTTCTTCACTACATATGCCTCCATGGTATACTCTTTTGAAAGAGACTAAAAGAAATGGAGCCTCTTGATCATGGACTGGAATCTTCAGAAGTATAAACCAAAAAAATCTTTTCTCTTCATAAGTTAATTATCTTGGGTATTGTATTAAACTTGTGAGACACTGACTAATACAAGCTCTGAGTCTAATATAATGCCACAGCTGAAATCCTCAATCATTTTATCTTTGCGCTTGTGTTTTGCAATAAAATTTGGGGAGGTCAACTAGCATGTGAGGAGAAGAAATATATGTGAGAAGAACTATATGTATGTTTGCAATTGACAGAGGGAGTCCCCAGTTCAAGTATAACATTCATGATGTCTCCTAAGCACCAAATTCTAGTGTACTTACTCCACGTGGACGTTCAGTAAATCATAAAGTGATTACAAGGTAAGTGCATTCCATCTTAGACTGGGGTGAGAGGAAAGGCTGAAAGTTTGGAAAGGCTACGCTGCAGTTCAAATCAGAACTGTTGGTTTGAAAGAAATCAGCGGTGTTCCAAGAAACAATAATGAACATGAAAACCCATCTCATCCTTTGTCACTTGTGTTAGCCAGCCCCTTCCACTGAGGATGACATGGAAGGAAAGAGAAAGATGGGCAATCATACTTTTTTCTCCTTGTAGTCCTTCCTTACTGATCAGTGTTGGTAGAACTGTGCATAATAATAAGTGAAATAAGAGTAGAGTTTGTTTTATGCTATGATTCCACAGTTCTGATAGAAATGAAATACATATGTATATATCAGCTATAAAATAATAGTTATCTAATGAGCAAAATTCTTTTAAAAATGCCTTTAAAATTGGCATTGTATGATACAAATATATATGGTAAAATTCATACTAATAATTTTAATTTTTCTTTACTTAGAATGACATTAAGTAGCAAATAGACAAGAGAGAAATTGCAGAAGAAAAAACCATATTCGAGTACATTTAATGGTAATTTTTCTTCCTTTTAGAGCAAGAAAACTGGCATTTTAAATTTTCCTATGCTCAAAAATTATAAAGTCAGCCTTGGGAGGGTCATTAGCTTCTACTTATTTTTTAAAAATTCAGTCCTGTTACTGGGGCGGGGGTTGGAGGACAAGATTTTCCATGCCTGCCTTCCCACCTGGCATAGAGCAGGGCCCCAGGAACATTGCTCACCTCTCGAGTCTGTCTTTTTTCCAAAGGCTGGGGATTGAGAATAGACATTGAAGCTGGAATTAAAATGCACCTGCATAACTTTGGAGGAAGAAATATGGAGAGAATCACTAGATTGGAAGACAATTTTTAAAGGGTTAAGCAGTAGGCAAAGAGTATCAAGGATAAATTATGTTCTCAGAAAATGTGTTGGAAGGATGGATGGAGGATTGGTTGGAGAAGCTGACTGATGCAGCTTGCTTTCTACTCTTTGTACATTGGTCACATTATGGTTTGGATCTGGAATGTACCCGTCAAAAAAGCTCATGTGTTGAAAGTCTGACACCCACTGCAGGGAGGTTTAGAGGTGGGACTTTTAGACAATGATTAGGGCTCTGACCCCTTCAGTGGGTTAATCCATTGGTCAATGACTGGACTACTTGGTGGTAACTATAGACGGGTGAGGCATGGCTGGAGGAGGTAGGTAACTGGGGGTATGGCCTTGGGGGCTATTTGTCCCTTGCCCCTTGCAGTTTGTATGTGTCTGCTTCCAAATTGCCATATGCTGGATGTGAGGGTCATTTGGCTGTGACATCTGTCACCCCATTGATCGCCAGGGTTGATTCGGCTGATCTGGCTGATGAGGTACGTGTCCCCTTCCTCCCTTACCTCTCCACGGGCATCCCTCCTGAAGCCACAGCTGGGTCAAAGAGGACAATCTTCCCCAATAGAAGGACCATTCTTTGGTTAAGGGTATATGAGTAGCTATGCTCCCCTGCCAGAATCCCCAAGCAAGTTCTCAAAGTCCACTTTTTCATAAGTTGAGCATCTTTCCCTCTCCCATGCCCTTCTACTATGATGTTTGTGCCTTGGAGTCAGGTGACCAAGAACTGAATCCTCTGAAACTGTGAACCAAAATAAATCTTTCTTTCTCTAAGTTGTTGTTGTCAGGTTCGGTCACAACAATGGAGAGCTGACTAACACAGGGCACTGTATTGCAAAATAAGAAAATAGATTTTTATAAGATATATCAAAACCATGAACAATACAGAAATTATTACATAAAACATTCTACACCAGATAAAATGTCATTTTTAAGCTCTATTCTACACTTGGATTATAAATCGCAGTTGGATGTTTTATCTGTTCTAATTTTTAAAAATATTTTTCCTGCTTCCTGTGTCTATGAACACGATGGTGGCTTTGTTCTAGACAACAGAACCATCTTTGATACTTGCCTCGACCCCAGCTGTAGTCAGGGGCAACAATATACTAAACATCCATACTCATTCCTCAAGATCAAATTGTGTCCCATGATAGGCATCTTCCTGATGTTGCCTAGAGATGGGAATTCAATCTGTGTCTTTGAAAGATGTTTCTCTCAATCTGAAGCCATCTGGCCCACATGGGACTCAGCTCTACAAATGTTGCTTCATTAGCAGCTAATGAGTGGAGCTCAGTTCCAAACAAGAGGGGAATTCTTACTTTATTAATCCAGGTTCAAGGTTAAGGCATTAGTCTAGAGAACGAAATTGGCCTGAAGAAAATTGAAACACACTCTGAACTAAGAAAAAACACAAACTGCATATACCATAAGACATCTTTGAATGATTATACCTGAAAGACTAGTACCAGTTGGACTGAGATAGTTAGCTTTTCAAATGTTTCCGAAAGTGTCATATTATAGTCTCCTACCCAGAACTAATTCCTGGTCCCAACTTTACTTTCAACAGGTTCACTGATCATACAGAGAAAGCCAAAGTGGGAGCAAACCTATGCTTCTATGAATTGCCAACACTTGTTCCTGTTATCATGCATCTGTTTTTATAGTGTGAACAAGTTTGGTATTTAATCTCAGCTGAGAGTCACAGAGTTTGAGACTCTTGACAAATGAGTAGGCTCATTCACTTCGGTATAAGTGGTTTTAAGTAATAGACTTGGAGAACAAATAGTGAGGGAAAAGACTTCTGAGACAGCCCAATAAACACACTTGGCTAGTACAATAATATTTGTCTCAAAGTTACTTTGAAAAAGTAGACAGCAGAGCTGTCCTCTCACCAGCACTTCTTGGCTCATAGCCCCCACCCCACACTGAGACAGAAATAGACAGGCTCTCCTCTCTCTCCCTACCAATCAAACACCCTGGTGAGGGTCAACAGCAATGCTTAAGTCTATTTTCCATGCTTCTCTGTAGGCCTCTTTGTCGTTTGTAGTGTCTGAAGGATGCCAGCTAGCTGTTTTTCCCTTCCTCAGTTGGTCCTACTCATTTCAATTTTGAGGTAATTGCATGTCTGAGCTTACAGTTAAAATATAAATATGCAAATGATAAGGACTTTCTAAATTCTGTGGCACATGATTTATATAAACACATGAATTGGAAGGAAAGAAACAGAACATCACTATAGGAATTTCATTAGTCATTCAAACTTTATAATGAAGAAATGGTATTATCGGAAGTATTTGTGACTTGTTAGTAACTTTTACCTTGCTGCCTCAATACCTATGTATCAATGTTTAAAGAACAGTAATCCATGCTAGGCGTGGTGTCACAGGTCTATAATCCCAATGACCCGGGAGGCTGAGGCAGGAAGATTGCAAGTTCAAAGCTGTTGCGGTGGAGACTCAGGGCCCAGGATTACGCCACGTGCATCTAAAGATGGCGACTGGCAGAGAGCAGATGGCATCCTGATTATGCCTGGAGAGAGGCAGGAAGCGTTTACAATTGGCTGTATGATAATCAGTTCTGTCGCCTAGCGCATGGACAGATATACTTTACATGTATGCTTGAGCGAGTGATTGCTTGACCTTTAACAGGATTGGATGGACATATCTGGTTACAATTGCTTATGCATGAGACTGCTTATATATTGAGGGTGTGTTATCTGAAAAAAGGGGAAGCTGCTTCATGAACCTCTGAAGTGTACGTGTCTTTCGTCCCGCTGGTCTGGCCGTAAGAGAAGCGGCTGCGGAGCTGCTTGAAGCAACCCAGGCTAAGAAGTGGCGGTTTTCCGTACAAAGCCAACCTGAGTAACTTAGTAAGATGCTGTCTGAAAAATAAAAGGGCTGAGGATATAGCTCAGAGGTAGAGCACTTCAGGGATCAATCCCTAGTACCCCCCACCATATACACACACACAAAAGCAATTTGAAGGCTTTAGGAGTAACCTAGTGTTCACTGAAAAGGTGTAAGACTATATAAATAAGCACAGTGTTGCACAAATGCTGGGGACCTACAAGCCAACTTCATATTATTTTCCATATCAACATACTCTTTTAACTCATAATATCTTAATATTTTTGTGTAGACCTCCTCAGACTTTTAGAGAGTCAAGTCATTTTAAAAGGAAACTAAAATTCTCTGTACTCTTTCTGCTCTGGTGGACGGTATGTTCTGGGGAGCATGAACTTGATCCTACATTTCTGGTGTAATCTCTTTGGCCCATAGCCCTGTGCTATGCTTATAATAATAAAGTATGTATGACAATACTCATAGAATGAGGTCAGCTTTTCAAACTCAAGGAGCTTAGTACATGAATAATTTTCTACACAAAAAGCTTAGAAAATACAAAATATTAATTTTCATGTGCGATGGGAAGGGAATGAGAAAAAAATAACATACAAGACTCAGGACTTCAGGCTTTGGCATTCTGTATGATCTTTTAGTTGAAGAGACAGGAAAATAAATGTTTACTAAAGATAGGCTCTTGAAAAAAAAAAAAAACAGTTTCTTGTAATCAAAAACATATTAACCCTTGGAAATGTGTGGAAACCACTGCCTTTTTAGAAATGCTCATGGCAACATGCTCAATGAAATTCTCACCAGTAAAAAGAGAGAAGTTGAAACAGCAGAACGCAGCAGAAATAGAAGTGACCTTTTGAAAATTACTTTGCAATCATTGTTTGTGCTCAGATTTGAAGAGAATTCACTATTTTCTTTGTGAAAAAAAAATTTCCAAGTGTCATCAAACTGAGACCTTGGGGCATCTTGTCTGGTTTTGGGTACAGAGTAATTACCATCTGCACCCTACAAATGTGGGTAAGCTTGCACTGAAATAAACCATCCAAATCCATGACGAACATCAAAATTGTAGACATAAGGAGCAAAGCGGAAAATTGTAGTATGACAAAATAGCTACATTTAATTATGTAAAATTACATAGAATTTTAGTCTTTAGAGGTGCTTTATTTAAACTTACATCTAAAGGCACGTCTTTGGTTAATGCAACTTTCATTTCAAGTCAAGGAGTTGACAGAACAGCATTTATTAAGTTTAAGATGCACACAGTTGGCAAACCTTGGACATTGTTAAAGTTTTAAGTCCTTTTTTTTTTTTTTTTTTTTGAGAAAAGTATCAAAGTATTATTTAAAACTCTGAGACCTCCTCGATCTCATTTTCTCTCATCAAATCTTGTATGTGCCCCTACCTGTGAAGGTTTTTCTGCTCTCTTCTACAAAATAAATTCCCAACCTAATTTCCAGCATCTACTCAAAACTTTCCCTTTTAGGGAGCATTCTAAGAGAAGGTGTCCCTCTGTACATGACCTTAGAAGTTCCTATGGCAACGTTAGCTGCCCTTTTCTCTTTGTGACCCCAGAGAGAGAGCAATAATGATGCCACACTATTTTCGCCAGGAGGGACACTGTGGGTGGCTGACAGAAGTCTGAAACATCAATGAGATCAGCTTCTGACTCCACTGGGAAACTCAGTAAGCATCATCAGGCCTGTTATTTACTCAAGCTACTATGGCCTCTGAAAGGATCAGTACCTTCTATAAAACAAATTATACTCTCCTGGTTATTGAAAAATGATGGAACCGGCAGCTGTGACTTGAATGTCACTCTGAGTCAAAATGTGATTTAGAGTCTCCTCTGCTAGGGGTTAAAGGTAAGGAAGAAAATAACCAAAGAGAGCATGAAAGTAAGACTGAATTGATCTTCCTAGAGGAGAAACAGGAAGTTGCCTTCCTGGTACTGCCTCAGAGCCCAGACCAGCTTCCAGATGTACTCCACATCTGTCCTTACAACCAACATCATTTTTTCCTTGAGCTCAGTTCAGAATCTCATGTCAAAGCAACACAGAGAAAGACTAGCATACAGATGGTATATCTAGATTTAATTACAATAAATAAATAATCATTTTAATTGGGCTGCTCCCAAGACCCTCTACAGTATGTGGTTTTCACTTCTTGGAGCACCTCTCTAGCTCTCTGCCAGGCCAGTCTTCTGACTATCTATGGGAATTGACCACCTCTCCTCTCACCTTTTCAATCTAAAATGTGTGATCTCTGTGCACACTCTGACACTTGAAATCACAGAGATGTGCCTGTCCCTCTGTTCATATGTGACTCCTGTGCCTTGGTGTAACCGATGTTCCATTTTCCCAAACTCTATCTGCAATAGCTTTCTTACCAGCTGAATGACCACTTGAGCAATTTTGCTGAAGCAGAGAAAAAGTACTATTTCTAGTGGGGAGTGCTCCTGTTTGATGACAGTAAGAGCAGTACTAGACAGGGCAGTCTGAAAGCAGACCACATCAGAGCCCCAGGGGGATCTGTACTGCACAGTCTTCTACAGGGAAACATGCCCACCCACATCTTACGTTGACCTTCATCTGATAGGTTCTGGATTAAACACCTTTCTCTTGAATAGATGATAACAATAACAACAACAATAATCACCTCTTTTCAGCTGACAAGCATATTCTGATGAAGATGCCATCTTTTCCCAGTCCTCTGTATGCCAGAGGCACAACCCTGTCCCAGCTGTGGATCAGGAGTGAACAACCTGACCTACACTGAGACAATTATTCCCATTCCTGGGAACTTGGAATTAGAATAAACAAATATTTGTTCAATATATGAAGCCAAACCAGAGAGGCTGCCATTTTAAAGCAGCCAAGTTCAAGGTGATGAGTGAATTGTGAAGCAGTCAGCAGAGAGACAAGATTGAAGCTGGCAACAACATAGAGGAGATACCAAGAGGCCCCAGGGAGAGGTGGAGAGGGAGGTGGAGAGAACAAATAAAGAGCTATATGATATATTTCTAGTTCTTATAAGTGCTAGCATTCTTCCTAAAATTGGATTCCTTAGAATAAATTCTACTTTGTTTAAACTAACATTGGTAGATTTCTGGTACACACAATGAAGTGTACATGTACCAGTTCATTTCTTAGAACAAAAAATTAGGATAACTAAGTAGCAATCCATGAACCTAAAGTTCTTAGCTTTAGTCATAGCTGACATTGAATTCTAAGATTATATTTACCAACTTATTTCCTTCATTTAAATGATCATCACTATAACAGGAGCACCATATATGGCACAGTTATTCATTGAATACATGGTGCTTAGTGATATATAAGTCCTCTCTGCCTGGGGCTGGGGAATCAATGACATAAGCAAATAATGACAATGGTGTGTGAAAAGCCTATAACAGAGGCACAGGCTGATATTCAGGGGCTCCAGAGGCACTACCTTATTTACTTTTGACCAACTTCCAAGACACTCATGAGAATTAGTTCTTTACAAAAACAATCACACAAGACAGGTAAACATAAGTCTAATTTCGGTAATTTGCCCTTGAAGCCCAAGAGGATCTTTTGGCACATAATTGACATTTATTAAATGTGAGTCCCAATGTGTTGTTATCCCTTAGCATCTCCCATCCCCCTTTTAACCATTACAAACTTAGGCACAAGAAAAGATTAGGCCATTTTTCAAGCTGCTGAAGAACACAGATTCATTTAGAGCTGACAATATGGCACTATCCTTTTTTACTCTGAGTTAAAATTTTCCTTCACAAGATTTCAAAAGAAATGTACAGTCTTCTAGTTAAACAAACCTTTCACAGAAAAACTCAATAAGTCTCAATGATGAAGAAAACAAAGTGAACATGAGCACGTTAAAGAAAGGAGAGTAATTTCTGGGGAAGGTAGCTCCCCTTCCCGCCCTCCATGATAGGAAGGGCCACAGGGGCAGGGCAGTCCATAAGAAGAGGCTGACTGGTTGCCTAAGGCCTCTGAGGCTTTCGATCGGGCCCACAGCAGGGCTGAGGCAAGGGAAGAAAACTGGAGGATTCCCCTCTGCATGAGGACAAGCAGTCTCCCTAACCTAGGGGAGGCCAGAAGCTGCGGCTTCTGGAGAAGTTGAGAGGGGCAGGTCTTGGAAACTTGAAACCAGGCTCAGAGCAAGAATGGAAAGGTGCCTTAGGCAGTTAACAAGGAATCCAATGTGACGTCCAGACCCAAGCAGAACTGAATGAACTGGGTTACAACCCTTTACAGGCAGATTACAGCATTTTTCTTGTGAAAAAGCCCAGAGGAAATCCTTTCACACACCAATTTGGGTGCCTTCTCAGTTATCAGCTTGCTGCCTAATCACCCAGAAATGAAAAACATGCTACATGCCACACACACACCCACACATCGCCCACACAGCTTTTTAAAACTAGTCATTTATTGAAGTGATAATCACATAACATAAAATTTATCATCTGAAAGTGAACGCTTCAGTGGCATTAGTACATTCACAATGTCACACAACCATCCGTATCTGTCTAGTTCTGAAACATTGCCATCACTCCAAAGCAAAACTCTGATCTCATTAAGCACTTTTCCCTTATTCTCCATTCCTCCAGCCCCTGGAAAACACCAATCTTCATTCTGAGTTCATGGATTTATTTATTCTGGATTTTTCATAAGAATAGAAGCATATGCACGTGACCTTTTTGAGTCTGACTGCTGTCAGCGTGTTTTGGAGACTTGTCCATGTTACAGCATGCATCCATACTTCATTCATTTTTATGATTGAATAATATTTCACTGTATGGACATATCACCATCCCAGTCACCTTTTAATGCCCTGGTCTTGAATAAAAATAATCAGCAATCACCATACATACCACAAAAGAGAGAAAGAAAACCAGAAAAATGGAAACTGGAGAAAACGATATAATCCAGAGAACACAATAACAACCCTCCAAAAACAAAAACAAAATTCTAATATTAAACACAAGCATATGTCTATAATTGTATAGGTTAGAAGATAAGGAAATATCCAAGAAGTCTGACAGGGCCAGAAGTTTGAGAAAACATAGAAGAGACTTGCACAAGTTTGAGTAGAAAATTAAACAATCCTATTCTGAGACAAAAATACTTCTTAGCCTAAAAATTTAAACTCAGATAAACTATGAATCAAGAGTTAGAGTAAGTATTTTTCTGACATGAAATGTCTCAGAGAACTTGTTTGCCTTGAAGACTTTCTAAGGAATCTAGCAGAATGAGAGAAGGGAAAGCAAATGGCTCAGAAGACTTCAGAGCGACGGCTGTGGCGGGCGGAGAGACAGCCTGTTCAGGTTTTGCAGGAAGAGTGGGACTGTCAGAGAATTTTGTGCAAAAACAGAAAAGAGGCACTGCTGGAAATTTCCACCAGCAGAACACAGCTGTCCAAAGCCCAGACCTGCCCAGGAAAAGGTGACATGACCAAAAAGATCCACACTGTTCAGCAACTTCCAAATAGTAAGCTTGTAGTTAAGCAGGCATTGACCTGACAGCCTAGAATGGCCTGGATGGCTGAGGGCTATGTGCTGGTTATTTCCATTTGACACTCCAAATTCACCTCCTCCCTTCCTTGTTTTGCCTTTGCCCAGAAAGGCTGACTTCTAGGGACAGCAGTCTCTCTTGACTTCCACCTTGTAGTTGGGTTTGGCCAATGGGAAGCACTCCTATGCCTTCAGAAAATTAAGAGAGAGAAATCAGGGTGTACACCCCTTTCCCCAGGCTGTTGCAACAGCTGTGCTCTTTCTCTGTGGCCAAATCTCCTGTCAGGAAGCCCCTCACCCCAGTCCAGGACCATGCTGTTCTCGTTTTTTCAGGCTAGCAGAGGAAACGACTTCCCACAGTTGCTAGGTACGAGGTACCTCGCCCTTTTTTTCCTGAGTCCCTTATAACAGAAAGAGTCAAACTTTACATAGGCATTAGTTCTATAGAAGCTGAATTCTTTTTCTTTAATCTTCCTAACAAATTACTAGTTGTGTGTGTGTGTGTGTGTGTGTGTGTGTGTGTGTGTGTGTGTGTTTTGAAAAAGTTTGAGAGGGAGAAAAAATTGTTGTACTTCATTTCAGATTCCTGAAGTAATCAGATGAACACAAAAAAGATTCTGTAGTACTTTTAGTGCTTTGGGGTAGCGTTTTAAAGAGTAGGGACGTAATGCAATGCTCAATACTTGGTAGCAATTTGGTAAAGTACATGGTAAGTACTTTACTACTATGTGTAATATACATGCTAAGAGCTAAATTTTTTTATTGTGGTATAGCTCACAATCCTCATCCTAACAAGGCTGTTAAATTCTCTAACCATTCCTTTGCAAGAGCCTAAGAAATAATAGTTGTAACCATAAGTAATAATAGTTGCAATCATGAAATATATATGATTTTGGATCCTGATTTTTCCACTTAAAAGTATATAATGAGCATGTTCCATGCTGCTACATAATTTCCATAATCATTACTTTCAAATTCTACCTTGTATTTAATCCTATGGATGTCCCATAAATCACAAACCACTGCTGTTTCATTCTTTTCTAGGCACTTTTTCCAAAATGTACATTAAAATTTTCACAGAGCACATATTAACATCAAATAAATCTGACAGACACGAGTTCTTTTCTTAGAAGAGCAAACCAAGTTGGGAAGCAACTGGCTCCAGGATGCACGGTGGGGTGAGGGGCAAGTTAGCCAACACCTATTTATACTGAAGCACACAGCAGCCCCTTCTCAGGTTGGATAAATAACTGTACGACCAAATATGGATGAGATGTTGGAGGAGAAGGACCACACTATTTTGGGCCCCACAGATTCCAATGGGAGGTGAGGGATTCTTCTGCTCCAGGGAAAACATAAAGAACAGCCTCCACTCCACTAGCACAATGAAGAAGAGTATCAATGACAATCACACCTGCAAGCAGCTTTCAGGGGAGCTTCAGGCCAGTGTCAGCTGAAAATGACACCTGAAGCCCTGAGGTGCCCTCCAGAGTTGCTGGCAGCAGACATTTCTGCAGGGAGCTAGAGCCATGGCCAGAAAGAACTGTGAACTCCTTGAGGTTATTCAAATGGACTGTGTTTGAAAGCAACCCTCAAGCAATTCCCCCAAATAATTGGAGAAACCCTTGTGTGGCTATCTAGTTTTTGGGACAGTTTTATTTTTTTTTTCTTTTTTTTAATACTACTTGTTATACTAATAGGGTCTTAACTTCACCATAGATTAGGAAAGGTTAAGAAAGAATTGTACTTTATAATTTCTGTGCCTAGTGGAAGGTACACAGACATTCACTAAATTGTTCTCTAACCTCTTTGAAATCTTCATTAAAAAGATGGAAAAGTCAGGCAGTGACATACTCCTGTAATCCCAGTGACTCAGGAGGTTCCTGTAGCAGGATCACACGTTTAAGACCAGACTTTTTATGCACCTTAGTGAGATCCCATTGGGGAGGGGGGGACAAAAGGTGGGGGGTTAGGGCTAGGGGTGTTGCTCAATGGTAAAGTGCCCTTGGGTTCAACCTCCAGGATTGAAAAAAAGGGAGTGATGAAAACAAAGTAAACATATGCTTCAAGGGTAGGAGGGTAAATACTAGAATTTTACACAAAGTGTTTTCACAGAAAAATATACCATTAGATGACAATAGGCAAATTAAATACCTTTGAAAAAGGAAAACTTTCAAGGGCTGTTGTTCAGCTATATGGTAAAGTTTAACAGTGTTTCTAAGGTCTCATGACTGCAGTAAAAAACTTCATATGAAGGAGCTTCCAAAGAATAAGGTTTCTAAAAACCAGATGTTGTGGGACCGCTGATTTCCCTAAAAGGAGGTTTCCAGCATTCAACTTTCAGGCTAAAAATTGAAATTCACTTATTTTATCTCTAATTAACATGGTATCTGCTGCTAATTTATATGTCACAGATTAGAAAAAGTTAAGCTTAATACATAACTACTCCCAAAGGTGGAAGATTTCCCCCAAATGTACTTTATTAAAAACATGAACTTTTCCTTTTCAAATTTCATGTATTCTAAAGCACTGGAATGCTGAATTGGGATGCTTTTAGTTGCAAGCAACAGAAACACAGCTTGAATAAAGAAAATGGTGGTTTATTGGAAGGCCCCTGTAGTGATTCCTTACAGAATGAAAGGAAGAGTGAAACACTAGAGGCTGTACCTGGTGGAAGTGAACCTGGCCTGTAGGTGACTGACGGGGGCTTGGAACATGGCTGGAAGACCCCATCTAGTATTGCAACTCTCATTCATTGCAGTGTTTTCATTATTTTTCACATTTTGATGGCCTTCCTCCATAGAAAAGGTGGAAGTTCCTCCAGATATATGGGTTCAAAAGTCCTGAAGAGTCTGGGGTTGTAGCACAGTGCTAGAGCACTTGCCTAGCATGTGCAAGGCCCTGTGTTCAATGCCCAGTATCAATCAATCAATCAAACAAACAATATTCCTGAAGAACGGCTCTGATTGGCCCAGTTTGGCCATCTTCTGTCTCTTGACCTGTTGTGACCAATGAGCTGGTGCCTTACCACTGCCCAGTCTCCAGTCTCCAGACTGTCCACCAGAAGTCAGGGGAGATCACAGACAGGGCCAGTGGGACGGATACTTTGCAACAGGCCAACTCTTTACTAGTGACTATAAGAATAGAAAAGATGAAGGAAATAACAAAAAAGTTACCCTCAATCTCATCACTCCTAAATTAACAGTTTTGAATGAACAGTGTAGTCTAGTTTGTCCATATACATATACATTTTAAAATGCAGTGGTTGTCATAGACTGCTTAACAAATACGTGGTTTTGAAATTCATCTGATTTCAAAGATCCATAGCACAGAAATAATATCCATCTCCTGGGGTCCACTGAAGTTTAGCTCTACAAAAAGGACTGTTCCTATTCCTGAAATTCTTTAAGAAATGAAGTACAGGTTAAATATCTCCAGCTGGAAAATCTGAAACCAGAATTGCTTCAGAATCGAACTTTCTCAGCACCAACATGATACCATGAGGGATTATTTCACACCTGATCTCAGGTAATGGGTCACAGTCAAAACACAAGGTGCGCAGAGCACAATGTATTCAGCATTCCCAAGGGAAAGAAAGACTGTCCCAGACCCTTTCAGCTGTGAAACATCCTTCCTGTGTAAGTGCAGATTTCTCCATGAAAACACACCCTCGAGGTAATAAAATGCTTTGTGTGCTGGCGGTCACACCAACAGCAGGTTCCCCACATTGCCCCACATTGGTCAAAGTTTACATGCACTATCCTCTATTTTTTGTGTTATTTTATGTTTTAGTTAGCTTTTTCGCCACTGTGACCAAATGATCTAACAAGAACAATATAAAGGAGGGTAAATTTATTTGGGGCTTATGGTTTCAGAGGCCTCAGTTCATACGTGTCCCATTCCATTGCTCTGGGCCAGAGGTGAGGCAGAACATCATAGTGGAAGGGTGTGGCAGAGGAAGACAGAGAAGACATGGCTGTCAGGAATCAGCTCTTCTCAGCAAGGACTATAAATACACCCCAAAGGCATGACCCCAGTGACCTATCTCCTCCAGCCATACCCTACCTGCCTATAGTTACTGCCCAGTTAATCCATTCAAGTGAATTTTCTTGCATTGTGTCATACATGAGCTTTTGGAGAACACCTCACCTCTAAAAACCATACATTTTGTTTGTTTTGTTTTTGTTTGTTCTCTGTTCTATGGGATAGAGATATTGATGAAAATGCCAAAGAGGGCTTCAATGCACTCATGGTTAACAATGATGAGAAAAAGAGGAAGATATATGTTTATCTACAGCACAGATATTCACGCTGTTAGACAAAGTGAACAGTGGTGTTAGTGTGAAACAGCCGTATGGAAGAGTCTGGTCTGGAAGTGACCACTGTATCTGACCTGAAGAAACAGAAGAATGAACTGCTGAAATTCTAGGCTGAAAATGATGAACCAAAGCTCATGAAAGTAGGAAAACACTCCATAAAGCTA
This sequence comes from Sciurus vulgaris, assembly GCF_902686455.1. Taxonomy (NCBI): domain Eukaryota; kingdom Metazoa; phylum Chordata; class Mammalia; order Rodentia; family Sciuridae; genus Sciurus; species Sciurus vulgaris. The sequence goes on from NC_136467.1 coordinate 82,417,286, forward strand.
AAGATAATCTTGATCATGTACTGAAAGAGTTATCTCTAGGTTTCACAGTGCCACTCACTGAATGGTATGCTGATCATGAAACAAGCAAAGATCCATCATGATGAACTGAAAATTGAAAAGAACTGGTTGCAGAAATTTAGGAAAAGACATGACATTAAATTTTAAAAAGTTTTGTGGCAATAATACACAGCTGATCACAAAGCAATAGAGAAATTCATTAACAAATTTGTCAAGGTCATAGTTGATGAAAATCTAATGCCAGAACAAATCTATAGTGCTGATGAAACATCTTTCTTCCGGCATTATTGCCCAGAAAGACAGACTAGACCAGAGGAAACAGCCCTTTCAGAAATGAAGGATGCCACTGTAACTATGCTGGAACTTTCTAATGTTCCAAGGATTACATTAGGGCACAGCCTTGCAAAAGCTTCATCCTCACTGTTTTAAAGAGTTGAAAATCTTACCAGTCCATTATTATGGTAACAAAAAGCCATGGATCACCAGGAATATCTTTTCTGATTGGTTTCACAACCATTTTGTGCCAGTAGCTTATGCTCACTGCAGGGAAGCTGCACTAGACGATTACTGCAAGATTTTGTTATTCCTTCACAATTGTTCTATTCAACCTCCAGCTGAAATTCTCATTGAAAGTAACATTTATGTCATTAACTTTCTCTTGAACATGGCTTCATTTGTTCAGCCTTGTGGCCAGGGTATTTTTGATCAATGAAGAGTAAATACAAAAGTGCTTTATGGAACAGCATGCTAGCAGCAGGGAAGAGAGACATGGGTGTGGAAGGTTTTGAAAAGGAGTTTAGCTAGAAGGATGCCATACATGCCAGTGTTTGCAACACAGTGATCCGAAGACACAATTGTGCATGCCTGGGCAACCAACCGCTGGTCTGCACCTGTGTTCAGTGATATCGATGAATAAGGTAGTGACTTTGAAGGATTTCATATGTTAAAATGAAAAAAAAAAAAAAAAAAAGATGACTGACCTCCTTCTGTATTTAAAATATATACCTTCAGAGTCAACCAGTAAGAAGAAAGTGGATATGGAAATTTTTTGTCAATAATGAAGCTCAAGTTGTTCATTCATTGATCAATGGTGAAAGAGCCAAAATGGTTCTGCATCAAGGTGAGCATAATAACAGTGATGATGAAGGGGATGTTAACACTGCAGAGAAAGTGCCTGTGGAGGACATGGTGAGACTATGTGATGGGCTTATGGAAGGACTAGAGTAGTGGGCACTCCTAACAGAAAAAGAAATCATGTCAGTTTATAAGATCAAAGACTTCTAAGACAAAAACTGTTGCTAATGAGGCAGATGACCCTGAAGGAAACACTTAAAAAAGCCACCCCACACAATGCCTCCTCATCCCTAGAGGACCCACTTCCTGGCTTCTCAACTGTTTCTGATGTTTCTTCTCACAATAATTAAAAAAAAAAAAAAAAAAACAGTGTGAAAAAAAAACCCTTTAAGCCAAACACAGCACTGCAAGAAGAGTCTGAAAGTTACCCTGTTTGCTGCTGTTGTCTAATGGCTCACACAGGGATTGTGTGACTCTGCTGTGCTGCTTGGTTACCCTGAACACATGAGCTTTTCATTGCCTTAATGCTATGTCAGTAAACAAATATTACAGTAATATTAACAGTAAAAAAATTACTGTTAAGCATTTTTGTGTGAATAAGTATAAGAAAATGACTGTTCCCTAGTAGCACATGAATTCAGAGTCCAGAAGGCAGGTGATGCCACACAACCACAGAGTCCTCATGGTGGCTGAGTTGGTGGCATTTTAGCTTTCTCATGGGTTAGTGTCCACAAACTGCTTCATGCACAAAATTATTGAAAGTATTGTCTAAAATTGCCTTTGGGTTATGTGTAAAAGGTATATATGAAACATGAATTTTGTGTTTAAACTTGGGTGGCATCCATTAGATATCTTATATGCAAATATTCCAAAATTTAAAAGAAATCACAATTCAAAACATTTCTTAAGCATTTTTGATAAGAAATAATCTATACAACTCCATGAATCTGGTGGAATTAACAGGAGCTTGTATGGAATACCAAATGATCAAAACATCATTTCAAATATGCACACTAACTGAAGGGTCCTAAAAGAGATTCCCAGATATAAGGTAGGATTCAGGAGTAGGCCTGCATTTCCATTCCTTCTATTTATCCAGCAACACACTGAGAAACTTTGATAGTGCAAGCATTATCCTCAGCTCTGTGGAACTGGTAGTAAACAAAATAGAACCAAACCCTCTGGCCTTCTGGAAGCAACAGATCACTAAGGATGGGGTGGGGCATGAGAGAGATATGGATGAATGTTTCAAATGATCAAAAAACAATTTCTTAAGTAATTGTTCCAATTATAGCCACTGAATCTTATGAGAGTTTGTAGTAAATAAAACACAAGTAGCCACGTAGCCCTCAAGAAGCAACTGAAGAACTTTTAGCAAATCAAGACAAAGTAATTGTTTTATTAAAATGGCGAAGTAGACCATACTAATAAAGATTTTTCTTTACCAACACCATGGGTAAACTTGCAATTTCCTCCCCCTTAAAGAAAGGACCTTTACTATAGAGCCAATAAGACAACGTTTATATATGCAGACACCATGTTGCATAAAAACAGCTCCACTGTAACAGAATACAAATATTATAAAGGAAAATGAAAGAAAACATTCATTTTATGAAAAAATAACTTTCAAATTTTTATTTTTCTCTTTTGGAACTTTCTGCTTTTAGTTTTTGTTCTTCTTGTGCTTTTTTCCCTCTTTTATTCTTGCTGTTTTAGATTTTCAGTTTTCTTCTTTGAAAGATTTAAGATTTATGAATTTACCTCTAAATAACATCTTGGTTGAAGCACATCAGTAAGCTCATGTTCTAAATATTTTGTATTTGCTTTTACATTTCCCTTTTGGGTCATAGTTACTAAGCCAGGTGCTTTTGTATTTACAAGTAGTTGTAACATTTATTTATTTGGGAGGTAGTCAGAAACATGATGGTTTTAAATACTCTTTTCTTTGGAAAGTTCATTGTAACTTTTCTGTGGCCCAAGATGTGAACAATAGTTTTAACTACTCGTGTTTACTTTGACAGTGTACATAGTCTGGTGGAGGAGAAAAAAAGTTTTAAATATGCATTTCTATGGACTCAACCCCATTATTCATGTGCTTAAAACAGTCTATAGTCTTTCATTATGATCTTACTTCATCTATCAAATTGGAAGTCGGCTACAAAGTCATCCTCTACAACTGTTTTGTCTACATCTTCTGTATTTATAACATTTTGTTTACATGTTAATACTAAACACTTGGAACATAAAAAATTTAACTGTCAAACCTTCACTCCGATATTCCTTTTGTCAATGCTGAATGCATTAATTCCTCCTTGTCTACTATTTTGTCTAATATGAATTCTGCTGCATTTGTTTTCTTCATTTTTTTTGTATTAAGTTGCTAGGGTGTGGATTTATTTTTTTTTATTAGAGCTTTATGATTATACATAATAGCTGGGTTCATCCCCACAAACTCATACATGCAATGGAATTCCATTTCAGTTCATGATCCTCCCTCTTCCCTCTGTCCTCCTTCTCTTTCCTCTATGCTACTAGACTTCCTTTCACTCATCTATTAATTTGTATTTGATTGGTTCTTTATGTAATCTGATCCTTCACTCCCCCTTTCCTTTATTTTTCTCTAGCTTCTGCATGAGAGAAGTTCCTTTGAGTTTCTGAGTTGGGTTAATTTTACTTAGCATGATAGTCTCCATTTCCATACATATATCAGCAAATGCCATAATTATTTCATTCTTTTTAATGACTGAGTAGAACTCCATTTATACACACACACACACACACACACACACACACACACATATATATATATATATATATATATATCACAATTTCTTAATCCATTCATCTATTGATAGGCATCTCAGTTGATTCTAAAATTTAGCTATTGTGAATTGTACTGCTGTAAACATTGATGTGGCTATGTCACTGTAGTAGGTCGATTTTAGATCTTTTGGGAAAATACCCAGAGTGTGATAGCTGGATCATATGGCTAGTATTTTTTTCATTTTCACATTTTGATCTTGATAGATCAACTTATTTGAAGACTATTAAACAGCTTTTAAGTGAATTGCTTCTTAATCTAAACTAAGTTCTTTCATATTAACTAGGAGGTTACTCTATAACATTTATTATCTTAATTGTTTTATTAGACCTTGCTTTATTCTGTTTAGTTGAGTTTTTTTGGATGGGAAGTTGTTTTTGTTTTGGTTTGGGGTGGGGTGTTTGTTTTCAGCTGTTTTGCTTTTTATTTTGTTTCAGGGACTGTTTCTTAGCTAACTCAGTTAATGTTCCACCTAAGAATCCAACCCAGTGCCTGGTTTCTAACAGGTACCCACTAATTATGGAATTAATTGGTATTTTAAGTATTGAACTCTGTAGTGATGTGGAAAACATACACACTGCTTTTAATTCTATCAGCAGTTAATTTTTCAAAGCATTTAAACAACATTAAACTTTCAAAGTTAATAGTAGAATAGTTAGGTTATACTCCCCTTTGCTGAAAATGAAGAGTTTAGAACTTTTGAATTCTATTGGTATATGTACTACTCCAGTTATTTTGTCTACAAATGCATGTTTATGATCACCATTTTGTTATTTTATAACATGAAATCTTTATTTCACATACAAATTTATTAAGACAATTACATAGATATATGTCTCTTTGTTTAACTTGCTTCCATTCTCACTTCCAGTCCTTCCAGCTACAGTTTTCTCATTCTTGTTCTTATGTAATCTCTCCTTTTTCTGGTAAATAGCCTTAATAAGTATATTCAAGGATGAATCAGGACACTAGGTTCTCTAAAGCTTTGCCCATGAATATTTTCTATTGCTTTCCAAACCTGATGGTCCAGGTTTTGGATCAGGATCTCCAAACTTCACATTATCCCTAGAAATTCCAACATGACTCCTTTGGGGTCACACTCCTCACTCCTTATCTGAGAATTCCTACTAAGGAAGAGGAACCTCATCTGTGTGCCCAGTTGTTAGCATCTATCAGTTGTATCCTTGGTACACTTGAAGAAAGTAAAAATTTGAGAACCAGTCTTAGAATGTAACATCATTGACAAGACTGGGCAATCTAACTTTCATTACTGCATTGGGTAACCTGAATTTCTGCTTTGAAGTATCAGGCTGGGTCTGAGTCTGGGTCAGGGCCATCATTTGTGGCCAATGCTGAAAAGTACTGGGTTTGGCCCCGCCTCCAGAGAGGAGGGGGAGGAGTGGGGAAAGGAAGTTCTCTAAAACAAACAGCAGTATGGTTACTAGACAGTGGGGGTAGGGATGCTGGGCAGCCAGAAACCATGTGTCTAGTGCACACAAGTTAAAGAGCAAGGGATTTTTAAAAAACTAAATGTGTACCTTCAGTGGGTTGCCTTCTAAAGATCCACACCAAGAGTTTCTAGATGATGGGATATAAATAATGGATTGAAATAAGGTTACTTTCTAGATCATATTCCTCATTTCTTTTTCTGATATACATAAGGCTGTTTAGTACACTTGGATAATGTCTATCAGTTTTATAGAACATGGATATTATAGTATGTTTTTCCCAAAGGAATTGAATAATTTGAATCATAGAAAATAAAATTAACCTCTCTATCCACACTGTCACAGGGAGCAGATTTATTGTATGGAGGCAGAGAACCATGGGAGAGTTTGGACTCGGCATTCAAGATCTTGAGTAACTTCTTGCCACTATTTTCTTATTTTCACAATATAGAACATTTGTTTTAGGTAGAAATATATATATATATATATATATATATATATATATTCGACAGTTATTTAGAAGTATGTGAATACCTTGAGCTGTAGACTGAATTTATTATTAACTATAAGTTGTGCAGCTGGGCACAGTTGTGCACACTTGTAATCCCAGTAGCTTGGGAGGCTGATGCAGGAGGATCGAGAGTTCAAAGCCAGTCTCAGCAACCCAGTGAGGCCCTCAGCAACCCAGTGAGACCCTACCTCTGAGTTAAAAATACAGAAAGGGACTGGGGATGTGGCTCAGTGGTTAAGTGCCCCTGGGTTCAATCCCAGGGATAGAAAACAAAACAACAACAACAACAACAACAACAAAATACTATAAGCTGTTTATTATGGATGGGAAATGGGTAAACTGGTAGGGTTACAGGGTCAACTGGAGGTGGAAAGATGCTCTAGACTCTGGCACTTAAGTGTATAGATAATCCCGAGTTATCCTCATGTTCACTATTTTTAAAAATAGAGTTAAATAAACTAAAATTTAAAGAGCTAAGGGAAAATTCTTAAAGTAACCAATGTGTAGAAAAATTGTATTAAAAAGATTATGGCAATACAACATAATAAAGACATCCAACTGAAGTCATAAATAATGTCAACTAAAAAAATAAGTTCAACTAAAGCCATTATGTTCAAATAGGACCCACCATAGCTCCAGGTATGGTGATTTGCCATGTATTTCCTGTTCTGCTAGACTGACTGGTGACTGCGGAGTCCTCTGCAGGAGGCTTTGAGCTCTTGGTGGAGAACAAAGTCCAAAGCCAAGGTCCTTACTGAGTTTTGGCATCTTAAACTCAGAATGTCCTGTACAGTGAGCCAATTGGATTCCCTAAATCTTTTCCGAACTTGCAACTGACAAACTACATCTTTTCTCTATACTGTTCAGATTTTCTATTTTAATTCAAGGTCAGGGCTTTATTTTTACCCCTAAGAAACAATCTGGATCATTATTTCAGCCCACTGCCATCCAGAGTTTATGATCAAGGGCCTTTACTTTGCCTTAGCTTCTGGCAACCTACATATATTACTTTCTATATCCTCTACCAATTGCTGGTGAAAAAAACCAGAATACAGTTTTTTACGTTGCAGTTTAGAGGAGCATACACACTTGTAATCACAGGGAAATTCCCGTATTATTTTAGGTTTATAAAGGAAAACATGACAAGCCGCTTCTCTTTTTAGGGTCAGTTCTGCTGGAGCCCTCAAGAGGAAATGCTTCTGAGATGATGGGAGGGGTGGCAGGTCTGACAGCTAAGGACAGGGCCAGAGCTGAGGGGCTCTGCAGGGGGATCCTGGGACTGTTCAGGCCTTCTAGAACTATGGTAAGGGGCAGAGGTGGCAGAGTGAGGAACAAGAGACCCTGGCAATGACCCCAAGAAGAGGCTGCTCCTGTGGGAGCCCTTTGTTGCTGCTTATATTTTTCTTTTTCTTCTCTTTTTCTTACTAGAGCATTATACTTATACACAGTAATTAGATTCACTTTGACATAATCATGCATGCATGAAACTTAATTTCAATCCCCACCCTGCCTCCACTTTCCCTCCCCCTATTCTCCTTCCTTTATTCTACAGGTCTTTCTCTTGCTCATTTGTTTATTTTTGAATGGTACTTTTCCCTGTGGTATAGTCACATATGCATATAACATTATTTTGTTAAATTCATTCCATATTTCTTCCCCTTTCCCATCCCTTCTCCTCCCTCACCCTCATTTCCTCTACCCCACTGATCTTCCCTATACCTTAATGATATCCTATACCTCCCCACTGTGGCCCTGCCCCAGTCACCACCTTCTTTCCTTTATTTTTCTCTCGCTTTCATATATGAGACAAAATATTTAACCCTTGATTTTTCTGAGTCTGGCTTATTTCACCTAGCTTGATGTTCTCCGTTTCCATCCATTTACCAGCAAATGCCATAATTTCATACTTCTTTATGGCTGAGTAAAACTTCATTGTGGTGTTTTTCTTTTTATCTATACAATAATATAAGAAACATGGAAAAAATCTGCTTTGTAGCATCAAAGCAAAAAACAAACAGACAAAAACCAAAACACCCTGCAACTACAGCTAAAGCCAGGTAATATTGTAGCAAATAGGATCAGGCTGGCTATCTCCCAGAGTAAGGGAGTGAGGTACAGGGATCATCCTCTCCCACCACAATCTGGAGAAGTGGTAGGTCCTTCCATCAGTAACCTTGCTGAGGCAAGACAGAAAAATAATCCAGAAGTCTTGCCAACATCCAAACGTTTTAGCCATAAAGAATTAAACCACATACAATAAAGTTGAAACATCAGCATTTCTAGAGTAAATAGTTGTTTTAATTCAGATTTAATTAACAAGTTAACAAGCTGAAACAAAATTTCTTTTTTACTAAAGGAAGAAAAGGACAGTCACAACCTGAAGACAAACTGACTTTCATTTATTGAATACTGTGCCACACCTGATATTTACAGATGTAATTAAGCAGAATTTATTACTATTAGCATGTGGAACATTTTAAGAAGTTAATCAGAAATGCTCTAAATAGAAATCATTAATTCATTTCTGTTAATACAATAATTGATTTATAATTCTCCAATCAATTTCCATGATTGTTCATTTAATAAAAACTACTGTCATGAAGAGATAGGTCTAAGAAAATACAAAAATTCAGAAAAATATTTCTGTATGTAGTCATAATCTTCCCTTTTTTTCTGTAAAAGAAATCAGTAACAATTAAAAACATTCTCACTTATATGCACACATACTTTAATATTCTATTTAATTTCTAGTACAGAAAAGCTATTATTCTATCATAGTTTCAGGACAGGTTTAAACTCTTTGCTCATGTTTAAAAACAAATGTAGGGTGTAGCTCAATAGTGGAGCACTTGCTTGGCATGCATGAAGCCCTGGGGTTTTATGCACATCAAAACAAAGAAAAAATTTTTAAAACCAGCATGTGGCTGCCACCACTACTACCTTGACTTGCCATGTGGATGGCCCAAGGAAGGGAATGACGGGAACAGTCAAAGTGAGGAAGCTCTCTCACCAGTCCTGAGTGTGGCTAACCAGCTGCTAGCCAGCTGCTTTCACAGGCAGCAGAGGACATCAGAAACACAGCACCTACAACTGCATTTCTGAGAGAATAATGGGGTGTGAGGTCTAACAGCCCCAATGTACACCCATAACAATATTCTGTAAAAAGAGATGAAAAAAATGTGGGGATTATAATAACTAACATAGTGGCACATGATAGACATTATGTTCTGTATCTGTACCAATGTAAAGACATCTCTCTCTGATTTTAGGTGAACCAGCTTTATAATCCATAGACAGAATTCAAGAATTACAGCATTTCTAATCTTTAAAAAGTATGGGATGTGCTATTTTACAGAGTCCATTCTTCTGAAAAATCATGGATCTTCAAAATGTATTACTATTATTTTTTGGACAACTTACATATTAAAATGTAAAGTGTCTTATTCTACCTACTCATTCTGAAACATTTCAAAATCAGGGTGTCTGTGATAGCAACCTCTATATTAAAACCTTGAAAAACTAATTTAATAATGCTTGATGTTATTTCTGTTAGAATGATACTGCTGAAGGGGCTGATAAGCATGACTTCAAAAAATCATTATGAATAAATATCACCTACTATTCAAAATTTAAAAAGCATTCACTTGCCACAAAAGGATCTGGAACTAGTAGTGGTGCTAAGTTTCTCCCTGTCCCTCCCTTGGTTAAAACTTCCCTTACCCTCAATAAGGAGGTATTCTTCTTAACATATCAATTTTTCAGATAATATAAGGGTGAATTTCAGAATGTTATAAATCCTCAAATAAATAACTAGAGCCTAAGGTAATGGTGCTTGAGGGGGGTTTTTAAAAAATATTTTTGTTTAATTATAGGTGGACACAATACCTTTATTTTGTTTTCCTGTGGTGCTGAGGATGGAACCCAGGGCCTCAGGCATGCTAGGTGAGCACTCTTACCACTGAGTCACAACCCTAGCCCAAGTGGGCATTTCTAAATAACAGAAATTACACCTACTCATGAATACTTCAAATAGTTGAAAAAGTATACAGAAATGAAGATAAAATTTGAAACACAGATATGTGGCGTATTTGATTATTTAGTGTGTTAACACACTGAATAAAGCTTTGTAGAAATCACACATATATATATATATATATATATATGCCTGACATATTAAATATGAACACACCAGTAAAGATTTAATTTATGAAATATACATTTTGTTCTGAAAGTTGCTGTTTATCAGAATGTAACACACTGATGACTACTGATCCTTGGGTAGCATGTCAGGGACTAATGTTAACTCTCTCAAAATGCAGGGTACCCACCTATGTAATCAATAGTTGATCATTTTTCGAAGGGCATCATAGCACTTCCATTTGTCTGGGATGTAAAATGGCTCAAAAATGTGAGGAAATGGTGTGTCGTACCCACATACTCTGGATATAGGAGCCTCTAGGTTCAAGAAACATTCTTCCTGCAGAGAAAAATTGAGATGGCCAACTTGAAAAATACATTTTTATTCACAAAAATAAAACATTTCAACTTAAAAATAACTCACTTAAAATACAATGATATCTAAGGACATTAAAAGTAATTAAGCATATTATGTGGAAAAAAAAAAGCAGGTAACAAGTAGCATGTTGGCATGATCCCAACTTTACCTAAAATGTTTTCATATGTGTACATGCATCTTATACCTTTATGCATATCTATTATCTAGCCAAACAAGGATCACGTGTTTCTTATGAATATAAATGTAAGGCAAATGTTCACTGAAGTTAACTGCAGCTTGAAATTAGTGATGATGCATGATTTCTTGTTTACTATATTTTTTAATTCATAAAAAAGCATTACTTTCATAATAAATTCCGGTAACTTCTCTATGCTCCAGCTAGACTACACATCTATCAGATCCTTGACTGTATCCTTGTCTCTCTCATGGTCAGGACTTTGCAGATGCTGCTGGTCTCTGGCCACTCACTCCCCAAGCTCACTGTTCATTGCCTGACTGATGTGTGTCTGACTCTCAGGCATTAGCTTAAAGGTCCCCACCCTAAAGCCTGCCTCTACGGATCTCCCAGCTGTGCACCATAGATGAGGAAGAACTTCTGCTTGAGTTCTCACAGCACTGATCTTGAGCATGGTTCATTGCAGTGGCCAAATGATCCCTCTCCAGACCATGAACTCCATGAAGCTAGAGATCTGGTTCAAACATGTGAAATTCTCATTCTGGTAGAAGAGTGTAGGAAATTATTTTTAGGGGCAAAAAATGTTATACAAGTAAAATATTCAAATTTGAAAATAAATTTTAAGAAATATAAACTAAAAAGAGAGAAACATGATTAAACTAGTTTACAGAAAATAATGTTAACTTTGCTATTCATAGCAATTACCTAGAATAAAATTTTTGGTTTTTATTCATATATTTTATATACTGCCTTGCTTCACGAAGGATTGGAGGAGGCCTAAATTTTCTTACATGTGTTACCATTTTTAATTTTTCATTTCAGCAGATATTTTTACATGAAGAAATTCTGACATCTGAGGCTTAATTTCTAGCCACTGTGCAAAATTTTTCCTGTGACAAGTGTATCGAGGCAGAAAGGACAAGGTAACAGGACAAATTAGCTCCAAAGAGAAAAAATATGGTACATTTACAGACCTCCCTTCAGTTCTGTTAACCACTGTGACTTACAGTATCAAACACCAAATAACTTGTATTTCCTAGCAACAGGAAATCTCTACCAACAAGTTTAGAATGTAATGCAGGTGGTTTTTAGAGTCACCTAAGAGATTCCACTACTAATAAGCTGGAATGAGATGACAGATTGGGTGAATTGTTTCTTGATTGTAACAAGTAACTTAAAAGGACTTTCAATTGTCAATTTGGGATTAACAGTTTTATTTCTTTAGCTGACACAGGCTGTTTTTTTCCATCTTCCTTGAATACTGCACTGTCTGTAAACAAATTATCCATGGACACTGCAAAAATACAGAAAAATCAAGGGCAAAATATTTCACAAAATGCCTTTGATTTTACACCTGTTATAAAATACTATTCTTTCAAACTAGTAACTTGGAAAGCTGGCCTACCACAAAATGACCTGTCAGTGTTTATTAAAATCACTCCCTTTAAGCATAATGACTTAACATCATCAAACTCAATTTTTTTCAAACACCAATGCTCCTAACTCCTCAAGAATGTGAGCATCAGTCTTTCCAGGAAGACATCTATATGTCTGCACAGGCACAGAAAAACATCTGCTGCCAGGGAACATTTGAATTGTAAACAGCGGTTACCCTTTTGAGGTTGGGAGCAGCAAGGAGGTGAGAAAAGCCTCCACTTTGTACTTTGTATATATATTATTTAAGGCTTTATGAGACTATTAATTCTGTAATCAAATGACACTGAGAGAGAAGAAAAGAGTAAAGTGAAGGATCCCTTTCATATGTGAATAAAAGTTCTATTTTATATTACATAAATGTGTGATTTTTACAGAAGAGGTGTCCTTGCTTTGGAAACAATTACTGCAAATTACATGGAATTAAATGATTATAAAGTACTACTATAAGCATATAAAATGTACTATAAAAATCATGGAAGATAATCCAAGGATGTATAACAAAAGACTATGAATGGAATATTCAGTTTTATAAGGATGTACACTGACCAACTGAAACAATTTGAAATTCTAACCCTTTGTAAACCAAAATATATTAAGAGCCTTGAATTATTTTTTCCACGGACTTTCATAAAAAATTCTTTTAAAGAAACTGCAAACAAGATGTTTGGGCCAATCAAGCAGCTCCAGTTACTTCTGAATTTGTGCACATGCAAAGGATTTATGTGAGTGCATGTTAAATCTGTGCTATCATCAAAATGGGATGATGGGAGTGTGTGTGTTTTGGTACAGAAGTTGTACAGAGAGAGGGAGGGAGGGGGAGAAAGAGGGAGGGAGGGGAAGGGAGAAAGAGGGGGGGAGGGGGAGAGAGGGAGAGAGAGAGAGAGAGAGAGAGAGAGAGAGAGAGAGAGAGAGAGAGAGAGAGAGAGAGAGAGACTGACTTGAATCCCATTGGCAAGTCTGTAGATTTATGTGCAAGGTTAATCCTTCACAAAGTATCTCTATCTCTACATTATAACCACATGACACTGTAACCATAGCAGCCATTTGCCCTGAATTTTCAAGACAATCCAGATTAATCATATTGTCTGTTCCACTGGCTGCCTAAGTATACTCACATTAAAAAAAAAAAATTTTTTTTTTTTTGATCCAGAAACTATAAACTGCATAAAATCAGGAATACTGGCCTAGCACACAGGCCGCTGGGAGGAGCACACATATAGTATAGAACATGGTTTGAGATGGGAGTGTCAGTGTTTGGTCCTTTTCCCCAGAGACCACGAATGTGGACTGGCCTGACCCATGTGGAACAATGACAGATGTGACGGCAAGGTTCCAAAGTGATCACAGTGTAACAAGTAACCAGGAGCAACAGAAAAGAACTCAGACCAGCATCGAGAGAAACTTTCCTTCAGCTATTTCCAAAGTTTCAATCAGGATCCAGTGAGGTAGACTGAAAATGAACCCAAAACAACCAGGCTCTAACAACTGCATACATATTATTGTGGTGTGTGCTTTCACATAAATAATCGGCTGCTTAAATTAAAACAGATAATCCTTTAAAACTCATGTGAAATTCTAGAAATAGTATTCAAATTTCCTCTTAAATATGCCTATCTACAGTTGTGAGAATTTTTTCCGAAATACATGAATGATAAGAAGTGACCAGTACTTAATGGAGTGCCAGGCATGGTGCTAAAGGGATTCTACTTTATCTCATTTATAGTTCATTTTAACTGAGATGGAAGCTCTTGTCCAAGATCAATTAGGTACATACTCAGCCTCCACACAGCTCATCTTCTTAGTCTTTATTCTACAAGTTTCAAGGCACTACTTTTGCAAAGAGCAATAACAAGGGGAAAATTGAATTAGGAATTTAAAAAAAGGTAAAATTGAAGGCAGACTTGGATTATCAAAGTTTTGCAACAGAGTCTTGAGAGGCACAATGGTTAACACAGCCTCAGAAGTGTCCTCCACGTGTGTAAGGGAGGTGGAGGCTGTGACCTGTAAAGAAACTGAAAGCACAAACTTGCACGATAACATGGAAAGCCATAAACAGAGGTACTAACGTGAGCTAGGAACCTCCTGGGCTATAATAAATAACTAAACATAACTTAAATTGTTTGTATATTAGCCATCTGTATTGCTAATTACTATATTCAGAAAAGGAAGCAAGCAATATGAAATAATTCTGAATCATCAAAATCATAGACACAGGCAAAATAAACCATCTCTGCCAATTTTCTGTAACAACACAAATTTTTCTTTTGTTGTTGGAAAACAAAACATTTTGTTGAAATCAGGGAAGACAGAGACTGTTAAATTTATTTGAGCAGATAAGAGGGGTTAAGTACAAATTACTAGTATTGGATCCATTATAGTTTAATACACATAAGGTATTATTGTAGTTTTTAAAGATTACATATACTGGATTTATGCCTATGTTTCAATGAATGTAACTGCCATGATCTGAATGTGTCCCCAAATGTTCACATGTTGAAAACTTGGTCCCCAAATTCACATGCTGATGGTATTTGGAGTGGGGCTCACGGGAGGTAATTAGGACTAGATGAGGCCATAAGAATGAGCCCACATAATGGCAGTAATAGGTTTTTAAGAAGAGAGAGACCCAAACTAGCATACTCGCTCAGTCTCACTATGCAATGGCCTCTGTCATGTTATAATGCCAAAAATATGCTTTTTGCCATGCTGTTGGACTGCCCAGACTCCAGAACCAAGAGCCAAACAAATTTCCAATCTTTACTGCCCAATTTCATGTATTTCGTTATAGCAACAAGAAAGAGACTAAGATATTAATATGTGTTATAGGTTATGTGGATTTATGTAAAGGCATATATATTAGGGCTTTCAAGGCATCCCTCAAGATCTTTCAATATTTAACTTCATTTCCTCCTTGAAAATTTTAAATACCTCAACCATTAATTCTCCAGTCATAGTGTCACAGGCGTTACATCACTGAAGTCACTCTCAGGTATTCCACACGGTGGCTTCAGTCACTATCAGCAAATCTTTTTGTTGTTTTTATGGCAAGCTTACATAATACAATTGATAAAGCATGGACTCTTTGTATAACTATGACTGAACCCCTCTAAGACACCATTTACAACTGCAAAAAGGAAGTGCTTTTAAAATCCCGATCATGCATTTCCTATTGTTTTATAACTATTATTACCTTTTTATTGTAATTATTAATATATATTTATTTATTTTAATTTTGAGACAGGTCTTGCTACGTTGCTGAATCTGACCTTGAACTTTTGATCCTTCTGCCTTTACCTTCCAAGTTGCTCAGATTCCAGATGTGCACCACTAAGCCTGGCTGACTTACCAGTTTTTATAAATGAATAAGAATATGTGTTATTTGTCTTTCTGTGACTGGCTTGTTTCACTCAAATAATGTTCTCTAGTTTCATCCATGTTGCTACGAATGACAAGATTTTATTATTTTTATAGCTGAGTAGTTTTCCCTTGTATAAATATACCACAGTCTCTTTATCCACTCATCCCACGAGGGGCATCAGGTTGATTTCATATTTTGGCTATTGTAAATAGTGCTGCAATAAACATGGGTGTGTATTATCTTTTTGGTATAAATATTTCATCTCCTTTGGCAATATACCCATTAGTGGAATTGCTAGATCATATGGGAGTTCTACTTTCAGTCTTTTGAGGAAACATCATACTGTTTCCATAATGGCTTTAATTAAGTTGTATTCTCACCAACAGCATATAAGAGTTCCCCTGTCTCTGCACTCTTGCCAGCATTTGTTATTTCTTGTCTTTTTGAGGATAGCAATTCTAACTGGAGTGTAATACTATCTCATTGTGGTGTTCCGCCTGCATCTGTCTGATGATAGTGAATTTAGCATTTTTTCATGTATTCGTTGAACATTTGTATGTCTTCTTTCGAGAAGTATCTGTAGTGTCATCTTGTCAATTTGCTGTTTTAGATTGTGTGGTGGAATATGAAAAGTACATGGCTTCATGCTTGACAGGCCACAGTGCTCAATAATTACTAGGTTGTTTGTCCCTCAAGATTTTCCAAGGTAAAAAATCCCTTGTTTCCTTGTTCACAAGGCATTTGAAATGGTAAAAGAAATCACCATTGAAGGCAAGATTCAGAAACACAAAAGTGTTAAACCTGAGATGTAGCACAATGCCAGCAATGCTACCACCTACTACCGAATACTTACTAAGCCCTAAAAAGTCTAGAAAAAAAAAAAAATACCAAGAATCCATAAGTACTGTATGAGAGAAGGTGGAGAACACCGAGTGGGATGCCCTAGCCAGGCTGTGCGCAGACCACAAGGCAAGGCAGGGTCCAGTGCTGCCCCCTGGTGGGGAGCTGGGAGCCTGGATACTAATCGCTAGTTCTGGAGTTGGAGTAACAGATAAAATATGGTTAGCTAGGGAAGTCAAGAGCTCTGGAGATGGTTAATGAAATTCCTCCCCCAAAAAATATATTTTACACACGGTAACATGACATAAAAGTGACATGTCAACCAGATTACAAAAAGTTATGAGTAAAAAAGTCCAATATGTGAAAGATGTAATCAAGGCACGGGCACACACTTTGAAAAACAGTCAAGAATCATTTGGTAGGTTATTAAAGAAATCATTTGCTTTTGGTTTGTTTTGTAGTTCAAGGCAATTCTAGCTCAGATTTCTTTCTAAGAACACCTTTGGAATAATTTTTGCTTAGTCTTGTAATGACAGAAAGTAGAATACAGTTCTTTGTGCAAGAATATATAATATCTTGAGTTGGAAAGATGTAAGGAAAAGTTCAAAGTGAGATCAAAAACGTAAAGGTCTTTCCTATTTATGTTCTATTTTCTTATAGATGAAATAGGCTGATAAAACTCCTTTCCTGAAAAACTAATAACTGATTTTTCTAAGCATTTAAAGTCAGAGAAGCGGGACAGTGTAATGAGAAATATCATAAATCAAAAGAAGCATATGTTGTCTGCAGGATTATCTGATAAATAAGGATCTTATATTTGTAAGGAGAAACACCCCTTTACAAGCTAATTTCAAAGCAAAAACTCAGAAAAGTGATTTTTAAATTACTTTCTAAACAAAATGGTTCAGTTTATATCAGGTAATCATTATATCACAGTATCAATTTGAACTATAAGACTATATTTTACATCTGGGAAGGGAGTGAATTAAGCTATAAATGTCATGAGCACTACATGATATAGATTATAGACTCATCATTTCTTCTCTAGGAGGAAATATTAAGAAGTATCTTTAAATGATTGTAAATGTATTTTTTAAACCTAAGTATTAGTATCATTTAGTTCCTGTTAATTACTAAATTAATAAAACAGCAGAGATTTCATTTCTAATTGCAATTAGTTGTCTGGTGGTCATAATTTACACTGCAAAAAGTTAAACTCTAAAAATACTATTTAGAATGAAATTTTTAGAGTTAAACTCTAAAAATACTACTATTCCAAAATGACATATATGTGATAGCTATGAAGTCCATGAACTTGGAAACTTACATTAGTTCTAGTTGTATAAGGTTAGACATCACCCAGCTTCCAAATATTATCACAGAATATTTGTTTTAAATCTGCCATGAAAACTTGCCCATAGTCAAAACATGAGTTTTAGCAGATGAAAAAAAAAAGATTCTGGTCTCTTGAATCACACTTTCTCAGCAAATGAGTCACAGAAACCTGGGAAGGCAGTGTGCCAGCAATTCCAAATTAATTTCATTACAGAATTAAATAAATACAGCTTTACTAATGTAAGATATTATTTTCATTTAAGTTAAAACTTTAAACAGTATGTATTAAGGTATGCATTAAAATTTTAAAACAGAGTTTTATATATGTGTGTGTGTATAACTATGCACCAATTTTCCATATGCATGGATGTATGAAATTTATTCTTTTAAAAGCAGTTCTTAAACCCCTCAAACTAACAGGATGCTCCCCTAAATGTTAAAGATGTGCTTGTTTTATTTTTCTAATACTGCACACATAAGATGCATACAACAAACACTTGTTGATATCAGGTCTCTCACTTTTAAAACAACAATTGAACCAATATAACTAAATAAGAGAGTAGACAGATAATATGATTTTATCCAGATTTGTATAAAACCTAAAATGCTATTGTCAAGCCAAACTATTTCAGCAAAGCTTCTATGTGTTAAATCCAAATCTTAACTAAATAGAAATCTGAGATCTCTATTACTTAACTTCACCAAAACATCATCAACATCTGCAGACTTTTAAAAAATTCCATTTCTTCTTCTTTTATGCAAATTACTGGTAATTTGGTTCAATTTTTTCCCTAACATTTCTTTAAGCAAGTTAAAGAATAGAACTGAATTCTACATTTGCATTTTTATCCAAATTTGGATTCTATTTTTTAAATGGAAGCTGATTTTCTGAAGTTAAAAAAAAAAAAGTTATTTCTGATCTAAACAGGTCTCCCTGGATGTAGTCTAGCTACCTAAAACAAAGTTGGAGAATAAAATTAAAACATGCACAATGATGCTACATGGTTCAAACACAATAGTCATGTCAGAATATAAACATGTTAATATGAAACAATCTATGAATCTTGATATATTCCCTGTGAAATCAAGCAGTACAACTTTTAAAATCAAACTTTAATATTAAATCAATATTTCAAAATCTAGAGATTATTATAATGGCTATATAATAGAAACTGCTACTATTTCACAAAACTAGAATTTTATAAATTTTGCTATTTTAAAGCAAGTGAAATTAAGGAAGTAAAAATTTACTTCCGTCACTTATAATCTTATTTACAGTCACTTAAAAAAACTAACTCATTTCAATTTTCTTAAGATCTACAATAGCAAACACAAAGGTAAAAACTAGCACCTCATCTAAACCATTTTGTTTTGGTTTTTGAGGTAAAACCTTTAAGCATTTGCTTCTGCTTTTGCACTTTTCCCCATACAGTCTTGAACTATGACCCTAGTCACCTACCATTTCCACCTGAAGGGCAGAATAAAAAACGATGGCTAAAAATTAATTTCTTCATTAATTCTTCCTGCAACATATTGTTTGCTGCAAACAGTCTCTAAAGATGTTCTGAGGCTTTAAAAGTTCAAAGTCAAAAGTGTAAATTCTTGTGAGATACACATTATGTGCAAGTTTTGACATTTAAAATGCACTGGGCTACGATGCTTTTGTTAAAATACTTTATATTCAAGAAAGGGGAAAAAAGGCAATGTTCTCAAATTTCCAGACGCTGAAGCTTCTCAAATTTTATAGTTCAAATTCTTCCTATAGAAGAAAGCATCGACAGCAACGACAGCAAGGACGTTTGAAAGTGGAATTTCCTTAGAATGTGGATGCATAATGATAAACATAAGCGACTTGCAGCACTGGGTCACCTCATGAACAAATCGCTCTCTGTAAGGTAGGATTTCTGGTGTACTTGGCACCAGGAAATTTAAAATACTCCTGAAAAGTGACTTTTGATGATCTTGCAAAGCATTCAATTTTTCTGCTTGTTTTTCCACAAAATTCTTCTTGTAGCAGTCTACCACCACCAAATGGTGTCGAGAAGGCAGAAATCAATCCTGCCTATCGCAAACTGACGATTCCTTTGTCTTGTGACAGAGAAAAACATATTGTTTTAGAATTTGGGGGACTGAAACTACACTAAAAAGATTTCTGCTAAAATCTGTCGCTGTCTCAATTTTGTTTTGAAGTTTCAAGACTAATTATAAACTGAAACTACTAAGAAAAGAGTGATTGCTCTCTAAATGGTACCATCTTCTAAAAAATTTGAGAAGCTGGGTTAAAAAAAAGATGGCTAACATATTTGCTGTTTTGCAAATTATACTCTTAATAAAACATTAAGGTTTCTTCTTAATGTTTTTTTTCCTTTTCTCTAAGCATGTTAAATTTCTACTTTGTCCTTTATGTTTAAAAGAATGTCAGAACAACTTGCTAAAATAAAAAAAGGAAAGAACAATGTCCACTTTACTTCATCTGCATAATGCCAAAAGAGATATGCCAGTGTTTTTGCTGAAATTAAAGACTTTTAAAAAAATTAATCCTGGGAACCATAGCAACACAATCTTTAAAATTTGGTTTCACTGAATAAATAAATCAGACCGAGTTATTTTTCAGCAGTTTAATTCTGGTCATTAAATTACTGCAATTGTATTAATAGAGCATAGCACAAATAAATGTTAAATGTTTTCACTAATAATTAGGGAGATGTGGTCAAAAACTTGACCCCCACTGTTAATTGTTAATTGACTTTTACTAACATGGTAATTTTAACCTATTCATTAAAACAAGTGTAGAAATCATAATTATTGTTAGTATCTAATGAAAATAAATACGAGACCCAAAATATATTTTCCTTTCTACTGTATTTACATGTTTCTGCCTTTAGAATTGGTTGATATTTCTTACAAAGCAGCTTTTCAGGTTGAATGTCTGAATTTCCATACGCATATTTTTCTATTTGAATTTCAACAATCAGGAGATTTTTCAGAATTGGGAAGAAAATATATATGCCTCAGTTTTTACTCTCATAATTGGATAAAAGGAATGCTGACAGGATGAATCCAATGCTGCACATATTCTCACAGTCTATATTGCTGGCTCAGTGCAAATTTCTAATAAATGTGTTAACCCATAGATACACTAACAAAGCATTGGTCAGTGATTAGGAACTGGTTCTGGACACCTTTATAGTTAAATGTGAAAATATAAAATTAGAAATTCCAAAAGGTACTGCTAATTAATAAATTGCAATGCGATAAGATTTGAGGTTATGAAAGGGTAATATTCACATAACTTTATTTAGATAAGCCAGAGCATTTACTCAATATTTTTTATCTACTTACTTGGGGCTGACCCATGTATTCAATCAATTTTCCATGAAGAATTGGAGGCCAATACACCTAACAGGAATTTATATTTATCATACACCAAAGGTAACGATGTAAATGAGCAAATGTGGACACATACAACCAATCCTGTTTGTAATCAATACATCCTAGTGAATGACCAGAGAAACAACATGGAGAACTATAGAAAAAGAAATGCACACATATAAGTATTTTTTAAAAAGGAATACATGTATGCACACATGGAATAAAAGATCCAGACATTTAGTAATCAGACTTAATAGTAACCAAAGAGAGACTGTTATTTATGATAAAATTTATAACTATAGAGAGAGTCTCATCTGATCCTTTCAACAACTCTGTGTGGTAGTCTCAAGCAAGGAACTGAGACTGAGAGAGGTTAAGTGAGGTGACCAAGGTCATCAAGTGTACATTTGTTGCTATTTGCTCCAGTGTTTCTGGTTAATCTTAGACGTACCGAAAAAGATGTGATTTGAGGGTGTTCAAAAAGTCCTGCTTGGATACAAGGTAAATTTTATATTTAGTGCTACTACTGCACCTGTGAAAGAGAAAATGATGGAATTATCAGTTTATTTATGTCAAGTTCAACCACAATTTTTTTTAACTTTTTAAAGAAAGTTGCAGTTGAGTGCCTTTTCAGGGGAAGAGGGTCCATTTGCTAGAGAACAGACAAATCTCTTTTAATTGAGTTACAGTAAGGTGGGTTTGGATTTACAGTTTGTGGAGGGGTTTTTAAGATACTTTCTGGGAAGATGAGCAAATAAGAAGGGTGTACATGAGGAGAACTTATTTCTAGTTAATTGCTAGCAGCTTGAATGCAGAGCATGAGCTGCCACTTGGGTTCTATTTGGAATTCTCGGGAAAAATTGGACATTCACAGCAGACTGTAAGTTTAAAGTTTTTCCTACAAGTTAAAAAAAAAAAAACTTATAGAAGTACTTCATTAAGAAATTAAACTTGCTTCCTTTCATTTATTTCCTTATCTGTGATATAATCTACGTGAATTTATATAACTTGATTAAAATGTGACATTGTGATAGATTGGAAAAGTATTTTAAATAAACATAATTTTCAAGTTTTATCCTAGCCTTAACTTAAACTGGAATATGAAATTTAATCTTCCCCTCCTGGTACATATTTTATAGCTATTCTCCAAGATTAGCTCATTTAGTACAACTCTAATACTCTACAACAAAATTTCTTAAAGTATTTAAGTGTCTTTTGAGAATAAAATTAAATTCCCTTTTCACAATTAAAACAACAGACAACAGAATAAGCCACGGCAATTAAGTTAATCTTACATTAAAATGTAAAAATGAGTACAGTTCAGGGTCTCACTGTCTCAGACCACACTCACCAGCTTCAATTAGTGGTTACTGGCACAACCCCCATAGCTGTGGGCTCTCATTAGAGGTGGAAAGCTAGTTGCACACGGACAAGTACCATCAAGAGGACATGGCCACACTCAGATAGATCAGTCCAT
This sequence comes from Sciurus vulgaris, assembly GCF_902686455.1. Taxonomy (NCBI): domain Eukaryota; kingdom Metazoa; phylum Chordata; class Mammalia; order Rodentia; family Sciuridae; genus Sciurus; species Sciurus vulgaris. Next base: position 82,439,668 of record NC_136467.1, read on the forward strand.
GTGCACGGAATCTGGGATAAGCATTTCAGTCATCCCTGGGAAAGTATCACATTTAAAAGCTCATTTAAAAAAATTATATATATATATATATATATATATATATATATATATCAGGGTTTGCAAAGCATTAGAATTTCACCATTTTCAATTCCCAGCCTCCCAAATGAGCATGCTTACATTTGACATAACAAATCACCAACCCACAAGGATTTTTCTTAGGTTTCCTCAAATGCTAATTATGTAGCAAATCTAATTAAGTTCATATGATTCACTTCAGCAGTAGGTACTTCAGTTACTTCAGAACTGCCAAAGGGATCCGAAGTGTCTATTCTCCCTCCAAAACAATCATGCTGCGCGCCAAACTGATAACCGTTAAACACAGCTGCAGAGCAAATGTGCGGCCTTGGTCCTGTAAATACACTGTTCACACATCAATCTGAGCTTCGAGCAATTTCAGATACAGAACTACCGATTGCAGGTTTGCATTACTGTTATATGAGTATTACAGATGAGTATTAAGTCATTTGTTTCACCCAGCATAGCTCGAGCAGATTTCTCTACATCATGAGAGTTCCCGCCACTTAAGAACACATTGAAACTATGAAAACCAAAAATATTGATAAATATAGCAGACCGACATATTGAATCAGTTTGTTTTCAAACTCTACAGTTCACAGGAATACGAATAAGGGTCATTTTGTGTGGTCAAGAACATATTTATGGAATAACTAACATATATATGTTTAACTTCATTCCTGAAGAAAATTACATATACTGTCATTTATAAATACTTTTAATTATAGAATGTGAGGGTACAAAGAAACCTATGACAAATCTGAGCTGCCGAAATTAAATTCCTTACTTCAGTAACTCATGATTTCCGTGGAAGAAAATCTTTTTCAGAGGGGCTCTCCAGACTGGGTGGGTTACAGGATGCTTAAGGCCATGACCACATTCCCTCCTGAGACTCAGGTTGTCATGGCAACTACCCTTTCCCTATCAATACGCAAGAGCTATAACACTAGTATTCTGCAAAACCTATTTCCTTTTCTGTATTGATAACAATATGACCTAGTTTCAGAACTGAAATATACCTCTTTTTGTGCAAAACAAAAAAATCTTTGCCAACTGAATTATTGCTCTAGAATTCAGCTTTGTAAATAAATGCAAAATTAGTGAGCCAGTCATCATATTCCAGTTTCAAAACAAGGCAGAATTTCTGACATTAGTCAGAGGATGTTGCAGTCGGATTGGGTGATGTGCATAGGTCCAGGCAAAAGAAAAATGGGTCTTTAGAGAAAAAGTGACTTATCAGAAACATAACTGGTAACAGGAAAACAACATATGGTTCCAAACAACTTTTGGAGTTTCTTAAAAGAAGTATACATTTCAATAGTTATATTTCTTATCTGTGGTTGTTTTTAGATATAGAATTATTACTGTGCAGGTTAATAAGTAGATTGACATTTCCAAACTAATTCCAAAATAATTATTTTTTGTCTCCACTTGCTCAAGTATCAACAGCTAAAACTCTAAATGGTGTCTCACTTTGAGTATGCAAAACCAGCTTTGCAAATCACATGCTGATTTCAAAGCCCTTTGTTTTAGAGATACAATGCCTAACCTGGTATAGGCATTGCAAATAGGTCACAGTGTTTTCTAAACACGTTGAATGAATGTATAAATTAAATAATTTCCACTTGTATTTATATTGTTTCACCTTGGGACATTAATGAGCAAAGCCACTAATGAGGCAGCCAAAAAAAAAAAAAAAAAAAAAAAGGAAAAATTTAGCGCTGCATGAAGTGGGGTAGAGAGATTTTTGCTCCATAGCCATTGCTAAACACCCTCAGACTCCTCCACCAGATGCCACACTGTTGCTGCTATCATCCTTTCTCTTCCTGAGTTTAAAGGTTCCCTAGTTCTCCAAAGTTTATTCAATATTTATCCCTGTTTAAGCCCTGTATGAGGATATATACATGTTGATTTTCACTTTTTTTAACTGTCTTTACATAAGCCTCCCTCTTCTCAAATTCTCTTTTGTTTTCCTGTTATGTTCACACAGTCTACCTTTCAAATTCAGCTCTACTCCCTTTTTCCAGGAAGCCTTTAGAAACTTGGTGCTGATTTTTTTTTTTAAATGTATTTGTTTTTTCAATCATTGTTAATCAAATATGAGTGTCCACTATATACCTATCCTCATAGAGTTTTATGTTGCAGTGGGGAAACGTGTTTGAGGAGTGTTAGGAAGGGAGGAAGCAAGTAGGGGTGTGTGATAGAGAACCAGGAGCTCTGAGGTGTAATGTGCTTAGGGTAGGGCTTTCTATGGAGGTGTTGTTTGAGAAAGAGAAGGAAAAACCATCTCTGCTAAGAACACAGGAGGAGCATTATAGCAGCTTGCACAACATGTGTGAAGGCACAGAGGCAGGAGGGAGCCTCGGGAGATCTGGGGACAGAAAGAAGGCCAGTGGGGGTGCAGCACAGGAAGAAGGGAGGACAGTGCTCCCCAAAGGAGGGATAGAGGTGAGTGAGCTGCGGGGAGAGAAGGGAGCAAGCAGATGGCTGATAGCCAACAGTCTAGCCTGGCAGGAAGACAGTGACAGGTGTTTTGATACTTCATGTATCTACACTTTAGACTATATCTGTGGTGCTCTTCAAGAGTCTCAGGGTTCACTTATAGGAAATCCAGAAATATCACTAGAGATGAATAATAAAGTTGCTGATAATTTGCGTGAGACACAATATAGTGATGAATGAGATTAGTAAGTCAAAGCACATAACGGAAATGAGCAGATCATATGTTTTTGTAATTTGAGGAACATTACTTCACTCATTAAAAAAAAAAGGATCAACCCTAAAATACCCAATTCTAAAAAGTTAAGAAAATGAAAACAGGGTATTTTAGAAGTGAAAGCACTTTACTATAGTTTGTAGCTAACTGGAATTCTTGCTTGGCTTATATTCAAATATGTTTTCTCTTCTAGAATCTAATGTATTTATTTTCATAGCCAGTGCCTTAATGATAGATAGTATCAATTTTCCATTCACTCATATGCCTGGTTTCCTCTCCTTGTTTCTTATCTTTCTCAGTGTTGTTGTTGTTGTTTTCTTACTTTTTTTTTTTTTTTTTTGGTGATTATGTATTGTAAAGGAAAAGACTCAATATTAAGGAATCTAGTAACATGCCCAAAGACCCTGTTTTACAAAGGTCATCTAATGTCCCTCAGCAAGGAGGACTTTACTGTGGACAGAAACAGATTTTCACATGGCTTAGGGGCAGCAGAGGAAAACCTTTCTCCCTCATTGACATCCTCTGTGTTCCCAGTCACCATGGCTGGTTACAATACAGCAAATTTTGAGCTGGGGACATCTCAATTTTACTAATAGCAACTGGAGGGGACTATGAGTTAGTCTAAAAGTGAGGGAAAAATATAACTGGAGAGTTTTCTATGTGCCCAATTATACAAAGTTTAAAAGAATATGTTTGCTCTTCCTTAGCTCTTATGTTTATTCTGATTTATAAAATTTCTGACTAAAATTATAATTTTTGGTATCTTGATGTGCACTCAATTCCTAGAATATTTAATTATAATTATCTATCTTTTCCTGTTGTGAAAAAATATATTCCCTTTGTGAAAAAGAATGAAAAAAAAATCTTGACTTCTTTTGGGTTTAGGGCTAACACTCTACTAGGAAGAAGAAGACTTGAGTCCTTATCCTGCATCTGTTATCAACCAGGTAAGTGACAAGACAGTGCTGCTTTCCCTTGTCACTCATCATCCACCTGCCAGCACAAACTGACCAGCATAATGGTAAAGGAAACCCAACTGCAGTTGCTGAAAGAGAAAGTCCTTCCTGGAGCCCTTTAAGAGGAATTTACCCCAGCATTTGAGGTCCGTTCCACAGCAGGCCTTGAGTAAGAAAGGGCATACCTAAAAAAAACTCCAGCTTTCACTCATTTTCTCATTTCTCAGACTGGGAGAAAGTAAAGACTTAGGATTTTTAGTCCTTCAATACCAACACCATAAGCAAAGATATTTTGTGCTTCAGCCCTGAATTCTTAATAAAGGTTAGACTCAGAATCTTGTCAGATGCCCCTTTTAACACTAAATGTCGAAGGAAAGAAGGAAAGAAGGAAAGAAGGAAGGAAGGAAGGAAGGAAGGAAGGAAGGAAGGAAGGAAGGAAGGAAGGAAGGAAGGAAGGAAGGAAGGAAGGAAGGAAGGAAGGAAGGAAGGAAGGAAAGGAAGGAAGGAAGGAAGGCGGGCTAAAATTTCATAGTAATGAAATCACAAAATACATAAAAGCTAGTCATATTTGTGAAAATAATCTTACCACCATAAGCAAGATGGGTGAGGAATGACAGGGTAATGTCATTTCTTTTCAAGGAATTACAGAGAAAGTGGAGAAAACACCATTTCTTTGGTAAGAAAAACCCAATAAGCTTGACAAAATCTTGCACACTGAAATTCAAGAGATTATTTCCAGGAGTTAAAAGGCAGGCTCCACTTCTCCATGGGAAGATCAGAATCCCTAGGAAATGGTACGATGAAACAGATTTAGTTAACACGCACATGACAGACTAAGAGCAAATATTTGCAAACCAAAAATCCGACAAAGGTCTTACATCACACAATATGTAAACAATCCTCAAAGCTCAACCATTAAAAGAAAAATTAGAAAATGGGGAAAAGACAGGAATAAACTTTTCATTAAAGAGAAGCTGTAGATGACAAATAATGTGGAAAGATTTCAATACCATGAGCTATTAGGGAAATGAAGATTAAAATCATAATGAGACATTATTACATGGCTACTCGGACTGAGAAAGAGAGAGCATGATACCACCACACACTGGGGAGGGTGCGGAGAAATTGGATCTTGCACTGGGGCTGGGAATATGAAATGATAGCACACTCCAGCACACAGCTGAGCAGTTTCTTAAGAAACTAAACATGCACTTCTCATGTGACAGCATTTAAATTTGGGGGCATTTGTCCCAAAGAAATGAAAACTAGACAAAAATATGCACATGAATATTTGCAATGTTTTCCATAATAACAAAAACTGAAAACAACCCAAAAGTCCTTCAGTGGTTAAAAAACCAGCGTGTACTCATATCATTAAAAACCAATCAGCATTAAAAAGAAATGCACTATTGAGACAACCTGGATGGAATTCAAGGGCTTTATGCTTAGTGCAAAAAGTCAGTCTCAAAAAGTAACATAATGTATGAGTCCATTTATATAAATGTTCTTGAAATGACACAACTGGGGAGATGAAGAAAAGATTAGTAGTTTACAGAAGACTAGGGATTGTGTGCATGGGGTGCAAACATAAAAGTGTAGTCTGAGAGGGTTCCTGGTGATGGAAGAGTTATGTATCTTGCTTATGGTGGTAGCTATTCAATCTACCTATGGGATAAAATTGCACAGAAGTACACAAATGCATACACAAGTGCAGGTTGAACAAATGGTGAAAACAACACCATCTGTCATCTAATTTAACACTACTGTACCAATATCAAATGTCAGTTTCCAGGTTTTGATATTCTACAATTACATAAGATGCCACCACCTGGAGAAGTTGAGTGAAGAATACATAGGTATTATTTTTGTAACTTCCTGAGTGCCTTAACATTATTTCAAAAAATTTAAAAGATTTTGTTTAAAACATTGGCAGAGGTTGAAAAGAATGTCATGCTAGGCTGCACCCTTCCATAACAAGGGCAGTGTATGTGGTAGAAAGGTTGAGAATTGGAGTCAAGAAAGCCCCCAAGCTCTTGAGCAGTTTGTCAGCACACAGCTGGGTGGCTGGGCAAGTTACTTCATCTTTCAAGTTGCCATTTTTTCTGATTTGTGGAAATAGTAGGTTTATCTCACAAGCTTCTAAAAATTGGGTGCGTTTATTTTAGTAAAGCACAGTACATGTGTGGTATAAAGTAGTTGCTGAAAAAATGTCAGTATTCTACCCTATACTTCTACACAGCCTACACTACCATGAAACAGACAGACAAGCAGACAGAGATACAAACAGGAGGTAAAATTAGGGATGAAATTGATCAGATTATGTGCATACACAAATATGACATAATGAATCCCACTATTATGTATAATGTAATGCATGAATAAAAAACAGAAAATAAAAACACATTTAAGGTTCAAAACACCAAGTATAAGGGTTGTTCCACCCCCAGTGTCTACAGTGGGAATCCCAAAAGATGCAGGATTTCTTGCCTTAGTTAAGCAGTAACTTTAAGGCTCTGCTGCAACACCTCACAGCAGAAATACTTCCTTTAAAATAACCCCTTTTTATCTTTTTAAGGATAGTTTTGAATTTTCAGAAAAACTGTTGCAATAAAAAAGAGACTCTGTAAACTCAACAAGTGGTTTCCACAATTATTGTCTTACATTATTGTGGTGCAATTGTCACAACTAATGAATCAATATTATTATTAACTAAAGTCCAGTCTTTATCCAGATCTCCCAGGTTCCCCCAAATGTCCATTTTTCACTCCAGGATCCCAGTTCAGTTCTCTAATTACGTAAGTCCCCAAAGCTATGACAGTTTCTCAGACTGCCCTTGTTGATGACCTTGACAGTTTTGAGGAGTACCAGTCAGGTATTCTGCAGAATGTACCTCAACTGGGATTTGTCTGATGATTCTCTCATGACTTGACTGGGGTTATGGGGTTTTGGTTCAGGTATTTTTTAATCCCAAGCTCTGGTCCTAAATTGAACAGAAGTAATTGAAATCTGCCAATTCGAACTTCTAGAAACTAGACAGTGGTTTTCTGCCTCCTATCCTGTTGAGAAACTGCTCTGGGATATCAAGTATTTTTTGAGAACATGATCACTCCATCAAATAGATCAACTCTATCATGTTATTTCAACTGTACTGTGCATAACACAGCTCAAAATGGATAGCTATGAACTTCATCTTATACCATCTTTAGACCTCTGACTACTTTCTTTTATTTCAACTGCTAATGCTATTTTGCAGGGGGGCTTTGACAGTGTTTAAAATTCTTATCAGTATTCATTCCATTTTCTAGACAAAATCTACAGACTCTTAAAAATGATGCACCTAGGAATTACATCTTTTTATAAAATGGTAACCAGGAAAAGAATAATGTCTCACCTGCCTGAAATTCTCAGAAATGCAATGATAGAAGTCTCTGCATTTTAAATATTGCCACAATTGCAACTTGGTAAAGAGTTTTTGCAAAAAAAAAAAAAAAAAAAAAAAAAGATAAGTAAGATGAGAGTAAGTAAGATAAGTAAGTAAGAGTTGTATACTACAGTGATTAAGTAAATAAATCCCATTTGGCATGGTACATGATAGTGTGATACATACTATATTCTACAATACCACAGAAAACTGATTTTCACCAAAACATTTAGCTCTCAGAAAAATGCTAGCACTATATAGCATTTTCTGTATGCTATTTTAAACTGTCCTCATAAAATGTACAGATATAAAATAGTTTAGTATATTAAATCACTTTGAATTCTATGTGTTCACCAGTTCTGGCTGCCCATCCAGCACCCATTCCCAACTTCCTGTGTATTTTGGGGGAAGTTCAGACTTCCCCACCATTCGGGTGAGCCTCCACCGGGTGAGGGAGCATACCCTTTATGGTCTTAGCAGGGAGAATCTGGAACACTTCAGAATCATTGGAGCCATGCGTGAAGGACGTCAGTCCAGAGATCAAGAATCTGGTACTCTTTCCTCTCTCTTTCGATTATGAAAGGAAAGGTGGCCACTGACAGGGAGGAGGTTGGCAGGACAGGGAAGACAGGATGTAGAGGGAAGAAAGGATGTATAGAAGAGAGAAGAGAAGGAAAAGGGGAAGGGAAAGGTGTATTAATGTTACCTAGGAGCTTCTGCAAACTGTGGGTTCCTCTCCAATGCCTAAATTGTTGGTATACTGTTCAGAGGAGTGACTGAGACTCACTGCCACACATGCTCTTATGCATCTGCTAAAATGTTCTTATAGACATGAATATGCTACATTTCCTGCTGCAGCTTCTGGAGTCACAAGGAGCTTCTCTCATATACCCTGCAGGACCAAAACTTACCAAAATGATAGTCTTTATTTGCGGCCTCAGTTTCCTCCCCTCTCAAGTGTTCCTATAATTCTACCTAATTGCCCTACAACTGCCTCTCAAGAGTAAATAGATCTCATACTTGGTTGCACTTATAATCACCCAAAGGGCTTTAAAAACTGATGCCTGGGTTCTGCCCACAGAAGCTCTGATTTAATTTTTCTGGGCTATGGTCAGGGCACAAGGTTTTTTAAAGACTCTAGGTGATTACTGTGTCCAACTACGGCAGAGAACCAGTGCACTGCTAACCAGGTGTCATAAATGGCCTTTTAATCAATGAAGACAATGCCTTAGGCAGAAATGGTGCAGCAGGGAAAATTACCATATAAGAGAAATATTTCTATTCTAGTAAGTCCATAATGTTGGGAAAAGAGCAGCAAAATCAGTATGTAAAAAATGAGCTCTAGGAATACTAAACTGTGTCTAAAGTGTGAAATTTTTAAGGGAAAAGAAACTGAATGAGAAAATATGTGTTAGGGAAATACTGACAAGAAAAGAGGAGAAATCGCTGTACAAATCCCCCTCTGCTGCAGAATAGTCTGAGTGGCTCTATTCACAAGAATATAAGGTCACTTATTAAACTCGAAAATTACTCTAAGGAATTTTAACATTTCAAAATGTATATTTTGGGAGAGATGGTATGTATGTATGTATAAGAAAATCTGAATTAACAGAATTTATCACTTTTCTGTGAAGTTTCAAAAACAAGTGATAATTCTAAAAGAAAAGTCAATTCGTATTATGAGTTCATTAGCAACACAAGTATTCAAAAAGCATTACTAACATTAAACAAATTGACAAAATGGATTTCTGTAACCAAAGTAATACTAAGAATATTATTACAAATAGGTAACTCCTAGTGAGCACAAAAAAGGTGCCAGTATTAAACATGTGACATTCATTAACTCATTAATCATCATATACCCATGGTGAAGGAAGAACCTTCATTATACCCATTTTAGAGACAAGGAAACTGAGGTTCAGAAAGGGAAGTGAATAGCCCAAACTTATGCATTTTCATGAGGCAGAACTACATTTGAAATCAGCTCTGTCCATTTCCAGAGTCTAATTTCAGATTCATTGTACTTCATTTTTATAAATTGATCTATCAAAATTAGTTTAAACTTAAAAATACATTCTAGGCAACACTCTTTTAAAAAAAAAATCACTCAGCAAATTTTCAAAGAACGTTTTGGACAACTGCAGGACAGAAAGAACAGAAAGCTAAAGCAAGTTTAACCTGAGGTATAAATGCAGAACCAGTCACTCTGGAGTTTCTCCATAAATGGTGATGATGTGGGAATTATGATTTCATGCTATTCTTGATACATAAGATTTTTGGAACTTTGAAGTTTTTCCTTAGTGAATATATTTCCCCAACACTCTGCTTTTCATTTATACACAACCACAGTCACTAAGCCAACGTCTCCTCTAACTAAAGATTTATAAGTAGATACCAATTTCTAAAGTCCTCTTGAGTTCAGAAAACACACATCACAGGCTGACTTCCATGGACTTGAAAATGGTACCTTTGTGGTAAACAAAGGAGAAACAATGGCTCTCTTCTTTTTGCAAGTGCCTAAGTCTTTCTTGCTAAATATTTACACACATATACATATATGCTATACATACAGTGAAGATTCAAACAGGACATCTCTGCTCTCAATGAGTGCTCCTTGAAGACGAGTACCTCATTCTATTCATCATTTCCCTTCTGCTCGGCACATGAAGTAGACTCCAGGGAAATAAGTGCTGAGCTTATTTGATGATATATATTAGCCAAAATACTACACTACACATGTGAAGTGAGGAAAACACACTTGATTTGATTATGGTATTTTTCCTAAAGGAAATTACAGTGAAATTGTTTACATTTTACAAAATATAATTGGGAGTAGAGCATTTTTCTCTGAGCCAGGTACCCATCTAAACACACGCTCTAGGAAGCTCCCAACAAGAGCGAGAGCTGCATGCGAGGTGATGCTTTCTGCTTTAGATAAACTACATTGTTTAATTCAGGAATTCTTAAACTATCACCACTTTCATAATATAAATTTATCTAGGTGGCAGCAGAATTTATCCTAGGTGTACTCTCTTTCTAGTATTCTTAATGTAGTATTACTAATTTGGTACATACTGGAAAGCCACAGAGGAGGGAAAATATTCTCATTTGGTGAGATTTTTGATGGTTTAATTAAGCAAGTCTAAATTAAAATCTTTAAGAATATATTATATTTCTATTTACATTTCAAAAACTGATCATTGTTGCATATGTATAAATTTTATTACAAAATATTTGTTTATGTACATTATAAAACAAGAGCTGGAAGAAAACTATATAAGGATGTTTGCTACTATTTAAACTGCAAAAACAAATAGCCCATCAAACAATGTAGAAAAATTTTTTCTCTTATTTATAATGATTTTATAAAGCTATATTCATGCTTTTTTATTTTAAAAAAAGTACATTCGCTTTGATACAACACAGATTTCCTTTTGCTCATTTGAGACTAAAGTGAAAATGATCCTTTTTAGTACATTTTCAACTCAGCAGTATCACTTATGTAATGTTTCTTATTTCATTGAAGATTTATAAGCAGACATAACATGTGGTTGATGAATCAACCTTGAAAAAGAACTGATCTCAGATTTCATGTATTAATATTTAAAAGAAGCTACTTGTAGTTACTTTTAATCAAAGTGAAAATTATTTTCTTTTAAATTATCATTCTCCAAACTATCTTAACAAATTATCAAACAATAAAAAAATTTAAAGAACAATGTGAAATCTTAATAAAATCAATCACTAGAAATCATCTTGATAGGAAACTGACAGCTTCTACACCTGAACACACACACATCTGAAGTTGCATCCACTTGCCTTATGCAGTACAACCAGTGTGCAGAAGAAAAATACAGGTAATGAATGCCATGTGTCCTTTTCCATGTAAAAAACTAGACAAACAGAGCTTTTTCCATGAAGACTGAGTGAAAGCAGACTTATCTGGTTAGCAGGACATGTGACTGCTTCCTAATCTGAGAAGGTAATGGACCACTTTCCCTGAATCCCCCAGGGAGACCTGAGGGCTTACCTTTCATGCGCTTCCCTTACAACACACACACACACACACACACACACACGCACGCACACACGTACACATATAAATACATGCGTGCATATACATTATCCATCCTGTAGATAGCAATGATTGTAGTGTATGTCAGTCTCCCAATTAGCCTGTGACCTTCTTGAGGTCAGGGGCCATATCTTTTTACCCAATTATCCTTACGTCTCGGTTTTAGGAGCTACAAACTGATCCTTATAGAGAAAAGCTACAATGGGAAGGGAATAACAAGTAATAAGCTTATGGATTATTACCTGAACACTCAACTGTTTGGCTTCCACTGCATCTCTATGGAGTATGCACCTGCACAGCTTGATAAGGGAGTTGAAGAAAACTAGTTAAGGGAAAGCAGGAGAAACAGACAAAATCTAGGCTGTTAAATGAAAATAAGCAGTCAGCTAAGAAGCCCTGATCTACAGGTGGATACACTGAGTTTTATGGTTTGAAAAGAACTATATCCTGGACCCACTCACTGTGCTGAGGGGGAAGAGAGCTGGCTCTTCTCCTCCGAGACCTCAGACTAGTGGGACCTGCTAGGGAAACAAAAAAAAAAAAAAAAAAAAAAAAGGAAATGAGATGAAATAGGCAGAGTAGCTGCCCTGGGAATGTCCTTGTCCTAGTTGTTTGAAACTGTGAATATGTTGCTTTACATGATGAAAAGGATATTGGGGGAGTGAATAAGATTGAGGACCTTGAGATGATAACAGCAGCCTGGGCTATGCAGGTGGGCTCAATCTGATCACAAATCCTTAAACTGGAAAAAATTTCCCCTGCTCTGGCAGGGGGCAGAAGGTGTAAGGGACAAAAAGACCAGAGAGATGCAAAGCTGCTGGCGTTAAAGATGGAGGAAGAGCCAAGAACCAAGGAATGAGGGCAGTCTCTAGAAGCTAGAAGAGGCAAGAAAATGGATGATCTTCTACAGAATCGTCCAGAAAAAAGTATTTTAAAAAAGCATTTTGGCTTTAGCCCAGTGAGAGGTGTACCAGACACCAGTCCTTCAAAACCGTAGAACAATGAATTTGTATTGTTCTAAGTTACTACATGTGTGGCAATTTATTTCAGCCGTAATGAAAACTAACACAACGATCTTCAAATTCTAGGTTAAGACTGCCCCTTGAGGACGGAGGAGAGAAACTGCAGGGGTCCTGAGTGCCAGAAGCACAGAGAAAAAAAGCCACAACTGATCCAGACTGTTCAACAAAGGGAGAGAAGAACTGGAACAAAAATTCTTAAAGAATTAAAGTGAGTCCAATGAGAATACCTAACGGACAAGTTGATCCAGTCAATCTTTTTCATCTTTTGCGACATGGCTGCTCTAATTCTAAGCCCCACCTCAAGATTCTGTTCAGAGAAACCTGATTTGAGCCAACTTAGAATGTCTAAAAACAATCAGAATAAAGCCACACTGTTAGGTGCTCTTCAATGGTTTCTGCTCTTCCCTTCAATCCAAGGCAGGCAGACTGTGTGTGGAGCAGGAGGCCATTCCCAAAGGCCTGTAACATAACCCATGGCAGGCTGCAAGGAAGCAGCAGCTAGCCACTGAGAGATTAAAATGAATGAAGTCAGTTCCCTCTCATTCCTTCCAGCACTTCTAAGGAAAGCAAGCAGAAATCACAAGACAAAAGACAATGGCATGAGGCACTTTTAAGGATTCAATGTGGGAGATAACTTAATTTCATAATTTCTTCCATTAATTAAGTGCAAAGATAAAGTATGGATATCATGAACACATCAGCTCATATCATCCATCAAAGAGTCCTCTGATACAACCATTATGGTTATTGGGAAGGAAAGTTCTGATAAAAAGGAATGTATTTTTTAATTCTCATAAAACATTTTTAAAAGTTCATGTAAAAGAGGAAAAAAAAGACTGACACAAAATGAAGAAAAAGCCAGTTTATATTTGAGTTTCACTGAATATTTTTTCACAAAATGAAACAAACAGAATTACCTTTTATATACAAACTAAACCATGATTTAAAGAAAATCTAAAATGATCAGAGAATGTAAGTATAACTTAAATTCTTAAGGTGATTGGACTGACAATTAAAAAATAACTCATTGAGATTTGTAAATATTTTAACATCTGTTTCATGACTTAACTGTCAAACTAAATTAGGCTGAACTTGAGACTGTACTACCTACATAAGCCTACCAGTTATTTTCAGTTTTGGAATCTTAAAATAATAGCATATGAATGAAACCTTACAAGTCAACCTCGTACAACCACTTGCCTGAGAGATATTCCTGGCAAATACTTTCAATTTTTAAAAAGTTCTAACTAAGGGCTGGCAATGTAGCTCAGTGGAAGAGTGCTTGCCTAGCATGTGCAAGGTCTTGGGTTCAACCCCCAGTACTGGGGTGAACAACTGTGATAATATTAATTCATAGATTAATTTTCTTTATAGACTGTTCTACAGATCAGTTTGTTCTCTACACAGGAAGAAAAAGAAAAGGAAATGGTACTTTATTCTGTGCCTACAATATGCTAGTTGTTGTGGTATTTATGTAGATAACATTCTTTTCCAGTGAATGACTAAGAGCCTCATTCTATAGAAAAAATAAACAAGCTAAAATACAGTATACCAGCCAGGCATGGTGGTGCACACCTATAATCTGAGCAGCTTGGGAGGCTGAGGCAGGAGGATCACAAGTTCATGGCCAGTCTCAGAGATTTAGCAAGGCCCTGAGCAACTTAGAGGGACCCCTGTTTTAACATAAAAAATAAAAAAGAGATGGGGATGTGGCTCAGTGGTTAAACACCGCTGGGTTCAATACACAGTACCAAAATTTAATTAATTAATTAAAAATTAAAAATAAATAAAATACAGGACACCCTACTTATACTCTAAAACTACTAAAATTCTGTTACACAAGTAAATATTTCAAAGAGAAATATTTTAATAAAATCAAAAAGGATACTAGAAAGTATGAGACAAAAGGGTAGACAAAGTGCATTTTAAGTACCCCCTGATATTCAAATTCACTGTCAATAATCTCTACTTTAAAAAATAGAAAAATGGTTTTTTAATAAGAAATATTTTAAGCAAATAATGACAAGTACACAATATAGTATTTCATTTGGGTAAAATTATGAAAACTGTGTATACATATATGTGAAAAGCAAGCAAATTAGTGAACAAGAAAATGTATCTATAGTTTTTTTCCCATTAAATCTAAATAGTACTGTTTACCAGTCATATGTATAAGATTAAACGGTATAATATAATGATCTGAGATGACATCAATCTGACGTATATATTACGAAACATGTTTGAATGTACTTTATGTTAAAATGAAATGTTCAGTGACATCTCGCTCCTTTATCATTGAGGCTTAAAGTGATAACTAAGCAAAGTGAACAACAGAAGAATGTTTAAGCAACTGTCATGATGAACACCTTTCAGCCATTAAGTAATATCTTTGAACAAAATTAGGATATGGAACAATATTCATGGCATATTAAGTTATAAAAAGCAGGAAACAAAACACAATCACACAAAGCATAATCCCAAATTCATAAAAATAAAAGGATACCAATAAGCACTTAAATAGAAAGAAGCAGCATTGCTGTATGAACATTTAGCATAGGTATTTCTGGTTGTACAATTTTGCTGACCTTAATCTGTCTAATAATTAATTTGGAGTTTAGTTTTATTTCTTATTAGACTGTCAGTTCTTTGAAGTCAGTAACCACCCCTCTGTTTCACCTGTAGAATCCTTTGCAGTATTTGAAATTCAAATATTTTTGCTATATTAAAGCAAATGAAGTGCAAAATAGTTAATGATTTTTACCTTAGGAAAATTTTCTGTACTTTTTAATAGTATTTCTACATTTGAAATTGTATTCACTGTGTCAAATAATCCAAATACAACTAGATATAACTCCCTCTTAATGGGTTCTCTAAAGCTTCAGTAATTTTTTCTCTTTATATGGTTTATATCCTAATTTAAAAAAAAAAAAAAACTTTTCCATTGTGAAATTGCACCTCATATTCTATTGAAAAGAATGAGACAATGAGACCTAACAGTTTGTACACTTACATCACATTCTATCAAACATAAAATAGGCTTAAAATAGTTTTCATATTTTCTAAAATATTTAGATAAATTTTGTAATTCTATTAACTTTTCAGTGATGATCTTGATATTTTCCACAAGAAGATTTTTATAAACCATTAATGGACATAACTGAAAACATTTAAAAATTTTTTTAATAATAGCTTTATTTTACTTAGTTTTGTATATGATGCTGAGGATTGAACCCAGTGCCTCACACATGCTAAGCAAGCACTCCACCACTGAGCTACAATCTCAGCCCCTAAAGACATTTTTAAGTTTCAATTTACTGAAAATTTAAGAGAGACTCTTTAATGGGGATGTGTGTCAAAAAATACAATGGAAAATCATCAGTACTGTAAAGAACAGGACGTGAACAGAAGGGATGGAGGGGTTTAAAACTGGGTAAGTCCAATCTTAGAATATGAAGGAAAAGAAAATAATTCCTACATTCCTATTATTTGGCACAGTACTGGTCACTTTGCATACTCTGTCACACTGAAGTGCTTTAGGTTAGGTGGGATCATTTCCAGTTTACAGGTAAGGAACTTGAGTTGTAGGGACTGGGGTGGTAGCTCAGTGAAAGCACACTTCCCTTGTACATGTGAGGCACTGGGTTCAATCCTCAGCACCACATAAAAATAAATAAGAAAGATACTTGTGTACATCTACACTAAAAAAGTACTTTTTTAAAAAAACTGAGTTATATACAACAAAAATAACTCATGAAAACACAGCTATTAAGTAGTAGTTTCTAACCCTGGCATTCTGAGTAAAGAAAGCCATTTTCCCCAATGTCATTATATCTTGTGGGGAAGAAGAATTTGAAATGAAGACTAGTTGAAGTAGTCTAGGAACAAATCTCAGACCAAGCTGCAGTTATTATGTAAATGACCCAGCTACAAGACTGGGATCTGTTTCAGGGACCCTTTCCATGAGCTGGAGCTTGGCCTGATGAATACTTTGGAAATTGACCTTCACCTCACAGTAAACACTCGGGAACGGGTTGAAGTTTACTGGCACCAATTACTTGTTAACAATTAGCAGTTAGCCTAAAGCCAGTGCCCAGGAGAATCAAGAGGGCATGAAGCCAACTCCCAGGAGGAAGTTAGGGTCAGGATGAAGGTGAAGGGGGCACTCAGAGCTGATGTCTAGCTCTGCAACTAGAACTGCACATTTCAGCAGAATGTCTCATCACCTGGCTTATCTGCTTTCGTAAGTTTCTGTATCATCTGCCATTCATGAAACTAAACTCTTTACCTGTGTTTGTCTTTCCATTAATACAAATTCTCTTGCAAAGGTTAGTAAATACCTTCTTCCTATAAATGGCTGACTTATCTGTTTATGTGCTTACTTATCTGCATTCATCAAGTCTGAAGAGAAAACACTAGATTCTTTATGAGTCTTCCGGGCTGACATTTTTCAGTTTACTCAGACATCCTATCTTTATGTTTACACTGTGTAGTTTACACATCCCATGGCACAGGTATCTCACTCATAATGAGATTCACTGTCAAATGTCTCTCCCCTTCAACTGACTTTTTTGACCCCATAGTTCTTTAAATCTCAGTGTATATCAGATGTTCAGGCTTCACTGGTTAAAGAAATCTGCTATTCATTTTTTTTAACACTTAAGGCACATATTGTTTGAACACCTACAATTTAACATGGAATTAAATACCTAAAGTTAAAAGGTAACACAAGAAGGAAAGCAGTTTCAAAATAAACAGAATGGTGCACAGAAATAAAAAACAATAATAGCTAATATTTACTGAGCACTGTATGCCAGGTATTCTACTAGCTTTACATGTGTTAATTCACTTAACCTTCACAATAACATTATACAAGAAGTAATATTACTTTTCTATTTTCTAAATGAGGAAACTGAAGCAAAGGAAGATTAAATAACTACCCAGGGTCATACAGCTTTTGAATCCAGGTAGATCAGTTCTACAGTCATTGCTCTTAATAACTATCAATCAAGGTGCCCTCTGCATTGGTGATTATTATATTCCTTTTCAATTAATCCCTGAAGGCAGTTTAATATGATAGGAGGAACAAAGGAGAAGTATAAGTCAAGTTGAACCAACTTGATTTGGGTGTCATGCCTCTACAAGTGACTGGCAGAACAGGAGGCATTCTGTCTTACAGATGAATGATGCTTATATTATCTCCATTTGGCCTGCTCTTTCTGCTTCAATATGTAGCAGAAATTGTCCCTCATCCAATTCTTCCACTTTGGATTACAGGTTATTTGGGTTTTTTATTCACTTCTATAATATTTTAGAATCAACTTGTCATACTTCAAGAAAAGACCTTACATTTTAACTAGCTCTAGAGATCAATTAGATAACATTTTATTGTATGGAATCTTCCTATCTATGAACACAGTCTTTTTAAAAGTCTCTTTAAAATTGTTATTAAGTGGTTTTCATTTGTCTTTTCATTTTTTCCATAAAAGTCTCAAATGACTGTTTAAAGATTATTCCCAGAGACTTTTCTACTATATATACTATAGTTTCTGATGTTCTTAAAAATTATATTTTCAGTGTGTATTTAATGTTTAAAGCAATGCTGTTAAACTTTCCAATATTAATTAAGCTGTATATGGATGAAATAGGGTTTTCTCTGTAGAAAATCAATTTTTCTCTGTCAAAAAATTACTGCTTATTTCTTTTTGCCTAAATGTTCAATTCTTTTTCTTATCTTACTGTGAAGGCTAAGACTTCTAGTACAACAATAAATATAATTACAGTAGGCTTCCAGTTGTCTGATTTTAAAGCTAAGACTTCTAACATTTTACTATTAAATATAATTTTTATTGTATGCTTTTGGTAGACAACTTTATTGTGTAAAAAAGTTGCTAATTTGCTAAGAATTTGTTTCTGTGTGTGTGTGTGTGTGTGAAAGAGAGAGAGAAAGAGATCTGCTTTAGCAATGCAACATTTCTTCCCTTAAATTTCTGAGAAAAGAGAGATGAGGTAGAGAAAATAAACCCAAGGAACTTGAATTAAAATTGTACACTGCATCACTTCATCACATCAAACTTTTAATTAACTTCCTCTCCATTCAATGTTTCACACTATAGAAATGTTTTTACCTTAAAGAGTCATTCAGAATCTTGGATGAAGAATATTACTACTTGCTATATTTTCTTAAACACCATAAGGGATTTGCAATATAAAACTTGTGTTTTCTGAAACCTCCTAAAATGTACTCATGTTAACATTTTCAGACAATAGTTGTCTTTAAAAGAAATGACATCTGTTTAACTTTAAAACCAAGATAAACTCAATCAGTGGTCACATTGTACTGCCAAAGTACAACCAAGCAACTTAATGACCAGCGCTACCACTACAAGGAATTTCAAAGTCATCTATCAAGCCCCCAGAATGATACTTAAATGGCCTACAAAATAATGATTTTTTTAAGGGCGTGTGAGAAAAACAGTAAATGTCTAGAAGAAGCCGATAAGTAAGGAAAACATGATTTTAAAAGACACACACAGAGAAAAAGATCTTTAATAGGCAGGATTGAGGAAGAACAGTAAAGGGAGAATATGTGAAAGAGTCTCAAAGGCATTCACAGATGGTGTAAAACTGCATCCAGTTTTTCTTAAGCTATTATGAGGCTATGTCCAATTTTCTCACTCTGACATTTGAGAAGTTCCTGCATTCTCTATCATCAATGGTTTAGACTGACAACAGGATGAACTGATTTCTCCAAAATGCTGTTTTGCTGCATAATAATTGCCACTGCATTAATGTATATTCATGAGTATTCTGTGCATCCTAATCTTGCACCAAAGACGGTTTAGTAATAAATAATTTTTAAGTAATACTGGCACAAAAAAAATCTTCACATAATGGTCACAACTCATTTAGAAAAAAAAAAAAAAAAGGCACAAAATCTATGATGATTATGCAATGAGATGACAGTATCAACGTAGGCAAACAACCTAACCTAAGAACTATTATTTCTATACTTTGTTTCTGCTAAAATAAGCTTGATGAATTAAAAATAAAAAAGGCTTAATAACAAGAAGGTTGGGACAGGAGGAAGTTAAAAATAAAGCTGAGATTAAAAGAGACTTTAGGTAAGGAACTCTCCATCTTCTTCAGACCTAGAGAGGACCATACTGTGAAACAATAACAGGGTCCTCTCCCAGGGGGTCAAGTCTCAGGTTCTGCCTGCCACCCAGCAAAAATACCTATGTGTTCTCTAAGTCTGCAAATTAGCAGTCCCCAAATGCTTCAGTGCACCCTAATAAAGTCAAATACAATTTCCCTAACAGTTTCATGAATATTTCAACTCTATTCACAATTGGTTCAAATAAAATATTCACTAACTAGCACCACTAAAAACCAGGCACATAAGGAGTTCAGAGCAACCAGTTAGTGACAAGGAATGACTTGGCACAGAACAACTGGGCTCTCTTGATGCTGTTACTTTTAACTCACACAACAGAGTAACAAAAATCAAAAACATACATTCCTTCCCCAAGTGTCTATATTGTCACAATGACTTTTATCTGTCTAGAATATTTTTGTTCATATTTCTTTATAATAATAAAACAAACTTAAAGAGTTGGTATAGAATTAACTTGTCACCCCCACTGTTACATTTAATGTCAATTTTTAAATTATTTTCCAGTCCTCTAGCACATAGTAAAAGGAGAACCAGAAGGATATTAAAATATTGAAAATATTTCTTGAGCTATGTTTCTATTTTTTCAGCCAAGGGTCTAATCATTATAATGTTAGAAAATATAAGTTGAAGAGCAAATTCAAAATCAAAACCTTCACACTCAGAACTCGTAACACACGACCTCACAGTCTTCTTTGTTGTCTGTGAAGAACAGTACACCAAGAAGAGTTTGCTTGCCAAATTTCTGCTCTAATTAAAAAGTTTACTGATATTTAAATTTGGGGGTTATACACAGACTCTTAGAAATATGTAGTTTGAATTCTTTTAGTTATTGAAAAAGAACAATAATACAAAAATAGTGATATAAATAAGACCTACTTGGGTTAAAAAAAAAAAATGGATGACAAACCAACCATTACATAATTTGATAATTCTATAATGCTTGCAAAATTACCTTGTTGCTTAAACAAATTTAAAAAGAATTATTCAGTAAAAGATTAGGTAAAATATTTACTTTTCTATTAATAAAACACATCAGTCAAATATGAAAACAGAATGAAAGCCATCATGAGCCTAAGACTTGTTCCAGAGTTCCAATCATAAACAGGCCTGCAAATATTTAATAGAAATGTTTTTCAATTTTTACTAAACTTACAGATCGTTTTCTATCAGAGATAGATTTCATGGACATTCAAGTATATGGAATTACATGACCAAGGTTCAAATCTGCTACCTATGAGCTGTGTGATTTTGGCCAAGTTGTTGGCACACTCTGTGCTCAACTGCTTCATGTATAAAGTGAAGGTGACAGTGGTTCCTACTCCTAGTAAAGAGCTTAAAATGATATCTGACGGAGTAAAAGTTAAATAAATACTAGCTACATGTCCTGCACTGAATTTTAACTTTTTATGTTCCCCATTTTCTTTAAATAAAATATTAACAAATCAATAACAGGTGATTAAAAAGAACTAAAGAAAAAAAGCTCTTTAGGAACACAATGTATCTCTTTCAAATTAATTCCCTAGTTTGGACTTCAAAGGCCCCACATTAGCTATAACTGAGTGCCTTGACCATTTAACCTTAGGATTTTTAAAACTTTGAAGTGCATAAGATGAAAAAAAAAAAAAAAAAACACTGAACATTCTTGAAACACTCTTTCTGGGGCAGGCTGTTCCTATATAATACTCTTAGAAATGCACCTAAGTGGACCTTTCAGGCTTTTAATAAAAAGCAATGACAAAATGAAGAGAAAGCTCTAAGGAACTAACATTTCTGCATGATAACGAAAAAAATGTTCTATGGCTCTATCTTATGAACTCGTACAATTTCCAAACAAAACCAAACACATTGGTGATGGACACTGGGTTGCCTTATTTGACAAGGGCATTTAAATAAAATCTAGCTACTATCATCGATTAATAAAAGTATATTTAATATGGACAAAATCACAGAAAAAAAGAACTTACTTTCTCAAGGAAGTATATGTATATTTGAAAACTTTCTAGTTTCACCAAATCTCTCTCTCTCTTACACACACACACACACACACACACACACACACACACACACACACACAGGGCCAGGTAGGGCATGTGTTCATGCTTTTATTTTTACAAACTAAGCTTTAAAAGAGCAAGACTTTTATGGGGGTCTCTCCTCAAGAAAAGACTTTCTATGCACGTGTAGGCTGGTGTGGATACACTAATGGGCACAGGAAGAAGATACAAGGGAATCAGGGGAGATCAGAGATCAGGGCAGAAGGTAAGGGCCACTGGGTTGGAAATTCTCTAAGATGATGATTTTTCTTCTTTTTTTTCATTTTCAATTTCTTGTGTTCTACGCTGATTTTTAGTTTCTTTTGTCTATCACCTATTTTCCCCATACTTATTCAGTCAGGGATGTAACCACTTTCGAAAGTAATTTCTTTCTCTATCTAATCTATTGGATTTATTATTACAGTGGCATTCCCTCAACACTGGTGGATATTTATATAAGATTATGTAAATCCACCTGAGACCATGTGATATAACAGAATTATCCTCTGAGTTCAGGCAATACCATGTGAAGACTTTTCTCTGTATGACTTTATTTTACTGTCTTCTTTTAATAAAATAATGTCCTATCTACATTTCTCCCTGTGCACACTGGAAATTCTGCTGCTGCTGCTGCTTCTATTTTTAAGCATCATTATTTCATTTTAGCTCACACAGACATTTGTGAATCTCAAACACAAGCAATACTGCTGACCCACAGATCCATACTTTCCAACGAATGCTGCTTCTCTCCATATGTTCACATTGCAATGTTTATTTCACAGCACAGCTCATACTTCATTTCATTACAGAATTTTGTTTTAGCAAAACCTCATGTATTATTCTACCTTTTCCCTTCAACACTGTAACTAAACAAACCAATAAATACAAAACATAAAGGTTAAAAACACATAAAGAACAATTAATTAGAGAACTGGTTATTGTTCCCAAGGTATGAACTGTCAAAAAGTTCAAGTTACTTTGGTACATGCTGACAAATAACAAAAAGTACTTTAGTTTCATTAGAAAACACTTTTCATCACCCATTTGATAACTAGGACTTTGCTAAGAATGGCAGAATTTCAAATATCCAGTCCTCCAATATGTCTCACTTATGATTACAGAACTAAATATTTTTCAAAATAAAAAGATGTGTAATAAGCTTTTGACATTCTCAAGATTTGTTCCAAAAATAATTTAGTATAATACTTTTAGTTATATAATTAATGCAAAATGTATTTCAAAATATGCAGATATTTTTCAACAAAAGTTTCACATTCATATTTCTGGAATGGACCACTGATGCACTGTTAATTCACTATCTAATAGAAATTCATAATTTTAAGGTGACTTAGGCTGCAAAATAATACCTACAAAATTGTATTCTAGCCAAGTGTGGTGGTGCATGCCTGTAATCTTAGTGACTCAGGAGGGTGAGGCAGGAGGATTGCAAGTTTGAGGCCTGCCTCAGCAATTTAGCAAGGCCCTAACCAACTTAGTGAGACCCTGTCTCAAAGTAAAAAATTTTAAAAAGGACTGGGGATGTAGCTCAGTATTTAAACACACTGTGTTTAATTCCTGGTACCAAAAACAACACAAAACAAAACAAAAACAGTATTATATTTTACTTTTTTGCTATATTTACTTTCGCTTGAAAATTCTTTGCATTCTACAAACAGAAAAATTCTTTCTTGACATATTCTATTTGTTGGATACATGGGGAATGGCCATTAAAAAACAAAAAGGAGAACGTTTCCTTTTCCTAACATATTATCAAAACCAGTTACACATAACTGACATTTAAAAAAAAAAAAAAAAATTTAAGAATTCTGCTTCCCAGAAGAAAAGAAAGTAAAACCTATTTTTCAGAATATCATTACTTCTCCTTTCTAAGAATGAACACTTAATTACTGAAATGCTGTTCATATCATTGCAGAGAGGACTCTTTCATCTTACAGAAAAGCAAGAGTTCTGTTAACATTTACTTGTTTTGTATCTATTTTTAGCCTAACATAAATTGACTCACTGTAAAAATAGAGAAAATGGGTTTTGAGAATACTGAACTTGAAAAAAAGTATGTTTTAGATTAAATACATAGAAAGAAGGAAACAGCATCATTACCAGGAAGCTTTGAGTAACACCCCATACAGGAGATCCAGTTTCTTTGAGTCCCTGAAATTCTTTTGTTGAAATCTAATCCCCAATGTGACAGTATGATGAGGTGAGGCCTTCTGGAGGTGATTATGTCAGGAAGGCAGAGCCCTCATGCATGGTGTTATGGTTTGGATATGAGGTATCCCCCAACAGCTCCTGCGGGACTATTCAGAGTTGAAATGATTAGACTGTGGGATCTGCGACCTCATCAGTCTAACCTAGTTTGAATGGACTAATTGGGTGGTAACTGTGGGCAGGTGGGTCATGGGTGGAGGGGTAAGTCACTGGGGAGGGTGTCCTGGAAGAGTTCATCTTCCCTGCAGCCCCATCACCTCTTTCTCCACTTCCTGGCTGCCACAAATGGAGCAGCACTCCTCCACCACACCCTTCCACCATGATGTTCTCCCTCACCTTGAGCCCAGAGCAATGAATTCTGCCAACTGTGGACTAAATCTCTAGAACCATGAGCCAAAATAAATTTTTCCTTCTCTAAGTTGTGCTTGTCAGGTCCCAGCAACACAAAGCTGATTAACACATACGGGATTAGTGCCCTCATAAAAGAGAGCCCTGTGAACTTCCTGTTTCCACCATGTAAGGTTTTCAACAAGATGATTGTCTGTGAACCAGGAAGCTGACTCTCCTCAGACACCAAATCTGTCAGTGCCATGATCATGAACTTCCCAACCCTCTGAACTGTGATAAAAAAAAAACAAACCAAAACTTCCGTGTTTGCCATTTAAAAGCCGCCCCATTTTATGCCTCTGATAACAAATATCCCCCAAGTCTCATGTATACAGAGGTGGGGTTTTTAGGCAATAATTGAGTTGTAAGGGTTCTGTCCTCATCGGTGGCTTTAATCTATTTGATGGATTAATGCACTGACAGCTAAATGAAGTACTGGGAGGAAGGACCTAACTGGAGGAAATAGGTCACAAGGACATGCCCTGGGTTTATCTTCTCCCCAGGCCCTTTCTCCTCAAACCCCCCACCCATTCTGCCCACTCCTTCTAAACTGCCACGAACTAAGCAGCTTTCCTCTACCACACATTTTCCACCATGATGTTTCTGCCTTGGAGCCAGCCAACCATGAATTGATTCCTTTCAAACCATTGGCCAAAATAAATCATTCCTCCTTTAAATTGTTCTTCTCAGGTATTTTGGTCAGAGTGATCAAAAGCTGACTAACAAGTCCATCTATTTTATTTTGTGGCAGCTGACTGAACAGACATTACACTTCATTTGCTGGAATTAGTTATTGCTGTTTTCATGATACATTAAAAAAGAGTCAAGGCAGCATATGGACTTGGTGACACAGTGGTGAAGTCTCTGGTTCTTTTACTATGCTGGCTACTTTACTATCTAGCCTTGGGCACAGTAACAATGGGCCCACCTACCAGCCTCAATTTCCCAGCCTATAAAAATGAGCATAATAGATAATTTACTAAGAGAGTGATGATTAAAGAGCATGAGTAAATTTCCCAGTGGAACAATAAGCAAACCACAGGTGTTTGCGCGCTACCTCGCCTCCCCTACCCTCCTGGGCCCTGCTCTCTTGCCTGGTAGAGCACTCAGGTAAAGGAACCTCCAGTACTAAAAATTCATAGTGCTACCCTCTATCATTTTAATCCTGATACTGGTGTTTTCTGTTTTCTCTTTCCTTTCCTTGATCATTCTTGCTAGGGGATTATCAATTTTCTTCAGTTTTGTTAATTTCTATTGTCTCCATTTTATTGATGCCTGCTTTTATCATTATTATTTCCTTTCTTATGACAGATATGCTTTGCTCTTCTCTCCTTACCTTAAAACAGAGCTATTTTTAAGCTTTTTCCTTTTAACTAATATGAGTATTTTATAGTTAGGCATGTCTCTAAGTATTGCTTTAGCTGCTTTCTACATAATTTATGTTGTGTTTTCATGACCATTCAATTTATAATATTTAATAACTACTTTTGCATTTTCTTCTATGAACTATCATTGTTTAAAAGTATGTGTTTAACTTTCAAATATGTGAATATTTCCTAGCTTATTTTTATTAATATTAATGTAATTTCATTTTAGTGAGACAGCATACTATGCAAGATTTCTAACATTCATATTTTATCAAAACATATTACTGGCATCACATATGACTGAGCATTTTGTGTGCACCTGAAAAGAATGCATGTTCTGCAGTTTTGTATAATAGACCTGAAATACCATCTGGTGCCACTTTCTTTTAGACAAAAGAATTCCCTTCAGGTTTTTTTTTTTTTTTTTTTTTGTAGTGCAGATCTGATAGCGGAGTTTATTCTCTCCCTCTCTCTCCTGCTGCTGTTTATGTGAAAATGCCTTATTCTTTTTTACATTTTTTGTTTCTGGGTTGCTACATTTCCAGTCTTTTATAAGAAGTCATTCTATTGCCTCTGACCTCTACTGATCTAAAGAGAAGGAAGCCACTATTTGTAGTGCTGCTGCCTACATAAAGTACATACCAGAGTCTAGCTGCTGTCTTTGACTAAAGATTCTGCCTCTGTCTTTGTCTTTCCTACCTCTACTCCCCTGTCACATCAATTACAACATGACACTGGCAACAATATCAGTATAATGTAATCAGAAATCTCCCTCTTCAGCATTTATTTAAATTTGAAAGAATTTATAGCCAGTGTAGAGTCATTAAAAAGAAAAAGCTAATTGTACATTGACTTTTTTTGTTGTTGTTGTTAAATGAATGCTAAGGGTTAAAATTATAGGAAAATCTAAATAAAATATCACCAAATGCAACATTTATCTATTAAGCTAAAAATTAAATAATTTTTCATAGCTTATTTTGATAGAATCAGCTATTTTCATATTGCAAGGTCTAGTGTTATTCAAAATATGGTATTATGAAAAATAAGAAACCTAAGTCACTCATCTTGGGAATTTTGGTCTTATCTGGATCAATTTCACATTTTTATCTTCTCTATATGATATCCTGAAGATATGTCAGAAGTATTTATATGTCTAGACTTTATTTAATTTTTTTAAAACACAGTGATTGGCTGGGAGTGCACCTCAGTGTTAGAGCAGTTCCCGAGCACATGCAAAACCTCAGATTCAACCCCCAGCAATGAGGGGAAGAAAAACAAAAACAAAAAACGCAACAACAAAACACACACACACAGCTAAAACACAGTTACATTCATTCAAAGAAGGAGAACAGATTTATTGCATTTGTTCTCAATGTGAGATCTATTTATACACACATAGATATGTTCTGACACTTAAAATCGGACACTTAACTACTATTGCTCCCTGTAAGTCTACCCCTACCATAAGCTTCTCAATGGTGTGCTACTGCAACCACTCCATACACAAACAAAGACCAGGCAATGAAACTCATTCCCTTAAACCCCAGAGTAATTTGTGAACAGGCCAGGCAGTTTCACATGTATTTAAAGGGAAAAAAAAATAAAATCAAAATCACATGTAATATAATAAAAGTTGGTTTAAAAACCCTAAGATAAAGTACAGTCTGTATAACACAGAACTTTTGGGAGGTTCTGTCTTGAGCAAGCAGAGAAGTAGCAGTGAAGTAGTAGAAGTGAAGACCACATGGGGGAGGGGCACCTGTGCAGTATGTGAACCCCCATCAAGCTCCTTTCTTATAGAAGCAGTGTTTTCATTTGCCTTATTTTAAATACATATTTAAAGTGTATTTAACACCATATTTATTTGTTCCTAAGCACTATTTTCCCTGAGATCTTTATCTTGCCCACTGGGTTTTTCTCATCAAGGCGTTTTTCAAAAACATAAATAACTTATTATAGAATACTTCCAGGCCCTTAATAATATGATTTAAAAAAAATTAAATAAAGTTTACAGGAAGAGTAAACATGACTGAAATGCTTAATGATTCTCCTCAGATCTTTAATTTTCTATTAGAGAACGATGTAATTTAGCAATTATTTTTAAAAGTCAAACATATAAACTGAAAGTTGCCACTAATAGAAAGGGTCATGGTTTTACACAGTGATTTATAAAACAGCTAAAAAGTAAAAGGCATATTAAGTCATATGATTACATTTTTATCTTCACTTTGTGCATAATACTAACCACTAAATACCCAATTCAAGAGAAAAATGTATTTTATTTTAATTACATTTAGATATTGTTGATGTTCTGAAATTACTAAGGATTACTTAATTTCAGCATAACAAACAGCAAGTCATTCAATGATTCCCAAGCAGTCTGTCACCAATTAAAAATACACTACACTAACAATGACACTTGGTTCTAAATTCTTTGACACAGAATTTTTTTTTTTTAATTAAGATTTTTTTTATTTTTACAGACTGCTTGATTCATTGTACACAAATGGGGTACAACTTTTCATTTCTATGGTTGTACACAATGTAGAGTCACACCATTCATGTAATTGTACATAATGCAGGGTAATACTATCTGTTTCATTCTACTATCTTTCTGTCCCCTACCTCCTCCCAACCCATTTTCCTCTACACCATTCAAAGTTCCTTCATTCTTCTCTTCCTCCTGCCATCCCCTCCCCAAGTTATATAGTGTCAAGTACTTATCAGAGAAAACATTCGGCCTTTGGTTTTTGGGGCTTGGCCTATTTCACTTAGCATGATATTTTCCAACTTCATCTATTTACCAGCAAATGTCATGATTTTATTCTTCTTTATGGCTGAACAATATTCCATTGTGTATATATACCACAGTTTCTATATTCATTCATCAATTTAAGGGCAACTAAGTTGGTTCCACAATGTAGCCATTGTGAATTGAGCTGCTATGAACATTGATGTGGCTGCATCACTATAGTATGCTGATTTTAAGTCCTGGGGTATAAACCGAGGAGTGGGATAGCTGGGTCAAATGGTGGGTCCATTCCAAGTTTTCTGAGAAATCTCCATACTGCTTTCCAGAGTGGCTGCACTAATTTACAACTCCACCTGCACTGTATGAGTATGCCTTTTCCCGCACATTCATGCCAACACTTATTATTGCTTGCGTTCTTGACTTAGGGTGGTTTTAATTTGCATTTCTCTAATTACTAGGGGTGATGAGCACTTTTTCATATATTTGTTGATCACCTGTAAATCTTCTGTGAAATGTCTGCCCATTTCCTTAGCCCGTTCATTGATTGGGTTCTTTGTATTTTGGGTGTAAAGTTCCCTTTAAAAAAAAAAATCAATGAGAAAAGAACAGCACTTACAGTTTTGTCTTTTTTTTTTTTTTTTTTTTTAACTCTCGGACATAAAGAGACCTAAATTTGATTTACAGAAATTTCTATCCAGCCCTAACTCCATTATCATAAAACCTTTACTTAAAATTTAATGGTACAATGTAGTGGAAAATATTCCATACAGCATAGGCAGGTAATTCTACATATGAATTTACATGGAATAGCCTGTTTTATGCTGACTGTCCCATTTTGAAAAATAAAATAAATGGTCACCATGATTCCACTACCAGTTCAGGTCCTCTCAATCTCTATAACAAGCTTCCTATTTAGGCAAAAAGAATTTAGGAGGTTGGTGAAAATAGGAACATTTTTAACAGCTGGACCAAGAGGTGGGTTCAATTTCACTACTGGATACCAGTTCATCTCTCCTGAGAGTGACGGGGAAGTTGAAACAATAGAGTCACTTAGCATATATTTCCAAAGGTTTTTTCTTCAGATAAATGTACCATAATATAGATGTGAGCTCTTTTTGACATATGGATGACCCAAACCTCATGGAAAATCAATGCAAATATAATTAAATCACATTTGAAATGCCTCACTTGCATTTATCACCAAAAAATGACTATAGAAGATCATGTGCCGGAGATCCAAGATGGCGGACTAGAGGGAGGCTGCGTTCCTTGTCACTCCGTAACGCCAGTTTCAAGCAGAGGATATCTGTTTCTTGGTGAGGCAGTTTTTGCTGCTTATCAATCCCCTGGTGTTTACCCATTTGTCTGCTGTGATGACCTGCAGTCTGCCAGCATATTGACACCTTTTTTGAGAGCAGACTGCTCACTGTCAGGCCTCTATCATCCGCCATTTGCCTGCTTCTCGCCTGTCTATTGCCTGCCTTACCCCTATCCATCACCCAACGCGCGAGGTTCACCTCCCGATCGACCGATAACAGTCAGCAAACTCATCACCAACTGCCAGTGGAGCACCAGCTGCCTGCTGCTGCCTGGAAGTTCACTGTTACAGTACCTGCAGGTTTGATTACACGTGGCTGCCGCCATTTTGAGACAAAAGCCAGGCCCCATAGGACCCCTGGCCGGACTGACTGAGCCCCCTCTCCAGGATGCCTCAGCCCGACCATTCACTCCCTGCCTCTGGGGCCGTCACATCGACTGACTGCCCCCTGCCGCCAGGACCCCCAGAACAACTGACTGAGCCCTATCACCGGGACCCCAGACCGACTGATTGCCCCTGGCCTCCACGATGCCACAACCACACCAAACACACCCAACCTCCAGGACCCCTGCCGGACCAACTGCATCTCCTCTCCAGGACCTCCCACTGACCACGTCCACCCCTGAGTTGCAGCTCCCATTTGCCAACACATTTCGAAGCCAGAGCGGCCATCTTGGATAATCCTGGAAGCCTTAGCTCTGATCTTTGGGTGGGGCAAATCCCATCCTACTGGAGGCTTGAAGCTCATCTTCAGGTACCTCTCATGCATCAGGCTACTGAACTCTGGGAGGTTTCATTACTATATGACTATTATACAGTAGATTTTCTTTTTTCTCCTTTTTAAAAAAATTTAAGTTTTTATTTCTTTACTTTTCTTGCTCTCTTTCCCTTTAGTTTACCTGTTCCCTCACAGTCTCTTTCTCCCTTTTTTGCATGCTAACATCAGATTCCTTTTGATTACACTCTCACCCTTTCTATTTTCTAGAACTTCTGTATATTCTTTTCTTATCCTTTTAACACCCACGTTCTACATCCCTCTGCATCCTCTTTGTCCTCCATTAGAAACTGCAGACCTTATTGCAAACCTGTTTGTTTTACCGAAGATAATATTTGAACACATTTTGTTTATTATGACAATTTTGTTATTGTCCCCATAGGGGCTATTTGGTCTAGAATTGCATAGTGTCTGATTTGGACACTGCTAATATTGATCTCCCCTTAAAGAAAGGGTTTTGGAAACCTATAGGGCCACTATAAGCCTATAAGGGGAAATCTGCAATACACCAGATCTGCACTGCTAGAGGGGAAGATACATGAACAACATAAAAAAAAAGGGAAGAAAATGATCCAAACAAATCTAGATTCTATAGTAATAGAATCCAATGACAGTATGTTAGAAGAAATGTCAGAAAAGGATTTCAGATTATGCACGATTAAGCTGATTCGCGAAGCAAAGGATGAGATAAGAAAGCAAATGCAGGCAATGAATGATAATACCAATAAGCTGACAGAGCAACTGCAGGAAGCAAAAGATCATTTCAACAAAGAGAAAGAGATTCTCAAAAAAAAAAAAAAAAAAAAAAAAACAAACGGAAATCCTTGAAATGAAGGAGACAATAAACCAAATAAAAAACTCAATGGAAAGCATCACCAAAAGACTAGACCACTTGGAAGACAGAACCTCAGACAATGAAGACAAAATATGAATCTTGAAGATGAAGTTGCCCAAACAGAGAAGATGGTAAGAAATCATGAACAGAATCTCCAAGAACTATGGGACATACTGAAAAGACCAAATTGAAGAATTACTGGGATTGAGGAAGGCACAGAGATACAAACCAAAGGAATGAACAACCTATTCAATGAAATAATATCAGAAAATTTCCCAAACCTGAAGAATAAAATGGAAAATCAAATACAAGAGGCTTACAGAACACCAAATGCACAGAATCACAACAGATCCACACCAAGGCACATTATAATGAAAATGCCTAACATTCAAAATAAAGATAGGATTTTGAAGGCCGCAAGGGAAAAGCATCAGATTACATATAGGGAGAGACCAATACGGATAGCAGCCGACGTCTCAACCCAGACTCTAAAAGCTAGAAGGGCCCGGAACAACATATTTCAAGCTCTGAAAGAACATGGTTGCCAACCAAGAATCCTATACCCAGCAAAACTAACCTTCAGATTTGAAGATGAAATAAAATCCTTCTACAATAAACAAAAGTTAAAAGAATTTACAAATAGAAAGCCTGCACTACAAAATGTACTCCACAAAATATTCCATGAGGAGGAAATGAAAAACAACAATGGAGGTCAGCAAAGGGAGGAACTACTTTAGAGAAAAACCACTCAAAGGAGAAACCAAGCCAACTTAAAAACAAAAATAAGCCAAATGACTGGGAATACAAATCGTTTCTCAATAATAACCCTGAACGTTAATGGCCTAAACTCATCAATCAAAATACATAGACTGGCAGGATGGATTAAAAAGAAAACCCAACAATATGCTGCCTGCAAGAGACTCACCTCATAGAAAAAGACATCCACAGACTAAAGGTGAAAGGATGGGAAAAAAACTACCATACACATGGACTCAGTAAAAAAGCAGGGGTTTCCATCCTTATATCAGATAAAGTGGACTTCAAGCCAAAGTTAGTCAGAAGGGATAAAGAAGGACATTTCATACTGCTTAAGGGAACCATAAATCAGGAAGGCATAACGATAGTAAATATTTATGCCCCAAACAATTGTGCATCCCTGTACATCAGACAAATCATTCTCAATTTCAAGAATCACATAGACCACAACACAATAATTCTAAGTGACTTTAACGCACCACTGTCACCACTAGATAGATCTTCCAAACAAAATCCAACCAAAGAAACCATAGAATTCAATAACACAACAATAACCTAGACTTAATAGACATATATAGAATATTCCATCCATCAACGAGCAGATACACTTTCTTCTCAGCCGCACATGGAACCTTCTCAAAAATAGACCATGTGTTATGCCACAAAGCAGCCCTTAGGAAATGCAAAAAAATAGAGATACTGCCTCGTGTTCTATGAGATCATAAGGGACTGAGAGTAGAAATCAATGACAAAATAAAAAAGGGAAATTACTCCAACACTTGGAGACTAAATAATATGCTATTGAATGAAACATGGATAACAAAAAACATCAGGGAGGAGATTAAAAAATTCTTAGAGGTCAATGAGGATGATGATACAACATATCAAAATCTCTGGGACACTATGAAAGCGATACTAAGAGGAAAATTCATGGCACGGAGCGCATTCCAGAAAAGAATGAAAAGTCAACAACTAAATGACCTAACATTACAGCTCAAAGCCCTAGAAAAAGAAGAACAGAATAACAGCAAAAGTAGTAGAAGACAGGAAATAATTAAAATAAGAGCTGAAATCAATGAAATTGAAACAAAAGAAATTATTCAAAAAATTGACAAAAAAAAAGTTGGTTCATTGAGAAAGTAAACAAAATAGACAAACCCTTAGCCACACTAACAAAGAGAAGGAGAGAGAAGACTCAATTTACTAAAATACATGATGCAAAAGGAAATATCACAACAGACACCACTGAGATACAGAACATAATGAGAAGCTACTTTGAAAATCTGTATTCTAACAAAATAGAAACTACCCTAGACATTGACAAATTTCTAGAGATATATGCTCCTCCCAAACTGAACCAGGAGGACATACATGATTTAAACAGATCAATATCAAGCAATGAAATAGAAGAAGCCATTAAAAATCTACCATCCAAGAAAAGCCCAGGACCAGTTGGATTCTCAGCCAAGTTCTACAAGTCCTTCAATGAAGAACTCATTCCAATACTTCTCAAAGTATTCCAGGAAATAGAAAAGGAGGGTACCCTACTGAACTCATTCTATAAAGCTAATATCACCCTCATACCCAAACCAGGAAAAGACACATCAAGGAAAGAAAATTTTAGACCAATATCCTTGATGAATATAGATGCAAAGATCCTTAACAAAATATTGGCAACCGTATCCAAAAACATATTAAAAAAGTTCTGCACCACGATCAAGTGGGGTTCATCCCTGGAATGCAAGGATGGTGAACATTCGTAAATCAATAAACATAATCCATCATGTCAATAACTTAAGGATAAGAATCATATGGTTATTTCAATTGACGCAGAAAAAGCGTTCAACAAAATACAACACCCCTTCATCCTCAAAACACTAGAAAAAATAGGGAGAGTAGGAACATACCTGAACATTGTAAAGGCTATTTATGCTAAGCCCATGGCCAACATCATTCTTAATGGAGAAAAACTGAAATGATTCCCTTTAAAAATGGGAACAAGACAGAAATGTCCTCTTTCACCACTTCTTTTTTTTTTTTTTTTTAATAGTTACATATTTACTTATTTTTTTAATTTTTTATTTTTTTTATAGTAAACAAATGGAATACATGTTGTTTCTCTGTTTGTACATGGCGTAAAGGCATACCATTTGTGTAATCATAAATTTACATACAGTAATGTTGTTTGATTCATTCTGTTTTTTCCCTTCCCCCCACCCCTCCCACCCCTCTTTACCCTCTATACAGTACTTTCTTCCTCCATACTTGCATCCCTCCCTAACCCTAACTCTAACTCTAACACTAACCCTTCCCTCCCCCCCATTATGTGTCATCCTCCACTTATTAGCGATATCATTCGTCCTTTGGCTTTTTGAGATTGGCTTATCTCACTTAGCATGATATTCTCCAATTTCATCCATTTGCCTGCAAATGCCATAATTTTATCATTCTTTATGGCTCAGTAATATTCCATTGTATATATATACCACAGTTTCTTTATCCACTCATCAATTGAAGGGCATCTAGGTAGGTTCCACAGTCTGGCTATTGTGAATTGAGCAGCTATGAACATTGATGTGGCTGTATCTCTGTAGTATGCTGATTTTAAGCCCTTTGGGTATAGGCCAAGGAGTGGGATAGCTGGGTCAAATGGAGGGTCCATTCTAAGTTTTCTAAGGAATCTCCACACTGCTTTCCAGAGTGGCTGCACTAATTTGCAGCTCCACCAGCAATGTATGAGTGTACCTTTCTCCCCACATCCTCGCCAACACCTGTTGTTGCTCGTATTCTTGATAATCGCCATTCTAATTGGGATGAGATGGAATCTTAGGGTGGTTTTGATTTCCATTTCTCTTACTACTAGAGATGTTGAATTCACAATAGCCTCGAAAAAAATAAAATACTTGGGAATCAATCTCACAAAAGAGGTGAAAGACCTCTACAATGAGAACTATACAACACTAAAGAAAGAAATTAAAGAACACCTTAGAAGATGGAAAGATCCTCCACGTTCTTGGATAGGAAGAATTAATATTGTCAAAATGGCCATACTACCTAAAGTGCTATACAAATTCAATGCAATTCCAATTAAAATCCCAATGACGGAGGGGATTCAAGATGGCGGACTAGAGGGTGGCTGCCTTTCGTGTTGTTCCAGGACTCAGGACTCAAGAAGAGGAGATATAGAGAGACTTGGGACCAACTCAAAGCAGCCGGGTGAGTGTCTCCCACTGGGCAGGCGTCCCGGACGGGGCGGTAGCCCCGAAAGCAGGGATCTTTGCGAAGTAGAGCTGCCGGCGAGGCGCCCCTCCCCCCGCCGGAGCAGTGAACGCAGACAGCTGGGAGCATTGGAGAGGTGGCTGTTCACCACAGCGCTTGGACTTGGCGCAACCCACCCGGGCTCTGGGAGGCTGCCCAAAGGAGAAGGTACTTGGTGAGCTGTTTGGACTGAAAGCGACCACCCCTGAACACAGGAGGCTGCCCAGAGGAGAAGGAGAAATACTCGGCACGTTGCTTGGACTTGGAGCAGCTGCGCCAGGGCTCCGGGCGGCTATCCGGAGGAGCAGCGTGGACTCAGGACTCAAGAAGAGGAGATATTGAGAGACTCGGGACCTACTCAAAGCAGCCGGGTGAGTGTTTCCCACTGGGCAGGCGTCCCGGACGGGGTGGTAGCCCCGAAAGCAGGGAACTTTCTGAAGTAGAGCTGCCGGCGAGACGCCCCTCCCCCCGCCGGAGCAGTGATCGCAGACAACTGGGAGCACTGGAGAGGTGGCCGTTCACCACGGCGCTTGGACTCGGCGCAACCCACCCAGGCTCTGGGAGGCTGCCCAAAGGAGAAGGTGCTTGGTGAGCTGTTTGGACTGAAAGCGACCATCCCCGAACACAGGGGGCTGCCCAGAGGAGAAGGAGAAATACGGGCTCGGCACGTCGCTTGGAATTGGAGCAGCTGCGCAAGGGCTCTGGGCGGCTATCCAGTGGAACAGCGTGGTGAGTGGTTTGGTCCCAGAGCATCCGCTCCTGAACACAGGGGGGTTGTCTGGAGAAGGAGGAGGAGCGCGGCGGGGTGCTTGGGCTCGAAGTGACTGCACCAGGGCTACGGGTGGCAGTCGGGACAAGAAGGTGCACAGTGAGTTCTTGGGACTCGTGACGCACCAGACCTCTGGGTGACTGCCTGGTGGAGAAAGAGGTGCGTGGTGGGTCACTTGGACTTAGAGTGACCGCACGGAACACCAGGTGGCTGCCGGAGGAAAAGGCGTGTGGCGGGTCACTAGGACTCGGAGCGATTGTAAGGGGCTCCAGGTGGCTGCTCAGAGGAGGGGCCGCATAGCCAGGCGAAAAGTGCAGAGCAGGGTCCCAGGGCCTAGGCGGCTTCTTGGTGGAAGAGCCCCACAGACAAACTGAGGGGCGGAGTGAAGGCTCCAGGACTGCAGGCAGCTTCTCTGAGGAGAGGCAGCCTAAGGAGATTCGTTTGCGAAGGGTGAGGCTTCCAGGCCCAGGAGGTAGGTCCGGGTCCCTGGGAACATTGCAGAAGAAGGCTGCCCAGCCCAGGCGGTAGTTGTGAATTGAACGGAACCTCTGGGAGGAAAACCGACCAGCGAGACCTCCCCATCGGGTGAGTCCTCCCTGTCGGGTGAGGTTCTCCCAAAAGGACTGTAAAATCAGAGACACAGGACCAAACTGGTCTTGCATCAGCCCACATCCTACTTCCCTTTTGGATGACCATTCATCAGCAAGTGAAGGTACCTCTGCCCACTAGCAGGGAATATACCCCACCGGAAGGCCACCACCCCTAGGGAGTCAGCTCCCTTGTGGAGCACTGCATTATCAACTTCCTCCAAGACTTCAGGCTACTGAAGGCTAAGAGGGGATATACTAGAAAACTTCAGGGATATTATAAGACAATAGAGGAAATCTGCAATATCACAGCGGTCAACTGATACCTGAACAATACGAGAAAACAAGGAAAGAAAATGCTGCAAATAAATCTAGATGTTACATCAATGAAACTCAACGACAGCATGGCAGAAGAAATGACAGAAAGGGAGTTCAGAATGTACATAATTAAAATGCTCAGGGAAGCAAATGACGAGATGCAAGAGCAAATGCAGGCACTGAATGATCGCACCAATCGACAGTTAAAAGAGCAAATACAGGAAGCAAAAGATCATTTCAATAAAGAGTTAGAGATATTGAAAAAAAACCAAACAGAAATCCTTGAAATGAAGGAAACAATAAACCAAATTAAGAACTCCATAGAAAGCATAACCAATAGGATAGAACACATGGAAGACAGAACCTCAGACATTGAAGACAAAATATTTAACTTTGAAAACAAAGTTGAACAAACAGAGAAGATGGTAAGAAATCATGAACAGAATCTACAAGAATTATGGGATATGATGAAAAGGCCAAATTTAAGAATTATTGGAATTGAGGAAGGCTTAGAGAAACAGACCAAAGGAATGAACAATCTATTCAATGAAATACTATCAGAAAATTTCCCAAATCTGAAGAATGAAATGGAAGATCAAGTACAAGAGGCTTATAGGACTCCAAATATACAAAATTACAACAGACCCACACCAAGGCACATTATAATGAAAATACCTAACACACAAAATAAAGACAGAATTTTAAAGGCCGCAAGAGAGAGGAATCAAATTACATTCAGGGGGAAACCAATACGGATATCAGCAGATTTTTCAATCCAGACCCTAAAAGCTAGAAGGGCCTGGAACAACATTTTTCAAGCCCTGAAAGAAAATGGATGCCAACCAAGAATCTTATACCCAGCCAAACTTACCTTCAAATTTGATGAGGAAATAAAATCCTTCCATGATAAACAAAAGCTAAAAGAATTTACAAAAAGAAAGCCAGCATTATAGAACATTCTCAGCAAAATATTCCACGAGGAAGAGATGAAAAACAAAGAAACAAATCAGCAATGGGAGGAACTATCCTAAAGAAATTGTCAAATAAAGGAAGAACCAAGTCGTCTCAAAATAAATAAATAAATAAATAAATAAAATGAACCAAATGACCGGGAATACTAATCATATCTCAATAATAACCCTGAATATTAATGGCCTGAACTCATCAATCAAAAGACATAGACTGGCAGATTGGATCAAAAAGAAAGATCCAACAATATGTTGCCTGCAAGAGACTCACCTCGTAGAAAGAGATACCCATAGACTAAAGGTGAAAGGATGGGGGAAAACATATCATGCACATGGACTCAGCAAAAAAGCTGGGGTATCCATCCTCATTTCAGATAATGTGGACTTCAAGTCAAAACTAGTCAGAAGGGATAAAGAAGGACATTACATACTGCTTAAGGGAACCATAAATCAGCAAGACATAACAATCATAAACATCTATGCCCCAAACAGTGGCTCATCCATGTATGTCAAACAAATCCTTCTCAATTTCAGAAACCAAATAGACCATAACACAATAATACTAGGTGATTTTAACACGCCTCTCTCACCACTGGACAGATCTTCCAAACAAAAATTGAACAAAGAAACCATAGATCTCAATAACACAATCAATAATTTAGACTTAATGGACATTTATAGAATATACCATCCAACCAAGAGCGAATACACTTTCTTCTCAGCAGCACATGGATCCTTCTCTAAAATAGACCATATATTATGCCACAAAGCTAATGTAAGCAAATAGAAGAAGATAGAGACACTACCTTGTATTCTATCAGATCATAATGGATTGAAGTTCGAAATAAATGAAAGAGTAAAAAACAGAAGCTACTCCAACACCTGGAGATTAAACAATATGCTATTACATGATGAATGGATAACAGAAGATATTAGGAAGGAAATTAAAAAATTCTTAGAGGTAAATGAGAACAAAGAAACATCATATCAAAATCTTTGGGACACTATGAAAGCAGTACTTAGAGGAAAATTTATTTCATGGAGCGCATTCAATAAAAGAAGTAAAAATCAACAAATAAACAACCTAACACTACAGCTCAAAGCCCTAGAAAAAGAAGAACAGACCAACACCAAAAGTAGTAGAAGACAGGAAATAGTTAAAATCAGAGCTGAAATCAACAAAATTGAAACAAAAGAAACAATACAAAAAATTGACAAAATAAATAGTTGGTTCTTTGAAAAAATAAACAAAATTGATAAACCCTTAGCCACTCTAACAAAGAGAAGACGAGAGAAAACCCAAATCACCAAAATTCGGAATGAACAAGGAAATATCACAACAGACACGATTGAAATACAAAACATAATTAGAAGCTATTTTGAAAATCTATATTCTAACCAAATAGAAAATTTCGAAGACATCAACAGGTTTCTAGAGACATATGAATTGCCTAAATTGAACGAGGAGGACATACACAATTTAAATAGAACAAATTCAAGTAATGAAGTAGAAGAGGTCATCAAAAGCCTACCAACAAAGAAAAGTCCAGGACCAGATGGGTTCTCAGCTGAGTTCTACAAAATCTTTAAAGAAGAGCTCATTCCAATACTTCTCAAAGTATTCCATGAAATAGAAGAGGAGGGTACCCTCCCAAACTCATTCTATGAAACCAATATTACCCTGATACCCAAGCCAGACAGAGACAAATCGAGGAAAGAAAATTTCAGACCGATACCATTAATGAACATTGACGTAAAAATTCTCAATAAAATTTTAGCAAATCGCATACAAAAATATATTAAAAAGATAGTGCACCACGATCAAGTGGGTTTTATCCCAGGGATGCAAGGTTGGTTCAACATCCGGAAATCAATAAATGTAATTCACCATATCAATAGACTTAAAGTCAAGAATCACATGATTCAATAGATGCAGAAAAAGCATTTGATAAAATACAACACCTCTTCATGCTCAAAACACTAGAAAAAATAGGGATAGTGGGAACATTCCTTAACATTGTAAAGGCCATCTATGCTAAGCCCATGGCTAATATCATTCTAAACGGTGAAAAAATGAAAGCATTCCCCCTAAAAACTGGAACAAGACAGGGATGCCCTCTTTCACCACTCCTATTCAATATCATTCTTGAGACTCTAGCCAGAGCAATTAGACAGACCAAGGAAATTAAAGGAATACGAATAGGAAAAGAAGAACTCAAACTATCCCTATTTGCGGATGATATGACTATATACTTAGAGGAACCAGGAAATTCCACCAGAAAACTGTTAGAACTCATAAGTGAATTCAGTAAAGTGGCAGGTTACAAGATCAATGCTCATAAATCCAATGTATTTTTATACATAAGTGATGAATCCTCAGAAAGAGAAATTATGAAAACTACCCCATTCACCATAGCATCGAAAAAAAATAAAAGACTTGGGAATCAATCTCACAAAAGAGGGGAAAGACCTCTACGATGAGAACTACAGAACACTAAAGAGAGATATTAAAGAAAACCTTAGAAGATGGAAAGATCTCCCATGTTCTTAGATAGGTCGAATTAATATTGTCAAAATGGCCATACTACCAAAAGTGCTATACAGATTCAATGCAATCCCAATTAATATCCCAATGATGTACATTACAGAAATAGAGCAAGCAAACATCAAATTCATCTGGAAGAATAAGAAACCCAGAATAGCTAAAGCAATCCTTCGCAGGAAAAATGAAGCAGGGGGTATCGCAATACCCGAACTTCAAGTTTATTACAAAGCAATAGTAACAAAGATGGCATGGTACTGGTACCAAAATAGACAGGTAGATCAATGGTACAGAATAGAGGACACAGACACAAACCCAAATAAATACAACTTTCTAATACTAGACAAAGGCGCCAAAAATATGCAATGGAGAAAAGATAGCCTCTTCAACAAATGGTGCTGGGAGAATTGGAAATCCATATGCAACAGAATGAAACTAAACCCATATCTCTCATCCTGCACAAAACTCAACTCAAAATGGATTAAGGACCTTGGAATCAGACGAGAGACTCTGCAGATTATAGAAGAAAAAGTTGGTCCCGATCTTCAACATGTCGGCCTAGGACCAGACTTCCTCAACAGGACTCCCATAGCACAAGAAATAAAAGCAAGAATCAATAACTGGGATAGATTCAAACTAAAAACCTTTCTCTCAGCAAAGGAAACTATCAGTAATGTGAAGAAAGAGCCTACAGAGTGGGAGAATATCTTTGCCACTCATATTTCAGATAGAGCACTAATCTCCAGAATCTATAAAGAACTCAAAAAACTCTACACCAACAATACAAATAATCCAATCGACAAAAGGGTTAAGGAAATGAACAGACACTTCACAGAAGAAGATGTACAAGCAATCAATAAATATATGAAAAAATGTTCAACATCTCTAGTAATAAGAGAAATGCAAATCAAAACCACCCTAAGATTCCATCTCACCCCAATTAGAATGGCGATTATCAAAAATACAAGCAACAGGTGTTGGCGAGGATGTGGGGAGGAAGGTACACTCATACATTGCTGGTGGAGCTGCAAATTAGTGCAGCCACTCTGGAAAGCA
The DNA here is from genome assembly GCF_902686455.1 of Sciurus vulgaris. NCBI lineage: Eukaryota > Metazoa > Chordata > Mammalia > Rodentia > Sciuridae > Sciurus > Sciurus vulgaris. The sequence continues at coordinate 82,481,054 of NC_136467.1, forward strand.
GTGTGGAGATTCCTTAGAAAACTTGGAATGGACCCTCCATTTGACCCAGCTATCCCACTCCTTGGCCTATACCCAAAGGACTTAAAATCAGCATACTACAGAGATACAGCCACATCAATGTTCATAGCTTCTCAATTCACAATAGCCAGACTAGATGCCCTTCAATTGATGAGTGGATAAAGAAACTGTGTTATATATACACAATGGAATACTACTCAGCCATAAAGAATGACAAAATTATGGCATTTGCAGGCAAATGGATGAAATTGGAGAATATCATGCTAAGTGAGATAAACCAATCTCAAAAAGCCAAAGGACGAATGATATCGCTAATAAGTGGAGGATGACACATAAAGGGGGGGAGGGAAGGGTTAATGTTAGGGTTAGAGTTAGGGTTAGGGAGGGGGGCAAGTATCGAGGAAGAAAGTACTGTATAGAGGGTAAAGAGGGGTGGGAGGGGTGGGGGGAAGGGAAAAAATAACAGAATGAATCAAACAACATTACTGTATGTAAATTTATGATTACACAAATGGTATGCCTTTACGCCATGTACAAACAGAGAAACAACATGTATCCTATTTGTTTACACACACAAAAAAATAAATAAATATAGGATTATGTCAAAAAAAAAAAAAATCCCAATGACGTACCTTACAGAAATAGAGCAAGCAATTATGAAATTCATCTGGAAGAATAAGAAACCAAGAATACCTAAAGTAATCCTTAGCAGGAAGAGTGAAACAGGGGGTATTGCAATACCAGATCTTCAACTCTACTACAAAGCAATAGTAACAAAAACGGCATGGTATTGGCACCAAAATAGACAGGTAGATCAATGGTACAGAAGAGAGGACACGGACACAAACCCAAATAAATACAATTTTCTAATCCTACACAAAGGTGCCAAAAATATGCAATGGAGAAAAGATAGCCTCTTCAACAAATGGTGCTGGGAAAACTGGAAATCCATATGCAACAGAATGAAACTAAACCCATATCTCTCACCATGCACGAAACTAAACTCAAAATGGATTAAGGACCTCGGAATCAGACCAGAGACACTGCAGATTATAGAAGAAAAAGTAGGTCCAAATCTTCAACATGTCGGCTTAGGACAGACTTCCTTAACATGACTCCCATAGCACAAGAAATAAAAGCAAGAATCAATAACTGGGATAGATTCAAACTAAAAAGCTTTCTCTCAGCAAAGGAAAGTATCAGCAATGTGAAGAAAGAGCCTACAGAGTGGGAGAATATCTTTGCCAATCATACTTCAGATAGGGCACTAATCTCCAGAATCTATAAAGAACTCAAAAAACTCTACTCCAAGAATTCAAATAATCCAGTCGACAATGGGCTAAGGAAATGAATAGACACTTCACAGAGGAAGATCTACAAGCAATTAACAAACATATGGAAAAATGTTCAACATCTCTTTCACCACTTCTATTCAACATTGTCCTCGAAACTCTAGCCAGAGCAATTAGGCAGACTAAAGAAATTAAAGGAATAGGAATAGGAAAAGAGGAACTTAAGCTGTCACTATTTGCGGATGACATGATTCTATATTTAGAGGATCCAAAAACCTCCTCCAGAAAATATCTAGACCTCATCAATGAATTCAGCTAAATAGTGGGCTATAAAATCAACACGCATAAATCTAAAGCATTTTTATACGGAAGCAACGAAACAGCTGAAAGGGAAATGAGGAAAACAACTCCATTTGCAATAGCCTCAAAAAGAATAAAATACTTGGGCATCAATCTAACCAAAGAGGTAAAAGATCTCTACAATGAAAACTACAAAACACTGAAGAAAGAAATTAAGGAAGACCTTAGAAGATGGAAAGATCTCCCATGTTCTTGGATAGGCAGAATTAATATTGTCAAAATGGCCATACCACCTAAAGTGCTATACAGATTCAATGCAATTCCAATTAAAATCCCAATGACATACCTCACAGAAATAGAGCAAGCAATCATGAAATTCATCTGGAAGAATAAGAAACCCAGAATAGCTAAAGCAATCCTTATCAGGAAGAATGAAACAGGGGGTATTGCAATACTAGAATTTCAACTATACTACAAAGCAACAGTAACAAAAACAGCATGGTATTGGCACCAAAATAGACAGGTAGATCAATGGTACAGAATAGAGGACACGGACACAAACCTAAATAAATACAATTTTCTAATCCTACACAAAGGTGCCAAAAATATGCAATGGAGAAAAGATAGCCTCTTCAACAAATGGTGCTGGGAAAACTGGAAATCCATATGCAACAGAATGAAACTAAACCCCTATCTCTCACCCTGCACAAAACTCAACTCACAATGGATCAAGAACCTTGGAATCAGACCAGAGACCCTGCATCTTATAGAAGAAAAAGTAGGTCCAAATCTTCAACTTGTTGGCTTAGGATCAGACTTCCTTAACAGGACTCCCATAGCACAAGAAATAAAAGCAAGAATCAATAACTGGGACAGATTCAAACTAAACAGCTTTCTCTCAGCAAAGGAAACTTATCAGCAATGTGAAGAGAGAGCCTACAGAGTGGGAGAATATCTTTGCCACTCATATTTCAGATAGAGCACTAATTTCCAGAATCTATAAAGAACTCAAAAAACTCTACACCAAGAATACAAATAATCCAATCAACAAATGGGCTAAGGATATGAACAGACACTTCACAGAAGAAAATGTACAAGCAATCAACAAACATATGAAAAAATGTTCACCATCTTTAGTAATAAGAGAAATGCAAATCAAAAGTACACTAAAGATTCCATCTCACCCCAATTAGAATGGCGATTATCAAGAATACAAGCAACACTAGGTGTTGGAGAGGATGTGGGGAAAAAGGTACACTCATACATTGCTGGTGGGACTGCAAATTAGTGCAGCCATTCTGGAAAGCAGTGTGGAGATTCCTTAGAAAACTTGGAATGGACCTACCATTTGACCCAGCTATCCCACTCCTTGGCCTATACCCAAAGGGCTTAAAATCAGCATACTACAGAGATACAGCCACATCAATGTTCATAGCTGCTCAATTCACAATAGCCAGACTATGGAACCAACCTAGATGCCCTTCAATTGATGAATGGTTAAGAAACTGTGGTGTATATATATATGCAATGGAATATTACTCAGCTATAAAGAATAATAAAATTATGGCATTTGCAGGCAAATGGATGAAATTGGAGAATATCATGTTAAGTGAGATAAGCCAATCTCAAAAATCCAAAAGACAATGATCTCACTGATAAGCGGATGTAATGGGGGGTGGGAGGGGTGCAAGAATGGAGAAAGGAGGGACTGTATAGAGGGAAAAGAGAGGTGGGAGGGGTGGGGGGAAGGAAAAAATAACGGAATGAATCAAATATCATTACTCTATGTAAATGTATGAATATGCAAATGGTATGCTGTTACTCCATGTACAAACAGAAACAACATGTATCTCATTTGTTTACGATAAAAATAAATTAAAAGAAAAAAAGAAGATCATGTGCCACTTCTATGACATCAAAAAGGAATCTTTTACTAATAAAAACCTTTGCCAGTAACAAAGAACTTTAGATTTTATCTATGAAGCATTTGTCAATTTAAAGCACTATAGATGGTAGAGAGATTGCTGATTTCTGGTTGGACGCAAAAAACTTCAAACAAACCAGCAGCCCAGTTATCCTCACCTGATCACCCCAGTTATCCTCCTCACTAACTCAAGGGAAGCACTCATGTACACAACACAGAATCTGTCTTCTCAGAAAACATTATCTTAAGGCTAAGAGTTTGTTCCTGAAGAAAAATAAATTCATTAGCAGACAACAGTGAGCTAATCCTTGGTTTTAAAGGAAAAAATTTAATAGAGGTAGCACAATCATGATGTTAGAGATACTGTTGCTTTCAATAATTTACTAAATGTTTCCTATCAATGAATAAATACTTTGTCTCAATTTCAAGTCATAAGTCAAGTAGTAAAACAAAAGAGTCATGCAAAATGAACTTCTAAGTGCTTAGCATATTTTTTCAAATAGCATAATGAACATTTCAAAATGAGACCTTTTTCCCACCTGTTTTTGGGGGGTGAATATCTGTTCAAAGGAAAAAAAAATTAATATTTAGCTTAGTCTTAGGAGAAATTATTTTAAAATGCTTTATGGATCCCTACCTAATTTTCCCCTAATTTCAGATTTTAAGATTTTTTTTAAATTATGTAACTGCCCTCTCTCTCCCCCCAGTTTTAATTGCAGTGAATTGACCTCTAACAGCATCAGTAAGCCTATTATTAGCTCTGACATCCTTGGAGGAAATTAACAGCATAGGCATGTCATGTGTTACACATTTCATGTCATTCCCATTCAATTAGACCATTTTAAAAATCATCAGTAAAAAAGCGAATTTATATATTTTTGAGGATAAAAAGGCAACAACGTAGGAAAAATCAACATCCCTTGCTACACACACACCCACACCACTCATGTAACAGAAGACAGTTTAAGAATGGTTTTCAAAGGTTACATATTTTCAGAATTTTAAAAAAATGAGTATTATCTTTGGTCAACTACTTGTAAGGGGAAGATTTGCCTGTAAACAAACTCCTCCCTGAACTGGTATCCACTATCACAAGGCACTTTATTGAGAGAGTTTTCATAAGTACAAACTACCCAAAATTATGCTTCGTCTACCCATGGTAAGAGCAGAATTACAGTTTTCCTGCAGGGATCCACATGTCTGCTGAGGCTGGCAAGGAGACAACTGCCAGGAAAAGCAAAGGAAAGGGAGGAAGGGGTGGGGGCAAGGTGGCAGGCAGAAAGGAAGAAAGGAAGGAAAATCATCACAATTCTCTGGATGGAAAAAGGTATCCAAGGTCAGTTAATGCCCTGTTTTTGACCATAGGTAGTCAGTGTCCTATTTTCATAAAGTAGGTTGCTCTTCTAGAAATGAATAAATCATTTACTAAGTAAATTATGAGCTGACCATACAACTCCAACATTTCATCATATTAGAAGACTGTTTAGTCAACATTTATGCAGTACTTCACTATTTTAATGTACCTGAACGGTTTCTGGAACTGCCACTTGCAAGCTGGTTTTAATAAAATGTGTAGGATTATGTGATGTTGGAATATGATTCACAAAATACATCCAAGTTGGTCTGCCATGCACATGCAGATAGAAATCAATGTACGGCATAAATTTAGTGTCAGGTAATGCTAAGCTTCACTTTCTTTAACTGCTAATACAGAGTTAACCATTGATATTAGAAATGAAGTCTAGCAGAACACAGGAGAGAAAAGGTGTTAGTACACTCACAAGTACTAGTTATCTTGGGGGAAACTGAGACTGATTCTTCAAGTACTCAACAATACAGACATGTGAGTACTTTATACTACCACTATTTGGAGCTCAGAATTTAAAATTGATCTGAAAAAGAAAATGCAGAATTGAACTGATTCCATCAAAAGACAGAAAATAATCAGGGCTTTTTAAAAATAATGGCACGATTACAATTGTGGATGACAAAAATGTGGATTTTGAAGTGTTAGCCATCCAAAGGCATACTTTAAAACATAAATATTTGAACCTCATTTAAAAATTGCCATGAATTATATCTTTTTTCAGCTCCTAGTTTTAGTAAAAACAAATTAGATTCTTTGTACCATCTAGAACATAAAACTATCTGAAAGAGTAAATATCAATTAGTCCTCTGAAGGATTAAATCAGAAAAGTAGAACTTTTCATACAGATCAAGAAGTAAAAATAAAGTTCCTTCTTTCACTTGAAAGAAAATAACCAAATATTCAACACTCCCCAATCAAATGCAAAATTTCACACATTTCTGCAAATTAAAATGACATCTTGTACATTTACATTAATATTGATAGATCTGAAAAATCAAAACAGTTATAAACTAGATGATTTCTGCTTTCATTTGCCAGCTGCTTATTTTTTTGTAGTAAGTGCTGATTGTAACTCGTCTTAATTTTCACAAGTGTTTAAATTGAAACTGGGCAGAAAATTCACTAGCAGTATTTAATCATTTTTAATGTCTATTTTAAACTTAACCATGTTTTGGTGAGTGTGAACTCATTCATGAAATCAATGATGGCCTTTACAAGAAAACACAAACTAATCTGATCTATAAGTTTAATTATACTAAATTACCAAAATAAAATGAGCTTTCAACATCATAAATATAACTGCCTACCAAAAAGCATGACAAATTAACTGAGAAATTTAATTGTATCTTCAGGAAGCAGACCCAGTCCTGTTGCTAATTACTAATACAATGTTGATAAAATTTATGCCTAACATTTCCTGTCAAATTTATTATGCTTTGTTTTTGCCTAAAATGTTATGCAAAATGGTCAAGAGGATTGGCCAGTTGTTCATAGTTATATTCTCTGCTGTCTATTGTTTATAAAATTTAAACTAACCTTGTAGCAGCTTTGTTTGGTTTGGTTTGGTTTGGTACTGGGGATTTAAACCAGGGGTGCTTTACCACTGAGCCACATCCGCAGTCCTTTTTATTTTTTGTTTTGAGTCAGGGTCTCACTAAATTATGTAGAGCCTTGCTAAATTGCCGAGGCTGGCTTTGAACTTGCAGTCCTCCTGCCTCGGACTCCCAAGTCACTGGGATCACAGGCATGTGCAACTGGATCTGGCTCAGAGTTTTATATTTAAATATATATATATATTTATATATATATATTTAAATATAAAATTTATATATATATTTAAATATAAAATTTATTTCCTTATTTGATGTGAAATAATTACATATATATTATATTATATATATATTTAAATTACATATAATTACATATATATATTTAAATATATATATATGTAATTATTTCACATCAAATAAGGAAATAAAATATTTTAAATCAACTCTAATTTTCTTTGAGGCTACAACCAGATTTTTAAGGATCATAGTACTAAATGGAAACCACAACTCTTTAGGTACTAAAACACCACAAATGGTTCCAAATCATAGAAATTGCTGTGACTTTTTAACAACAACAACAACAAAAAGGAATGCTTTTCCTCGGAAAACCTTTTTACAAATTAAATAGTCTATGAAACTTCACTGGTAAATATATAAATACAAACATCTTCCTCAGGCTCATCAGAGAATGAAGAGGAAAACAGCGTCCCAGTTTACTCTAAAGAAGTGCTTTGTGGAAAGGACATGATGTACAAATGTGAAGGACAACAGCATGTGGTATCAGTGGTCATTCTGCAGTTAACAAATAACAAAAGTGAAATTTATTTTTGGTCAACAAACGAGTGGTGGCATGTAAAGGAAAACAGTTCAATCTAGCAGTTTGGGGACTTGTTGTTTATATACACAACACAAACCAGCAAGAACATCACTCTCCTTCAAAAAGATGCCAATGACAATGCCTGGGGGCAAACGATTTATTTAAATTATTTAGTAAGTGCCTACTTTATGCCATGCATGATTCCAGACACTGTGCTTGCAGGAGTGAGCAAGCCAGACCCAGTCCTCAGGCTCAGAAAGCTTGCCTTCTACTGAATACTAAACAATAAATGAGATCTCTGCGGACATTTCACAGGCTTAGGACAGTGAGAGGAAGACCTCGGAGGCGAGGGGGTGCTTTAGATGGGGTATCTGGAAGAGCCTTTCGAAAGACATACTATATCGAAACTGAGATTCTTATAGGATCCTCATATTCTTTTAAAAAATTTGAACACCTGCTGTGAGTTCACAATCAAGGGCTACATTTAAAACATACTTGTTCAGTTGAATACATTTCCTTGCAAACATTTCAGCAGAGTTCAATTTTCCCAGTCAACTAGTAGCTCTGTCAGTCTTGACTTGTCTGTCTTGTGATGGACAGGAGTCATCTTGCATCACCAAAAGGACACAAAGAAGAGGGAGAAGAGGAAGAAAACTTGGTATGAATGCAGCTTTGAGCTCAAGGGGGACCATTTCTGACTGGAAAAATTCTAAAGACTGCATGGGAGAAACTGGGGCACTTATCATTAGCCAGAGAGATGAATGTGATTTTTTTTTTAAGCTGGATAACATCCAGAAAGATTTCAAAAAGAATGATGATAGTTTGTCATAGAGCTAATGCCAAAAGAAGAGAAGGAAAATAAGTACTGAATCAGTGAATCCAATGTTAGCATCAATTACATGCTAGTAATATTAGTCTCAATATTACTGACAGATTAACACAAGAAAATTAAATAATCTAAATACCTCAATACAATGAATGCAACTTTTACTTTTATAGTAAAATCAATGAATCAAATATGTGTCATGCGTGTAAAAGACAGACATTAACCTGAAGAATTACTAAATCTGTGCACTGGGTCTTCATTGGTTTTAAAACTATCCCACATCACAATTCTTAGTAACCATTATCACCATAAATGTCAGTTCTCACAACTCAAATGCACATGATTAATCAAGTCACAATAAATTAAAAGCAAATGTTTAAAAATCACCTTTGTGAGCAAAATGGGCTATTTTATTGAAAACAAGTAAGAATTAAAAGGCTAACCATGTCATGTGGTAAAACATCTAATTACAATAAAGCTGTTAATTATTATAAAAGTGATTTATGCACATGGAAAATGAAGAAACAACTAAGAAGAAAACAAACCAATAAAAGCTTATTTTGCCCTAAGTTTCTATATGCCTAATGTATGTCTATATGTTTTTCTTTTCACAAAAGTGAATGACTAAAATACCTATTATCAATTAATATTATAGCCATGCAAATGTGAAAATGTTGTCAACTACTCTTTTAATGATTTTAATAAATCCCTAACACTCACTGTATAGCTAAGCCATAACTTACATATTCTTGTTATTGTCATGAATATAGTTCTCAATATTTCCCAATCAAATAAACAGCATAAGAATTGTGTGTAACTCGGAAGTGAGAATTGCTAAAATTCTTGAGTCAGAGTCTATACACTTGGAAAAGTCTTAATAAACATTCCCTAAGCTGCTTCCCTAGACAGGTGAGTCAATTTCTACATTCACCCTGCACCAGGTCTCAGCACAAAATATATATCACTTTTAAAGGGTAGCATTGTCATGGTTATGAAATAAAACTGATATCTCATTTTACCCATATGTAAGTCTCTGACTTTAAATAGAAACTCTATTAATTTCCTTAGTGACATGTAAGAACACTTTTAATAGAGTACACATGCTATGTTCTGTCATGTGTTCTAACATGTTCCGAGTTGTCATTCTCCTTCTAATTGTTTTTTTTTTTTTTTTTGGGGGGGGCATATGAAATGTTTTCATTTTATACAGATATTGATCTGTGACAATATGATTAAACCTACTCCTTTTTCAATATTTTGCTTAAAAATTTCTTATCCATTCTATTATCTTTTATTTTCTACATTTTTATTTTAGGTTTTGTGGTTTTCTTTTCTTTTTTAAAGTTCACTTAAAACTAATTAGAAGAATGGGGAAATGAGGGCAGATTTGAGAGAGACTAAAAGTCCTACTACTGGATGCGTAGGGAGAGGTGATGAGGAAAGGAAGCTAAGGAGGCTTCCAGGGAGTGCTTCAAATTGAGAAACTGGCATTCTTCACTGTAAAAATTGCATTAAGAGATTGAGCCTATTTCAAACCACAATAGATCCCTCTTTATCTGCAAGAATGTGTTCTAAGTCTCCAGTAGATGTGTAAAACCATAAATAGTACCAAATCAAAATATATGGGCTGGTGGTATAGATCAGTTGGTAGGGCACTTGCTTAGCATGCCTGAAGCCCTGGGTTCAATTTCCAGTAATGAAAAATAACAATAATATACTGTTTTTTCCTATACATATATATTTAAGATAAACTGATAAATTATAAATGACGTATAAATTTTACACAATGAGATTGAAAAAAATAATAATAAAATAAAATAAGCTACTCAGTGAGACCCTGTCTCTAAACAAAATACGAACTAGGGTTGGGGAGGTGGCTCAGCAGTTGAGTGCCCCTAAGTTCAATCCCTAGTACCCCTCCAAAAAAAAATAATAAAATAAAACAATACAAATATCCTGTAATAAAGTTCCCAACATCATTACTCTAAAGCTTCAGGGTCATTATTATGTAAAATAAGGCTTATATAAATAAAGCACTATGATACCAGAGCAGTTGATGTGATAACAGAGAGGGCTCAGCAAAGTTGACTTGATAACAGAGGCGACTACTAACTAATACGTAAATCGTGTGCACAAAGTAGGTAGGTACATAGGACAAAGGTTTGATTCACATTCTGGGACAGACTTCATCATGCTATTCAGAATGGCCTGCAGTATAAAAGTTATAGATTGTTTACTTTGGAATTTTCCATTTAATATTTTCAGACTGCAGTTAATCAAGGGTAAGAAACTATGGAAAGTGAAACCATAGGTAAGAGGAAGCAACTATACTTTACTTCTCTACTTTCCTTAAAAGTCAAGTTAAATGACATCATTTCAAGCCTTTATTTACTCCAGTTACAATGTCTCTCAGTTGTACAGTCAAGGTACAACTACCAGTCTTAGATGACAAACTGTGGACACATTTACTATCTTTGACTATGTACTCCATGGTGAAACAGCCCCCGTTTATCTTCTGTAATGGTGTCTCCTCGCCCTTTCCATCTCTCCAGCCATTCCATCTTATCTTCTTTCATGGCTCTTCTTTTTCTCTTAATGTTAATATACCTGGGGGCTGTTTCTTCAGAAACTCTCTTCTTTCTGCATAATCATATCTTTACTCATGAGCTCAGTCATCACCAGGAAATAATAAATCCTTAATCATTTCTTATACCTTAGAGGCTCTACTGAGCTTCAGTGACACATTTTCACCCCTGTATCAAATTCTACAAATTCATAATGCACTCATCATCACCCACAAGATAGGCTCAACCCTCTTTTCTAGTGGTATTTATCATCTCAGTGAAACCACACTGCTATTAAGAAACTACCCAGCAAGGTGCTGGAGCACATGCCTACTGTAATCCCAGCTAACCGGGAAGCTGAAGCAGGAGGACCACAAGTCCAAGACCAGCCTCAGCAATTCAGTGAGACCCTGCCTCAAAATAAAAGGGCTAGGGAAAGTAGTTCAGGGGTAGAATGCCTGCCTAGCATGCATGGTGCCCTAGGTTCTATTCCCAGTGCAGGAAAAAAAGAAAAAGAAAGCATTCAACCAAGAAACCAAGGTATGCCTTATTCTTGACTCCTGTCTGCCTCTCCATCATCCTCTTCAGTCTCTGGCCCATGCCCATCTAATCAGTCAGCAAGTCTTTCCTTTAGTTTCTCTTTCCTACTCTCTAAAATTTACCTTTCATGCTAACCCTACTCCCATGTCCTTGGTTTATAATGTCTAGATTACTGAGATAGATTTTTAATGAATCTCCAATGCTTCTTACCTCATCCCACCCTAACAAATCCTCAAGGCAACTGCCAAAGAGTTTTGCAAACTTGTAACTCCCTCTTTGTTAATATCCTGCTTAAATTCCATTAATAATACACCATTGCTTTAAGTAATGATAATAACTATGACCATTATTTTTTAAGGTCATACTACTTCGCTTTTGTCAGGAACTCTGCAAGGTATATATATTTTTTTCAGTGCTAAGCATTAAACCCAGGTATATATTAAACTCAGTTATTATTAAACTCAGGTATATATTATATATATATATATATTTTTTTTTTTTCAGTGCTAAGGATTAAACCCAGGGCCTTGTGCTTATGAGACAAGCACTCTACCAATTGAGTCATATCCCCAGTCCTGCAAGGTATATTTTTAAACTAGAACTTATATTCATGTGAGCTAGTTCTACTCAGTCATCACTATTTCCACCAAATAAAACAAATTCTTTAACATTACACTTAAGATTCTATGGGCTCTAATTCCTACCTACTTCTCAATTCTTACCCCGTGCTACAGCCACACATCCTATTCTTAAACCATACCAAAACCAAGATGACCTCCAGAAAAGCAAATACTTCATGAGTCCCCTTATTCATATTATTCCTTCTATTAAAATACCCACCCATCATCACTCTCAGGGTCAGACTCATCCTCCAAGAGTAAATTTAGGGATCTGGGGATTTTGCTCAGTGGTAGAGTGCTTGCCTAGCATGCATGAGGACTTAGGTTCAATCACAGTACGAGGAGCGGTGGGAAAAGAAAGGGAGATAAAAAGAGTTATTTTGAAAAATGAATTTCAGTAGGAGGTGACTGTATTTTGTGGGTTTGTCTCTGTGTCTTCTTTTCTGTACCATTGGTCTGACTGTCTATTTTGGTGCCAATACCATGCCGTTTTTATTACTATTGCTCTGTAGTAAAGTTTAAGATCTGGTATTGTGATATCTCCTGCTTCACTCTTTCTGCTCAGGATTGTTTTGGCTATTTGTTCTCATCTTCTTCCAGATGAAGTTCATGATTGCTTTCTCTATTTCTATAAGGAAAGTCATTGGGATTTTAGTTGGAATTGCATGAAATCTGTATAGCACCTTTGGTAGAATGGCCATTTTGACAATATTAATTCTGCCTATCCAAGAACATGGGAGATCTTTGCATCTTCTAAGGTTTTCTTCAATTTCCTTCTTTAGTGTTCTGCAGTTTTCATTGTAGAGGTCTTTCAGCTCTTTTTTAGATTGATTCCCAAGGTTTTTTTTTTTTTTTTTTTTTTTTTTTTTTGAGGCTATTGTGAAAGTAGTAGTTTTCCTATTTTCTCTTTCAAAGAATTCATCACTTATGAATAGAAATGCATTAGATTTATGCATATTGATTTTATATCTTCCTTCTTTACTGAATTCATGAATTAGTTCTAAAAGTCTTCTAGTGGAGTTTTTTGAATCCTCTAAATATAGAATCATGTCATTGGCAAATAGTGACAGCTTGTGTTTTCTTCTTTTCCTATTTGTATCCCTTTAATTTCTTTGGTCCGTCTAATTGCTCTGCCTAGTGTTTCAAGGACAATGTTGAATAGAAGTGGTAAAAGAGGGCACCCCTGCCTTGTTTCAATTTTTAGAGGGAATGCTTTCAGTTTTCCTCCATTTAGAATGATGTTGGCTGAGGGCTCAGCATAGATAGCTTTTACAATGTTGAGGTATGTTCCTACTATCCCTATTTTTTCTAGTTTTAAAAACGAAGGGGTGCTATAAAAATACAGTTACCTCATACTAGACAAAGAAGCCAAAAACATATAATGGAGAAAAGATAGCCTATTCAATAAATGATGAGTTCAAAAAATGGTGCAGTAAAATGAAATTAAACCTCTATCTCTCACCCAGCACAAAACTCAACTCAAAATGGATCAAGGGCTTAGGAATTAGAACAGAGACTGCACGAAATAGAAGACAAAGTAGGTCCTGATCTTCATCATGTTCAAGACTTCCAAAGCACAAGAAATCAAAGCAAGAATCAATAAATGGGATGGATTCAAACTCAAAAGCTTTTCTCAGCCAAGGACACAAACAATAATGTGAAAAGAGAGCCCACAGAGTGGGAGAAAATCTTTTCCACACACACTTCAGATAGAGTGCTAATCTCCAAAATTTATAAAAAACTTACAAAACTTTATACCCCAAATGCAAAGAACCCAATCAATAAATGGGCCAAGGAACTAGACAGACACTTTACAGAAGATGATATACAGGTGATTAATAAATATATAAAAAAGTGTTCAACATCTCTAGTAATTAGAGAAATGCAAATTAAAACAACTCTAAGATTTCATCTTACTCCAATTAGAATGGCTATTCTCAAGAACACAAACAATAACAGATGTTGGCATGGATGTGGGGAAAAAGGTACACTTTTACATTGCTGGTAGAGTTGCAAATTGGTGCAGTCATTCTGAAAAGCAGTGTGGAGATTCCTCAGAAAACTTGGAATGGACCCACCTTTTGACCCAGTTATCCTATTCCTTGGTTTATACTCAAAGGACTTAAAATCAGCATCCTACAGTAATGCAGTCACATCAATGTTTATACCAGTTCAATTCACAATAGCAAGATTGTGGAACCAACCTAGATGCCCTTCAACAGATGAATGGATAAAGAAACTGTGGTATATATTCACAATGGACTATTATTCAGCCATAAAGAAGAATAATATTATGGCATTTGCAGATAAATGGATGGAACTGGAGAATATCATGCTAAGTGAAAGAAGCCAAATTCAAAAACCAAAAGGCCAAATGTATTCCCGGTAAGTGAATGATGATTGATAATGGGGGTGGGGGTGATAGAAGAATGGAGGAACTTTAGATTACATAGAGGGAAATGAAAGGGAGGAGGGGTGGGGGATGAAAGATGGTGGAATGAGACATACATCATTAGCCTATGCACTTGTATGATTACACATACAATGGTATGAATGGTATGAATCTACATCATGCACAACCATACAAACAAAAAGTTGTACCCCATTTGTGTACAATGAATCAAAATGCAGTCTGTAAAAATAAAAAAATAAGTAAATGGATTTTAAATAATCTCACTACAGAAAAAGATAAGTATATGAGGTGATGAATATATTAGTTTGATAGAATCATTCAACACTGTACATATGCCAAAACATCACACTGCACCCCGTGTCTACATTATGTATTAGAAATAAATTTTTTAAATTAAAAAAAATTACCTTAGAATTAACTTAGTTGCCCCATTTGGGTTAGGTTATTGATCGAGTATCTTATAATCCTACAGTCCTCTAAATTTTGTATCCTAGAATGTTCCATACTACAATTAACTGTTTATTATTTATTTCTTCTAATAAATTCTAAGTGTCCAAAATAATAACTCCATTTCTTAGTTTGATGCAAAGATTAAGGTTGTGCCCAAAGTACTCAAAAGGGACAGTTACAAGAATGAATTATCATTCAGGAAATGGTCAGTTGGCCAGTGATATCAGCATACTGGAGTCAAAGAGGACATAAGAAATAACACTGGAACATTGGTTTGAGTAGATCAGGATCTTGGATGCAGACACAAAGATCCTACTGCTGAGGTCAGAGAAGATCCACTGGAAGTTTTCAAACAGAGAACAAATTTTTATGTGTGGTTTAAGGAAAAGAAGTGGATAGTAATGTAACGAGAGGTAAGAGGATCTCCATCTTTACTCCAAGAGAAGTAAAGAGACAGTAAAAAAGGTCCAGAAAGAGCTACAGAGAAATATATCACTTTGAGGCAAGTTGAGTTCCAAAAATTGACCAATATCCCCATGCTCATTTCTCCCTGTTCTCACTGTTTTCTGATTAAATTCTTCCAAATAAAGTTTTTTTTAATATAAATTTTTGATTACCACCAAAAGCAAGAAATTGGAATTTTGAATCTAAAGCTCAACAGCAAATTAAATTGGAAGGTTTCAAGCGTGGCCCAAGCGAAGGGCTGAGACTTCCCAGGAAAGAATGGGGACAAGGAGAGGCTTGTGGTGGAAACTTGGTCCCTCTTACACTAACAAGTAAAGACAAAAGACTCAAAAAGGAGACTAGGGCAGTGAGGAAAACCAAGAGTACACCACAGGTTTAATGACAAACAGTATGAAGTAGCCCCATCCACAACGCACGCCTGGAGGGATCTAGACTTTGGTTCCTATCTGTGGCCACAGAAGCTGTTCACAGAATACTCAACAGGCTGCAGGGCAAAACCGCATTTTAAAAAGGCCATCCTGCATTTGAGCACAGTTTCACTGCTTTCCTGATGCTCTGGCTCCACCTTTGAGCACAAAAGTATACTTCTCCTGATTGTTTTATCTGTGGCTGTTGGCAAATGTTTTGCATCACTGCTAGTTTTTTTTTTTTTTTAATTAAGACTACATAATTGTAGTAACCTATTTATCAAATTATAGCTATAACAGTTCTCTCTGGAAACTCTTCATATCAACATGGTAATAAGTATTTTTAATGGTAAAGACTCAAGACTGTTGAGGACCTTTTCTCCTCTTCTCCACATTGATGTATTTAAATACGGTGCCTATACATTTGGTAGTAATAAGTTTATAAGAAAAAAATTCCCTTTGAATAAAACTTTCTAACATGAACAGTGAAAAAGCAAAATTCCTTTCACTGAAAGTTATGAAACTTTCCTTTTATGCAATGATTCATATAGGACCTATAAAAATCCTTTCAAGCTATCACAATCTGATTACCTTAAGAAATATATGTCGGTATGCACAATTTCTGAGTCCTTATTCTCAGAAAAGAGACCGCACAGAAAGGATAAAACAATGGTATGGAAACTTACCATCCTCTCCAACTGGACTCTTTATTGCAGACTTATTGCTTCCATGTGTTTAAAAAAAGGCAAACCTTTAAGCCAACCACAATCCCTAAAATCTTTGGCACTCTTTTTAAGTATTGAATCCAGAAGAAAAATAAATAAGCTATTTTTTATTATCACACAATTATTATCAGAGTCAAGCTTATTTTTCATTATGGAAATGTGTCAAAAATTAAAAATAAAGGTTGATTTCTACAATGCTTAAAGAAATTATGCTATTTAAAGCTGCTAAACACCACAGATTATTTGGTCTTAACATTTAAATAAATAATGCCTGTGTTGAACACTGCATTCTAGAATAGTCAATATAAATTAGTTTGAGAGAATATTAAAATGGATGAGGTTAATGCTTTCTTTGTACAGGAAAGACATTTAAAAAAATCTGTGGTTGCATAAAGCAGGAATACAAGCATCACATAAAATTAATTTACGTAATTATCTGAAACAACGAAATCTTTGCTCGACCTACACAATGACAAGGTCAATTAATTACCTAAACTCTGTTGTCTTTGCACTTTTCCACAAATCAGGGTGCACAAGGCATGCCTTCAAGAAGCACTTCAAGTTTCTGTATGTGTCAAATGAAAGAAAGAAGGAAAAAGTTCCCTCACCCCAAAGTGAGAACAGATGCGAATGTAAAATTAGATGGGAAGAGACAGTGAAGCTTTGGATGACCGACCAAGAAATCCTTCCCAGAGGGGGGCCGAATATACCAGACCTCAGCTTGTTCTGTCTCCCACACTAAGTCCAATAGAAATGGAAATCAGTTCTTATATTAATTACCATGTTTTTTTATTTTTGTAAGCATTTATTTCTATAGAGAGAGTTCAAGACAAATTTTAGAAGAAACAGTTAACAAATAGACAAAATTCTATCTTATCAATAGTCTAGTTGCTTTTATGAGTTTACCATTACTTCATGCTAAGACTGTTACCATTATTTTTTTAACAATAAAATAAAGGACTATATGAAAAAGAAGCAACAGGCACAAAGATGTGGACACTGTACTCTTTGTCTGATGGAAGAGCCATCTGCTGTAAATTAAAGAGTTATGTAAATAAATTATGACTACATTTTATATTCATTCTTTTCATATTTTATCTGTATTGCTAAAAATAACTAATAGTAATGCCAATAACACAATAACACTGTAAAAAATGTTCCTTTAATATTTAATTTTAAGTAGCACATTGTAAAATTTCTATCTAAAAATACCAATTATACACTCAAATGTATATTCTCTGTAGTGCTGTATTCCTGTAATATTTTTGAAATGTGGGCAGTGACCTAAATTTTGAAGAGATAATATTTTGGATTTTCAGGCATTCTCAAATTTTAATGTATTTTAAA
This sequence comes from Sciurus vulgaris, assembly GCF_902686455.1. Taxonomy (NCBI): domain Eukaryota; kingdom Metazoa; phylum Chordata; class Mammalia; order Rodentia; family Sciuridae; genus Sciurus; species Sciurus vulgaris. The sequence goes on from NC_136467.1 coordinate 82,498,681, forward strand.
AAATAATTTTATCATTAATAATCATTCTTTTAGAAGGTCATTTTAAGAGTAATTTTGCAGTTTTAACCAGTAGATTTTAAAAAGCTATCAGATTTCTTTCACAAAATAGTGCCTGTGGAACAAAACAAAACAAAACACAATCTTTTTACTCATTTTCACATAAAATTCAGACTCACTGATACAAAAAGAATAGCCCAATATTTTAATCAACCATACTTGAATTTATGTATCATCCTCATCCGTGATTTCAAGTTCCTTTTCCAAGACAACAATACACATTCTCTGTGTTCGTTTTTCCTGCCATCCCAGAAAGTTAGCTTTCAATATATTAACTCTATTTTATCTTTTCTAACCTTATGAAGTATACACGACCAAAAGAAATACAGAAATATCAACATTCCAAGTGGTGACAGCACCTTACACTTAAGTGACTTCAGTTTGAACAACCCTAGGCACTGGTACTTTGATATGTATCTCTTATAATACAGAACAAAGCCATAGAAAAGATGCTGCATAGAGTACACTGCATAGAGTTGTGATGTGCATTGAACAATTACTGAAAAGTAGATTTTACTATTCAGATCACTCAAAATTGTATAGAAGCATTACTACTGAAAAAGAGGAAAACAATTTTCACATATCTGGATTTCTATTTTTTTAATTTTTCTTATCAACAGATAAAAGTCACAAAGGCAGACATATGAGGCTCACTAGGATGTATTAAAATTCATTTCCTGCACTCTCTATTTGTGCAAATAAAATCTGAATTAAACAAAAACTACTGTGTAGTTTTTCAAATTCACCCCCATATTAATAAATCAAAATTTTAATTACCCAAAATATTAAATGCAGATCTCCCTACAAATGTTACAGTATTGCCTAATTCATTTTCTGGTTCACTGGTTGAATGATTTTACCATGGAAAGCACAGCACTTTATAATGAATCCAAAATTTCTATCTTCCTCTTGGGGGACAGTGGACTTTGAATAAAGAATGCATATGTACACACTTAACATTTACTCAGGATTCCTGTACTACTTCCAGATCTTTCCTGTCTTTATAAATCGGGTAAGACACAAGCACTCTGGATGATAAACACTCATCTGTAAAAGAAATCAGCGGGTTTAGATCAGTATCTTTCAAACTATAGACTGCGGACATCTGAATACCTATGAACATAATTGTGGGAGTCAAAGAGGGTTACAAGATGACTTGCTTTGGCATCTTTGTATAATATAAATATGATTATATTCTGGATAATCTCACTGAAAACTTTTACCCCCAATTATTGTCACTTAGTTTCAATATCTAATTTTGACATTGTATTTATGATTTTTGGTGTTAGCGAGCAATAGTGACTATGTTTAACTCAATACACTTTTTCTCAAACAGGGATTCACTTATATATTCTTGGGGCCTGAAAGACATTTTTTCCATAAACATGAGTCTACATACTATTCAAAACCAAGAGACACTAGATTAGATCATCGTGCAAATCCTTTACAGTCTGAAAAATATATCATATTCTACTGCAGCCTACCAATAATTTATGGAGATCAAATTTTAAAAGCATACTTAGAGAAAGCAAACTCCAGGAGGAGTTATAATTTCTAATTCTAACTGCGTCCTTCTGGTTCTCCCTATACAATTATATGCAAATGAAACTTGCAATATAACAATAGGCAGTCAATGGCCAAAATCAAGCAGGGGTATCAAAGTTTCTATTAGCAACAGTCATTATGATTTTAAATGGTTCAGTACACCACATATTAACTAAGAGTAGGAAAATCTCGTTTCTTTTTCCAGCTTTGCCTCTGGCTTAAAATAACATCTTGGTATTATAGTGATTTTATTCTTGCAACTCTCGTTTTTTACAAATTTAGAGTATTAGGTTACTCAATGAATAAAGTATACAATAAATACCAATTATTTGCAGCATCTCAATGATATTAAATAAATAGAAAAATACATATCTACAACACTTACATGTTTGCTTTTCTCAATTTTTGTCAGTAACTGTATACAGATATATATAAATACACTACAAAAGTAATGGTAAAATTTTTTGATTGAATGCAATTGAAGAGTATTTTGAACTAACTTTGGAAACATTAAGGCTTAAAATTTGCTTCATCTAATTTAAAAAGAAATGTAATTGTACAATTAGCACTAAAAAATATTTTACTGGTAAAAATCATGGTTAAAGGCCTAAAAACAAATTCTTAACATTACTTTTCTATCATAATTTCATATCGAGTTATTAACCCACACACTCTTAAAAGAATTCTCTACTTATATGTATCTTAATAATTAAAAGTGAAGTAAAATGTTTGCAAGCTGCAAAATATTCTGAATTTATAAAGCATGTACTTTATATTCAAAATAATAAGATTTTAGTTTAAAAACTAGGAAAAATAAAACTTCTTTAAATTATGTTATGCATATCTATGATACAAATGTGAATAAAGTTTAAGTAAAACTCCTTCAAAAAGATGTATATAGGATATTTTCCTGATATGCAGCATCGTAAGGGAACATTTAATAAAAGGAATAAGTTTTAAACCATTTCTAAAGCATTGCTGATAACAAAACAATTTGATTATTAAACTAAAAAAATATTTCTTAATTATTTTGGCGGATTCTTTTGGAAGGTGAAGGTTAAGAAAATCTAAGATCAATTTCACAATCAACCCATTTCAAACAATCTTAAGCTTCATTAAAAGAGAATTATCCGTTTGAAATTTTAAAAAGTTTTCTTTTCCTGTTAAGTGTAATGGATGTTACTTTATTAAGCTCATTTCAAACCTTCTTCTTCCAATAAAGGATTTCTCCTTTTTATTTTTTAAATTTAAAATTTATTTTCTAGAAGATACAATTATACTATTAACTAAAGGACAGCACAGTAAGAATGGAAAAATGTACATTTCTAAAAAGGGCACGTTTTTATATACTGTGATAAATAGTTTCTTTCCTTCTGGAATAAGCATGTACCACACTGCAGAAATGTTAAAATCAATGCCAACAAGGTACTCTACCTGAACTGTAGAGCTGATCTCTGATGCAAAGCCTCCTGTCAAGGGAGCTTCGTGACTGATTAGCAGCCGCCCTGTTTTGATCACAGACTGAAAAAGAAAAGGAAAATCTGATGTTGAAGCAAATACATATTTCAAGTACATAATGGTAGTTTTAATTCAGCAATAAGAATAAATTTAAATTCAATAAATAATATAAAAATCAGTAAGTCAATTTCATGCCTAATGAGTTACAACTCCCTCTTGGCTGGATGGTCTTCAGATTTTCATACTGTTAAAAATTTTTCAATATAGCTTATAATTCCAGTACAAAAGAAAAATGAGATTTGTAATTCTATGTAGTATGCAATTTAAAATAATGTCTATTATAGGATATTTTTGTGTTATAAATGCAATTACTGTTTCACATGTTCATATCTTAGTATCAATTTTTTCTTCACATTACTTTAAGAATAAAAGTAATAAGTGGTGGCATATATTTGCATATAAATAACAATAGTCTTTGGATACAGAATGTGGAAAAAAAAACACAAAAATAGCACAAAAAAACTTGGAACAAAGGGAGAAGTCTAATAAGATACTCATGGAAACTTAGCAATAAGAAATTACTACGAAAGTAAGAAGGTTTGACTCTCTTCATTAACTTGCAGTAAAATCTGGTTAATGGCCACTGTTCCAATTTAACATAAAAAAGTTCACAGTTCCAATTTAACATAAAAAAGGGTCACAAAAGATATATTCTTAGTTGTTCCATGTGGTTACTCACACTGTGCACAATATACTCTGTAAAATAATAAATCAAAAAGTATAGCTATGATATCATAGCAGGATGCCAGCTGTTTTGTGAGGGAAACTATTAACACCAACAGAAAGTTACTGCTTAAAATACAATGAACAATTACCATGTTACCAGAGAGAAGTGGTGATTTTATCTATAGACGTCAGACAATTCGTTATCACCTTTCTTAAAATCTATGTAATTATTTTGTGAATGTGAAATAAAATCTTCCAAGCAAAACTATGTAACTGAAAGAAAAGATTTCATTCATTCTAGGCAATTATAGTTTAGAATTTAGAATATGCAGCAGTTTCAGCCAGCAGATGTTAAACCTGAAGATATGGCCAGTAGCCATGACAAAAATAAGTTACCGTATCTACTAAGTAAATAGTGACTGAGGATCATAAAATTTTATGAACACCTTTAATGAATACCACCCCACCTCCAATGAAATACTAACCTTGGAGTATCAGTATTTAGCTTTTTATGATTGAATAACTACCACATTTGCAAAAGTCACAAATTAAATCTCAACACACTTGAATAGAAATACTCCTCATCAAGAAAAAACATATATTCAAAGCATTCTCTAAAAGATGTTCTGCCTTTAAGATTAATTAATTAAAAAAAACAGATATGACAGTAAACTTTCTTAAATTTCGGAAACTGAGAACTCTGCCAACTGCAAAGGATGACATAGCTAACATCCATCCAAATGTTACACCTTAAATTTCTAGCAGGTAGAAATAAGAAACTTCTATGAAAAATCCTGCTCTTATCTTAAAAGACCAAACAAATTGTCCTTTTTGCCTAAGCTCAGGCGTATCCAAGGTCACATCAACAAGCAATAGGCCTACTGCCCACAGTCTGTAGAGTAAATCAGGAGCTAAGTATAGATGCCCCAGGACAAAACTTCCTACACTTTGGGATTCATGCAACATTACATGTATGTGGATAGAATCTGGAATCTGAGTGTGCTTAGCAGGGAAATGCCTAAGTACACCAAGACACACCAAAGCAGTGGGGTATTATGCAGTCATGAAAAAGAATGAAGATGTGGAAAAATTCCCTTAATAAGTCAACTGGTAAAATAAGAAGTTGCAGGACAAAATAATCTCATTTTGTAAAAAATTACCACAACTGTGAGGACACTAAGAAACATTCTTTTCAGTATGTATACTGAGCCTACATGTGTAAATATCTGCAAAGTTTCATTCCATATTACTCAAAATAGTTTCTATCAAGGAAAGATAGTGACAGATGAGTGCAAAAGAGCTAATTCACTTTTTTACTTGATGTAGTTTTAGATGATTAAAAGTATTCTCAGGAGTCTAATTTTTTTTAAGTCTTAATTAATATTTAAGACAACAAACACGTTATGTTACAGTGATGATCATATCAAGAAAGAGAATTTTTTTAAAAATGTTCCCTTAGGAAGAGTTTCAGAAACAAGGAAATCCTCATGTTCCAGATTCTACACTAAAAACCCAGGGAGCCAGTCTTCCCCTTCTACTCTCTGTGTGATCTGCTACATGTCAGGATCATGAAGAGCTCCCCACTGAAACCTAATGCGGAAGGACACTAGACAAAAGGACAACTGAACCACTAACCTGAGAGAAGCCCGAGCTCTGTGACACCTGAGTACATGCATCACACAGAACCAACTCGTGCCCTCAGGTGAACAGTCATGCTGGCAGATACGGAAGGAGCTCCAGAAAACTCTGAAACACCGAGAACCAGAAGGGAAAAAAAGACGCAAAGCAGACGCACTTTAAATTTTTGGAAATCACCACTGTACACAAACAAGTAAAAGGAACAGTGTGTGAGAAGCATCAGAAGCAATTAGGAACAACAGTGACTGTCACAGAGACTGCTCTGTGCCCTGCTCTCAGCTCAGCAGTTTCTATTCGCTGCTTCTTTTAAAGTGGAAAACTCAAGTTTCCTTTTTTTTTTTTTTTTTTTTAATTTCCGATATCTGAAAAGTATTAAAATATATAAAACAAACTTGGGTCAGAATTTTCAAAATGTTAAAATTTAGGAATAAAACTGGTTATTTTTAGTCATACTCTCAAATTAGCATAACTTGAACTGTCTAAATAAAGTTCTCTAATTCTATGAGGTGTAATAGAAATCCTGTTTATCATTCTTAACCTAAATTCACTAGAATTCCTAAAGATTGCTTTTCTATACTATTATGGAAATTAATTCTTTATTGAGACCATTACAAATTTATAAAACTGAAAATAATATTATTCTCTCAATTACTCTGTGATTCAATTAAATGTTCTGATTAGGTATTTCTGTCAACTACAACAGGTTTTTTAATCTTCATACCTCTATGTAAAATAACACATAACTGCCAGGAAATTTTTCTACCCAATTTAGTATTTTGATATACTTAGTAAAAATTAATATGGTGTTTTACAAATGGAAATTGTTATTAACTTTTTAAAAGTAAATAAATATAGATATAAATATGATTATGTTTTAAAGTTCATTTTCTTTCAAAGACAATAATTTTTAAAGTTTTCAGGTTTTCTTCTGAGATAAGTGTATTTCTTCACTTGAAAAACAAGTTAAAAGTGTTTAAATAACTTTTCAATATGGAAGCTGAACCAATCAAAGCCAGGAAAGATCACATAAGACTGGATTTTCCAAAATCTGCTTCTCCAACTTTTTACCACTAAGAACTGCTTCTGGACTCTGGCCTACAGCAGATGGAGCACCAATGAACTAGAGGTGACAAATGGCACCAGGAAAGCTAAACCAATTTAAGATGAGGACTGTGAGTAACTGTTCTCTATGACTTCTACCCCAACACAAAAAGACTTTGTTCCCTGGAGGGGCTTTGAAGATCTGTCAAGAAAACTTTATGGTTCTGAAAGGCTAGGAGTTTCCTCAACATTTCAAGCGGTTATTTTTTCCACCAAGCCATCAGTAGCATCCTAACATAGGGAAGCAAACAAAACCCCAATGCTTGTCAACAACAGATGTGGCATGGCGCCCCCTGCTGCTGGAACACTGAAGACAGCTCCACCTCACTGGGCTACACCAGGACTTCTCCCTGTGGTCCATTCTCTACATTCCCATTTTCATAAGTGGAGGTAAATTCAAGCTGCCAGTGAAGGATGTCTAGCACAGCACCATGAGCGTGGTAGGCACTCCAGAGAGTCAATTAGAACAAAATCTACTATGCCAAAATTGTTTAACTACATTATCCATGGCATCTTTCAAACTTTATTTATGCTATTTCTTTCGTGGCAAAATCATTTTTTGTTGTTGCTGTTTGTTTTGGATTGGCTTTTGAAATTATTTTTATTTTTAGTTACAAAATATTTTTAAGATAGTGCAAGACCAGACTTTAGAACATCGCAGAAAGTACTAAATTCAATTATGAAATGTACCAATTTAATTATGAAATAAGACTCCAAACTAATGACATATTAATGTAGCTTTTTACTGCTTTTAATTTACTTTTAACTAATAAATGAAAAGATAAAAATCATACACATTTATGGTACTGTGTGACATTTCAATACATGTACACTAACATAGCTTTAACAGTGAGATACCTGTGGTTATACAGAGCTAAGTTGTACTCCGTTCAAATGATTGCACAGACTTTGGCTGCCCAAATGTTGGACATATGTTTTAGTGAATGTAGCCTTTAAAGGTTTTAACACAATCCAACCAGGAAAACTATTAAGCTGTCATCTCAGGAGAAAATGATACAGACAGGCAGACCATTAGGCTTGCATATGACTGAAAATGCAAGAGTGACATTCAAAAAGAAATGTATGTATTATTTCTTACTCAAAATCTATAACAAGATTTTCTCCCTACAGACGATTTAATCTTACCATCCTGAGTTCACCAGCCTCTTCTGAGTGCTGATAAAATAAAGTAAGAAAATAACACTTTGGTAGCAATTTACAGCCCTTTTAATGTTTTCTATCTGAATATAAAGCTAATGAAAAGCAAATGAAACATCAAAGCTGGCCTTTACCAGTTCCTTGTGTATGCAAAACATACATTTAAGCACAACAAAGGATAAAATCCTAACACACATGTTTCATTAATCAAGAACATACTAATCAGTAACGATACAATCTTGAATTATTAAGGACAGGATATTGTTGATTTTCAAATATCAATGCAAATGAATTAGATAAAATTTTGAGGCATTTTCATGTTTAGTAGCCAAATGCATCTGACAAGTTAGCCAGAAAAACCTCATCATTAATCACAGGCTAACAAATGTGTTCATAGCTGCCCAGTAACCACTATTAACCAGCATGACCTGCACACATGACTGGACCACTGGCTCAGTCTCCACTGGAGAAATACCAGCGCTCAAGAGAAGGAACAGTCATGCGCTCCAGAGAAAGTCCTGAAAAGTCCATTTTGGCAAGGATGTTAGTGATGGAGTTACAAATATTTTAATATTGTAGGAAAGTGTAAACTGAGAAAACCTAAATCCTCAGGGCTTTATCACCCATGTGGAAAAAAGTACGTAAAGGAGCAAGAGAGCACAGTGAGAACTGAAAGTGAAGGGCGGAAAAACAAACAAATAACCCTGACCCCAAAAAAGGAAACGTTTGGAAAATTTTCAGACATCCTCATTTTGTGGACTCCTTACTTGATCACTTGTGTATCATGGTTGAAATACTGAAGCACCTAAGAAAATCCATTTTTGCAAAGTTGAAAGTAATCATCTTTCTGAAAGCTACTTCAAAATACTTCAGATAAACATGCTCCTGCCAATCAACCTTACCTTTCCAGCTGGTGTTCTAAGAATCCTTCTACACTCCAGATGTGTCAGGTCCCTGGTTACTCCGAATATGATCCACATTTTTCCTCCCTTGACTTCCTTCCCCAAATTAGCAGATATTCTATCCTTCCCTCAAGACCATCTCATACAACCCCCTCCTTCCTACCCTCCTAGCAAGCTGGGCTTTCCCTTATTTTAAAAGCCCCCAGTACGGTTCCCTCTTTTTCGTATCAGATTCTCTACATTTCCTCATAGAATTCAAGGTAGCTGATGATGCAAGGATGTTCTATGAACCCTAAAACAGGCTACAAGGACAAGGCTCACAAAACAGAGTCAGGTAGCACACACTGCTGTACCTCTCTTAAGAGCACAAGTGATCCTGGCCAAGATATCTGTGTGAAAATGTGTTTTACTACGCCCTCCAGTCATACTCTAAATACATTAGAAGACCATGTTATATGTTTTTCTTACAGAATATAGCATACAACATACATGTTTAATTGAGTCAATTATACTTGTTGTTTTTGGACAAGATGATACATATATTATTAAACAGTTAGCAGTTGAAAAAGGACCTAAGCTTTTTTGTTTTTGCAGTTCTGGGGACAGAACCCAGGGCCTTCTGTATGCTAGGCAAGTGCTCTACTGCTGAGCTACATCCCCACTCCAGTTCTCTTTTTGTTTGTTTCTTAGTTTTGGTGTAGTGCGTAGTTGTGAATGTGGACACTTAAAAATGTTGTTTATATTGACTGAAGAAGGAAGGATGAGGAGAAAGAAAAGAAACAAACAAAAACAGAAACACCAGCAGCAGCAGCAGCAGCAGCAGTTAGACACAGTGAGTTAGGTGAACCACTCTCTAGCCTCCAAGTGTCTGATGCCTTTAATCCCTTGGGGGGCACCAACAATGCTCCAAAGCACGATGAAAGGGAAGTCCTAAAATCTGAGCTCCAGTAGTTCTGAATCTGATAGAGGACCACCATGAGCTGTTTCCAACTATTTTCCCTATTCCAGATTGTTTTTTTTTTTTTTCTTCCTTCCTTCCTTCCTTCCTCCCTCCCTCCCTTCCTTCCTTCCTTTCTTTCTTTTTGGTACCAGAGATTGAACACTCAACCACTGAGGGGCACTCAACCACTGAATCACATCCCCAGCCCTCTTTATTTTTTTAATTTTGAGAAGGAGTCTCATAAGTTGCTTCAATCCTTGCTAAGTTGCTGAGGCTGGCTATGAACTTGAGAACCTCCTGCCTCAGTCTCCCAAATTGCTGGAATTATAAGCAGGAACACAGCGTGTTTCTGTTTTTAGGTAGCTTTTTTTAAATGCATGATTGTAATAAATCCATGAGCACAGGTTAGTACTGAACATAAATTTTCTTTTCCTGTTGACAAAAGGTCACCATGATTATAAAAGTTGTGTATGGGACTAATGAATATTAATTAGATTTATAGTTAGGCATGGGTAAATATGTAAATAAATGTGTTTTTCAAGTTTTTGTTTTGTGTATCTGCCTTCTAAGCTTAAACATCAAAAAATCACCACTTCCAGGTGACATCATCATTTTCTCAGCCAAAACAATTTTTCAGAGATTGAAGTAGCAGCTTCTTAAGTTCTTTTTCATTCTACATTCTTAGCACTTTCCTATCATTTTTTTGGCAAGGTTTGAAAATATTTCCATAAACTCATACCCACCCTTCACCTTTCAATCAGTCTCTTTCGATGAAGACAGGAAATTATAACATGCCATTTAGATAATAATTCTGTTGGCTCCGAAGTCAGGGAATTTTAGGAAACTGTTAATAAGGGTTATTTAAAAGGCCAAGTTGCACTTCTGAAGCGCAGTCAGGGTGTTGCATCGTACCATCTTCTATTCTTAGAACCACCCGGCTCTTCTGTTTTTTTCTTTGGAGTTGGTAATGGCAGGAAGCATTTGGAAGTACCACATAACCAAAGCCTTACACTAAGTATGCTGCTACTCTTCTAAGAAATAAAAAAGTGGGAGTACAAGAGTCAAAAGCTACTACACAGTATTTGTTAAACTTAGAACCTGACTCAGCAGTAAAGATCACCGGCAGTATCATTCCATGATGTTCATTATTCATTAATTCAGGCAATTTTATCTCATTGAAGATATGTTCCCTTTTTACCATGATTTCACCTATGTATTGTGCTTACTTTGGCATTTGGGTTATGATTACAGGCTAACTAAAGATCAGCATGGATCATTTTGTCTTTGTTTTACCATTTCAACAACTGTAACCAGTTCTGTATCTATTGTATGACCATCCCCATTCATCTCCAGCTGATACTGTGAAGTCATTAAACAACAGCTCCTCATTCCCACTTCTTTGACCTTGTGCACAAGTGGACTTGCTCTCTTGAGGACCTTCATGTAAGGGAATCATATAATACATGTCCTTTTGTGACTGGTCTAAGTGCACTTCATATGATGTTTTCAAGGTTCATCCATGTTGCAACATTGGTTACAATTAACCCTTTATAAGGGTGAATGATATCCTGATGTATGTGTATATCACATTTTGTTTACCCACTTATCTGCCCATGGGCTCTTGGGTTCCTTTTGCCTTTTGGTTATTGCAAAGAATGCTGCTACGGACATGGGTGTGCAAGTAGCTACTAAGGGTCTCTGCTTTCACTGTTCTGGGTTATATATCCAGAAGTGGAAATGCTGGGTCATACCATAATCCTGTTTAATTTTTCAAGAACAACCCTGTTTTCCACAGTGGCTGTAACTATTTTACAAACCTTTCAACAGTGCAAAAGACTTCCAATTCATCCACATTTCCCCCAACATTTGTTATTTATTGTGTTTTTGATAATAGCTATCCTAATGAATATAAAGTGTTGAACATTTCAATAATTACAGGTGTTGAACATCTTTTCAAGTGCTTACTGGTTATTGGCATATCTTCTATTAAAGTCTTTTGCCTATTTTTCTAATTAGCCTACTTGATCTTTCACTGTTGATATAGATAGTGCTTTAAGACAGTTTTATATAATGAATTTCGTAAAGGAGTCTCTTTGGGAGAGAAAATAAAATTCTTTCAGAATATGACTTTCCATACAGAAAAATAGATAACCAATATCTCAATTGTTCACCATGTCCTCTTTCCTTAGAAGCATCGCATTCTGGTTTCTTCACCATTCCTATTTTGAAACACACAGAAGGTACATTTTCCCCAACATCATAGATCCTTTTCCAGATTAACTATCCAAGATAGCACTCCTCTCCTGAAAAATTTCCACTGATAACTTATGAAGAGTACACCTGCAGTCCTCTGCCTGTGAAAACAATGCAGTCTAACTACACAGTATGGAGCCCTCTGAGTCTCAGCTCTTTATTCCACACATTGGCACTCATTAGAAGATAAAAGAATGCCAACCAAACAGTTTGGAACATCAGTATAAACCAGAACATCACTTTCGTCATCTTATTTTAGAATACATGCAATTTCTCAAAAAATTTTAATGTAGAAATTTCAAAGGTCACCAGTTCATATCAAAAACAATATCTTGTGCCACTCATGTGAGTTAATATTGGGGAAAAATGATGAGTTAACTCAGATCCCTAAAGAGTTATAATTTGAGTTGCCACAATGCCCTAGAGCAAAGCATTACCAAAAAAGAAAGAAAAAGACTTAAATTGTTTTTAATAATAATAATAACAAAAAGGTCAAGTGTTGGTTTTAAAAAGTAAAGTTAAATGTTAAAAGTAAATTGTTACAGAATTTAAAATTTCAACTCCTTTGTTCTTTTCATAAGAAATATTGAAAAAGTAAATTTTTCTCTTCTTAAAACAAATAACAATTACTAATAACTTCTCCTTTGTAATTCATAAGTCTCCATTTGGCAAACTTTTCCCAAGTGTTGACAACAGGGGGAAACACTACGTCTGGCCTCCGTAGGCGTGCTAACGGGTAGACGCTGACATCATTCCTTGCACTCCCAGCTTAACATGAATAATAAGAAAGTGCCCCTAACTAAAACCAAGATTGTCAGCCAGTTACATTTTACACTGCTGTTTTAAGCACGTATCAAGGGTACAATTTTCCCTAAAGCCAGCTGGTTGTCTACCAAGGTAATACTTCTCCAAGGAATGATCAAAAGTATAAACACAGCTACACTTCTGTATCACCATGGATAAATGGTTTTATTTCCTAAAACCTAGTCCAATTTTGTTGGAATAAATGGATTTTTACTCCATTACAAAACAGAAATCATGTGCAGTTCATAACGCATGGGCAAGGCTAAAACCCTTTTGGGTCTTTTTTGGATGTGACTCAAAAAAATATTATAGTGAAACTCAAAGAATGTTTCAGCAAAATTCATACATTGAGTGTACATAACTAAGATGGCACAGAAAGTAAGTGCATAAATTTCATAATTTCATTAAAAGTAAGATCAGGGAGGGAAATCATTTATATGGCAGGTGAATTCAAAGAAAAGAATCCCTACAACAGAACTAGTAATATCCACAAAACACTCCTTGACTATTTGATAAAAAAAGTGAAGGACAAAAAGACACAGAAATCTCAAGGTCAAGAATCATAGTATCAAGGCAGGCACAGTAGCAGATGCCTGTAATACCAACAGCTCAGGAGGCTGAGGCAGGAGGTTCACGAGCTCAAAGCCAGTCTCAGAAAAAGCAAGGTGCTAAGCAACTCAGTGAGACCCTATCTTTAAATAAAATACAAGAAAAGGGCTGGAGATGCGTCTTGGTGGTCGAGTGCCCCTGAGTTGAATCCCTGGTAAACCACACACACAAAAAAAGAATTATAGTATCAAATCTCATTGTTACAAGAACAGTAGTGAGAAGATACAATAGTAGTTGTCCAGAAAACTGACTCAATATTTAAACTTCAATATTTAAACATCAATTTCTATCTAGATTTAAGTTCTTTTTTTTTCCAGTGCAAAAAAATCTGAAATGTTATTTCCTTGTAAACCAGAAGAACATCAACAATCTATTTCTATTTGATTTACAGTTTTTTCTTCTGCAATGCTTTTGTCTTGTTTGTTTGTTTTTGTGGTACTGGAGATAGAACCCAAGCCCTGGAGCACATCAGGGCAAATGCTTTAACCCTGAGCTACATCCCCAGCCCTCTTCTACAATGTTTGTATGCACAGGGACTAAAAGAATAAAATGATTCTGTCCATTATACCAAAGAAAGTGGACTAAGGATATAGCTCAGTTGGTAGAGTGCTTGCCTCACAACCCCCAGCACAGAAAAAACAAACAAAAAACAACAACAACAAAAACACAGAAAGTGAACCTAGAATTGAAAAACCAGTAATAGGTGGAATTGTGACAACATCTCCTTTTTTTCCTTGAGGAGCAGGTCAAAAAATTTTGCACTCATTGACTTACTTTATCATAAGAAGTCTGTTATTCAGTCATATACTTTATGAATAAAATAATTACAATAAGAGAGAAAATACCATTGCTAATGGTAATTAGCAAATGTTCTATCACTAATAATTTTGTTATAATTTATCATTATTCATAGCTTATTATATAATTATTTATAATAACTTTTAAAATAAGAATGAAGTGGTGCTTTACCCATTAAAGTCACTAAGTAATTTAAATTTAAATTCTGACAAAGATATAGTAAAACCTTCATTAAATTACCACAGGTAACATGAATTGGAATAAATCTCTTGAGAAATATTATGGAAATATATTTATCCAAAGCTACTAAATGTTCAAATCCCTGGAAGAAGGAATTCCAGTTCTGAGATATATTATTCCTAGGAAAGAAACCAAAAGACACAAAATAATGGATTCCTGGCTTAAAATAGTCTTGTGTTAGTCTTCGTATGTGTTAACTGGGTTAAAAAAAAAGGGTGGGGGGAGTTCAAAAATTTTAATAACTTCTGTTTTAGACTCAGGGTCACCAACTGAAGATCCAAATATCATTATTGGGTCATGAGCAAATTCCATTCAGAAGGGCAAAGCATTTTAGAAACATTAATTTAAATGTCTTCTAAGGCTACAATAGGTTACATACTGCTTCAATAGCTGTGTTTCAGTTGCCTAACCTCTGCAGGCCTTATGGCAAGTAGCAGTGGGAAGGCTGGGCATGAAGGAGGTCTCACCTGTGGGGCAGAGCTCCTGTACTAGGGAACAGGCCCAGAGGTGCACAGTCTATCCCTTCAGCTGGGAACAGGAAACAGAATCAGAGTGAACCCCCATACCTTGGCTACTGGCAAAGGAGTCTGAACAAAATGATATCACCCTTCTCAGATGAGTGAAGGAATCAAATTGGAGTAAAATGCTGAAGATTATCCTGCTCATTCAGAGTAAAAGCAAGCCTACAAGAAAGATCTGCTAAAAATCTAAAAGTGGAGGGCAGCCAGGGACTTCCCCAAGCAGCCCGGCTCCCTCCAGCGGGAGGCACCTTTCAAGGCTAGCTTCTTGGAGCAGATCGCCCAGTGAGAGCCTTTCTACACAGAGCCACCCACAAGTCCCCGAGCCAGCGGAGAGCTCCAACCCGCAGGCAGCCTCTGGGACCAGGGCAGGGCAGCCAGAGACTTCTCCAGGCAACCCTGCCCCACTCCCGCCGCAGGCACTTTCCACAGGGTGATCCAAGATGGCGGACTAGAGGGTGACTGCATCTCCAGTCACTCCAGAATCCAAGATTCAAGAAGGGGAGGCATTGAGAGACTGGGACTAAAATAGAGCCACGGGGTGATTCTCCCCCACCGGGTGAAGCTGGGCCTGGGCGGCAGGCACCAATAGGGGCGGCTTATCAGAGCACGGCAGGGAAGCTAGAGTCTTCCCCAGGTAGCCCTGCTCACTCCCGCATGGGCTCTTCCCACACGGCCAGCTTCTCGGAGCAGGCCCCCCAATGAGAACCTTTCCACACAGAGCCAGCTCCAAGCCCTGGAACCACTGGGCAGCTTTCTTCAGAAGCACTGCATTATCAAGTTCTTCCAAGACATCAGGCTACTGAAGGATGGGAGGTGACATACTGGAAATCTACAGGGACACTATAAGCCAATAGAGGAAATCTGCAATATCTCAGAAGCCCACTGACATCTGACCAATATGAGAAAACAAGGGAAGAAAATGTCCCAAACAAACCTAGATACTATATCAATAAAACTCAATGACAGCACAGCAGAAGAAATGGCAGAAAGGGAGTTCAGAATGTACATAATTAAAACAATCAGGGAAGCAAAAGAGGAGATGAAAAAGCAAATGCAAGCATTGATGGAGGAGATGAAAAAGCAAATGCAGGCATTAAATGATCACACCAATCAACAGTTAAAAGAGCAAATAGGGGAAGCAAGAGATCATTTCAATAAAGAGTTAGAGATACTGAAAAAAAAAACAAACAAATCCTTGAAATGAAGGAAATAATAAACCAAGTTAAAAACTCCATAGAAAGCATAACCAATAGGATAGAACACCTGGAAGACAGAACCTCAGACATTGAAGACAAAATATTTAATCTTTAAAACAAAGTTGACCAAACAGAAGATGGTAAGAAATAATGAACAAAAACTACAAGAATTATGGGATATCATGAAAAGGCCAAATTTAAGAATTATTGGGATTGAGGAAGGCTTAGAGAAACAAACCAAAGGAATGAACAATCTATTCAATGAAATAATATCAGAAAATTTCCCAAATCTGAAGAATGAAATGGAAAACCAAGTACAAGAGGCTTATAGAACTCCAAGTATACAAAATTACAACAGACCCACACCAAGGTACATTTTTATGAAAATACCTAACGTACAAAATAAAGACAGAATTTTAAAGGCCGCAAGAGAAAAGAATCAAATTACATTCAGGGGGAAACCAATATGGATATCAGCAGATTTTTCAATCCAGACCCTAAAAGCTAGAAGGGCCTGGAACAACATTTACCAAGCCCTGAAAGAAAACAGATGCCAACCAAGAATCTTATACCCAGCAAAACTTACTTTCACATTTGACGATGAAATAAGATCCTTCCATGATAAACAAAAGTTAAGGAATTGACAAAAAGAAAGCCAGCATTGCAGAACATTCTCAGCAAAATACTCCATGAGGAAGAGATGAAAAACAACGATGCAAATCAGCAACGGGAGGAACTAGCCTAAAGGAATAGCCAAATAAAGGAGAAACCAAATCATGTCAAAAAACAAAAATGAGTCAAATGACTGGGAATACAAATCATATCACAATAAAACCCTGAATGTTAATGGTCTGAACTCATCAATCAAAAGACATAGACTGGCAGATTGGATTAAAAAGAAAAATCCAACAATATGCTGCCTGCAAGAGACTCATCTCATAGAAAGAGATACCCATAGACTAAAGGTGAAAGGATAGGAAAAAAACATACCATGCACATGGACACAGCAAAAAAGCTGGAGTATCCATCCTCATTTCAGATAATGTGGACTTCAAGCCAAAACTATCAGAAGGGATAAAGAAAGACATTACATACTGCTGAGGAGGACATATAATGGGGGGTGGGAGGTGTTAGCATTAGGGTTAGGGTTAGGTTTAGGGTTAGGGATAAGGAGGGTGGTAAGAATGGAGGAAGGAAGGACTGTATAGAGGGAATAGAGGGGTGGGAGGGAAAAAATAACAGAATGAATCAAACAACATAGCCCTATGTAAATTTATGATTACACAAATGGTATGCCTTCACTCCATGTACAAATAGAGAAACAACATGTATCCCATTTGTTTACAATAATAAAAAAAAAATCTAAAAGTGTTAAGCAACCATTAAATAGGACCTAACCTCTAAGAAACAGGAATAAAGATTCTAAGAAAATTGTAAACCTGGGTGAGAAAGGAAATAGATGAGATCTGAGAGTCTCACATGGGGACTAAAACTTCCTACCATGTTATCTTTACACCAAACTAAAAAGCAAGATGGTACTAGATCCATGTCTTATAACTGTGGTAACTTCCTTATTGGTCTTGGTTAATCCTGTATATTTTTCCACATTCACCAGCTTTCAAAGATATTTGCTGAATGAATGAGTGAGAATAAAATCAGTCTACGATGTAAATGTTAGAAAACTCCCAAAGTAAGAGGATTCTTTTTACCTTCCCTGGCCACAGGAGGAGGTTGGGAAGCCTTCCTCTGGTTCCCCACCAGTCCTTCTGACAGCCCAGGACCACGGCTGAAGAAACATGAGCAGGCTTTCCTCCTCTTCTCCTTTCATGTCCCTTTCCCAATGTCCACCTGGGGCCTGCTATTGCCACAATTGGGCCTGGAGCCAAGAGCAGCAAGAAGGAAGGAAAGGAGGTTTCTCCTCCCAGTCCTACAGGACCTTGAAGGATGTGGTACACAAATTAGAGAGTGCCTGCAAATAGCTTTCACTTAGTGAGGTCACAAAACAAATGCTTCAGGGCCAGGAGAAGTAATCCAAATAACGGAGGCAAAAACAAATGTTGGGTAGTATGGACAACCAGAGAATGCAATCTCTGACTTAGGGGGTCAAACTCATTTTTTTTTACTTTGAAAGTTAAGCAAAACATGTCTCCAGGCTGGACTCTACCCAGATTTTGCAACCTATACTTTAAGGAAACATCTTTCTGGCAAAATGATTTTTTTTTTTTTCAAATATCAAAATGCACTTTCCACCATGTTATCTTTACCCACAAAATTATACACTGAATTAGGCAGACTTCCATTCTGGTCTTCCCCAACATCTTGTGGATATTTACCAGGACAAACACCAATTTTGTTGTAAAGTTACATTTAACAGATCATACCCAGTGTTTCCAAAGACAGACATTTGAGCCAGTGCTTCACCACGTTTCTAAAACCCAGAAAAACAATGAGCTATCCAAGATAATGTATAACTTGAAGTGTTCAGTAGTCCTGTTGTATGTTCCCAAATGACATCACAAGTGGACAAGTCTGCATTTAGAATTTGAAACATGCAAGAAAAAAACACTCTATACTTCTGAAACTTTTCCACAAAACATACTCGGTAACATTACTCTATTTCTGAAGAACTCTTGAGTATCCTTACTAGGAGACCACCAATGTAATTACACACCAGTGAAAAGTGAAAAGCAATCTCCAGTTTCAAGATGCCCAATTATTTGTATTTCTCAGGGGAGAAATACTGCATCAGAAATATTAGAAGCATTTTTATTGATTAAAAGATATCTTGATAATTCTATCAACATTTTTCCTACAAATATTACATAAAAGACAAACATAAGATTCTTTTTTTTTCTTTTTTTCTTTTTTTTTATTTTTGGCACCAGGGGTTTGAACCCAAGGTGTTTAACCATTGAACCACATCCCAGTTCTTTTTATTTGTTATTTTGAGACAGGGTCTGGCTAAGTTGCTTAGAGCCTCACTAAGCTGCTAAGGCTGGCTTTGAACTTGCAATCCTCCTGCCTCAGTCTCCTGAGCCACTGGGATGGCAAGAATTTTATAGGCAAGAATTTTCTACTACCGCACATATACCAATTTGTAGTGAATTGCTAATTTGGGCCAGCAGTGTTGAGGGGGTCCAGACCACGGGTAGGGAGAGTAATGTCCAAAGCTGGTATGTCTATCTCAGCCTCAAGGTCTGAACAGGTTTGAAGAGGAAGTGAAAACATCATGGTCAATGTTTTAAAATAGAGGAAAAGAATGAAGGCAGCACCCTAAAAACAATCAGGTTAATTTCAGGAGCCACAACAAAAAGCGGCTGGAAAACCCAAAGATCCAAATCATGATGACAGAACCATAAGATTTTCTTCCCAGACTCCAGCTGTGGGCTTGGTGTGGACATCACTACCACTGTGCCTTCATTCCAGGAGACACCAGCCCCCACACTTGACACATCTTAACAATATGCAAAAGTGAAGCTCATTTGGTTTTGGCATTTACTCATTCTTATGGCTTAGATGTGAGGCATCCCCCCAGACGATCACATATTGTTAATGGAGGAATGTTCAGAGGTAAAATGACTGGACTGTAACCTAACTGGTTTATCCCAGCTTGAATGGACTGAGTGGTAACTGAAGGCAGGCAGGGTATGGTTGGAGGAAGTGGGTCACTGGGGGCGTGCCCTGGAAGAGTGGATCTTCCCCCTTTCCCACCTTCCTGACCCTGCCATGAGCGAAGCGACTTTCATCTGCTAGAACCTTCAAACATGATGTGCTACCTCACCTCGGACCCACAACAATGGAGTCGGGCATCTATGGACTGAAATCTCTAAAACCACGAGCCCCAGATAATCTTGTATTCCTCTGTGTTGCTCTCGTCAGGTATTTTGGTCACAGCAATGCAAAAGCTGACCCATCATAAGTTTATTTCTATTAAGTATATAAATTGATTATTTTGAATCTATTATTTGCTGCCCCTTGAGCACTGACAGTGAAGAATGTCACAATTATTTGCAATAAATTAAAAGAAACATACCAAAGTTCTGTTATCCTTTGGCTACTTAGAATCCTTAATAAGTTACAAGAAAATCGTTCATAAATCTCTGTCTTAAAGAAAGATGATCGTTTCTCAGACCTATTATTAAAATAGCCTGGCCCACAAAGACATGTAGCTGTGTTTATAAACACACCTTTTTCACACTTGTTTAGCCACGCTATTTAAAGTTCATGTACTTGAAACCACAGCTTCAAGTGTAACCAGGAAGCCTCTGTGAGGGTGGGATCTTAACATAACCTTCAATGTTACTGCTCCCCAGTCCTACCGCTCCGTGATGCGGGAGCATATCACTTTACACCAGGACAGCCAAGCATAACTCCATATCGGAATCTCACTGGCTCTGCATGACTAACACTGAAACCATAATATTGTCACTGGCCTGGAGCAGTAGCAAGTTATACTGCTCACTGAGCAAGGCAGTGGGGAGGAACCAGTGGCTGGAGACAAGACAATAGAGACATTAATCTTCAAATTCTCAGTAAGCTGCAGCCATCAAGAGTCCTGTATCCCTTCTGGAGTATGTCAAAGGTTAGTTCTTTGAACAAAATTAAACAATGAGATTGGTAATCTTAACAGACAAGTTTACAACAGCATAGTTCACAATATACAAATATGGAACCAGCCTAGGTGTCCATCAAAACATGAATGGATATAGAAAATGTGGGAATACTCAAGGGAGTCTTAGTCATAAAGAAGAACACAAGTATGTCATTTGCAGGAAAAGAGATGGAACTGGAGAACAGCATGTTAAGTGAGATGAATCAGGTTCAGAAAGTCAAGGTTCATATTATTTTTTCATATGTGGAAGCTAGAGAGGAAAAAAGGAAGAAAGGGATCTCATGAAAATAGAACACAGACCAGTAGAACAGAGGATGGGGATCAGGAATAGGGAGGCAGGAAGGGGAAGAACAAGTAGTGAGGAATGAAACTGACCAAATTACATTATATTAAGGATATACAAATATATCACAATGAATGTCACCACTATGCATAATTACAATACACTAATAAAAGTAATAAATCTGCAATACCTTCAATACTGAACTGTTTCAGCACTATTTTTAAAAACCACATGATAAGTCAATCAGAAAACAAGATCGGGGAACTGGCATCTAGTTTTAAATAACTTTTTAGATAAAGAACTCTAAAAGGAAGTCCAATTCTCAAAGAGTGTTCTCTACATATATGTCCATCTTTTAAGATGTATGTATTGATTTTTAAATAAAGGCAAGACAGAGTGAAATGCACATAGCTAAAGGTGGGTGCAAAAGGACTTGAATTAACAATAAAATCAAGTTTCTCTGTTTACCAACTATGTGGCTTAAGACAAGTAAGTAAATTAACTTTTCTGGGCCTAAGTTTTCATCTGTAAAGTAGGGATAATATCACTTACTTCAAATTACTATGAGAACAACTCCTTCCACACAGGATAAGCCTAGCACCTGGAGAGCACATGCTAAGGGGTAGCCACTCACATGTTATTATCATGATCAGCATCACCATTCAAAGTGTTATAACATAAACTTAAATATTGAAAGGTTGTTTTTATTTAGTTAGTTAGTTTTTATTTTATTTTATTTTATTTTTTTCTTGGCAGTGCTGAGAATCAAACCCAGAGCCTTGTGCATGCTAGGCAAACGCTCTGTCACTGCACTACATCCCAATCCTGGAAGAAAGGAAGGATGACCCTGGAAAATAAAAACAATACAGACTTTGAGCATCAAATAAAAATTGTTATGCCTGATTAAATTTGAACCCCATATGAATTAAGCATTCACTAATATTACCTGTGGGCTCTAACAGATTCTTAGCACTAAACAAAGGTTACTGAGTGCAATGTAAAACTGTCAGCTCCAAATCACCATCCAATTTGTTATAGAGCAACCTTGGCAGACCCAATAGGGCCTCAGGAAGCAAGTGCCAAAAGAGAGGAGAGTCTGATTGACTGGGCTAGCTGTTGAAACCAGTACTTTGAAGTTATAGAAAACTTTGGCAAATGTTTTCTCAACTTGACATTAGTTTCAAAATTTTCTCCTCTCAAAAAATACTCAAAGTTAATTTATATACTTAAATATGCACAAAATAAAAGCAAAAACTCCAAATGCATGTCATATACAACCATAAACCAAAGAAATGTCAAAGGATGTATAATGAACAAAATCACCAAAATTCCTATCAATACATTCAATTTGTCATTCCCTAAGTCTCGGTTTTTGAGGAATATGCAAAAGGAGAAAACCATCTATACTGTGTTAATTACTATGTTTTAATATACCCTTTATATTAAGCACTCAGGAGGCAAAGAGGGTAAGGCTGCCAGAAACATGGATAGAAATAGCCTAACAGAATATAGAGCTCTTGCTCTGTGCAGTACTGAGCATTTTTCATTTCCAGTTGCCCTGACAAGACACTACCCCCACCCCAGGATATTTTATAGCAATGAACTTACATTGAGGGAAAAAAAATGCATGCTAAAAAGCAAACCATAGTTAGAGGCATAACAAACATCTCCTCCACAACAGCTAGGGAGAAAGAACTGGAAAGGAGTTTGGGAGGAAACTATAACCCAAGAGGCCATCAC
Source organism: Sciurus vulgaris (assembly GCF_902686455.1). Lineage (NCBI taxonomy): Eukaryota > Metazoa > Chordata > Mammalia > Rodentia > Sciuridae > Sciurus > Sciurus vulgaris. Next base: position 82,521,262 of record NC_136467.1, read on the forward strand.
ATGAAGTTGAAAAGCATTATATCTCCATGTGTTAAACTTAGGCTTCACTGATAGGAATATATGAACCCTTGTTTTCTGCTAACTCTTGTCAAGAAATAAATGTTCGTTCTACCACTCGATCCTTACCAGGATGACTGTTTAATACATGAAAATTTTTTACTAACTTTGAATTTTATTGACTTAAACTTATTTACTAACAGTCTGATGATCCAAAGGGAAAGCAATGTTTTCTTAATTCAGAGATAAGTATATAAAAGAACTTAAACCTTCAGGATGAAATAAACAAAGGCAAACCTCATCTCAGGACACAAATCACTTCCCTGCCAGCCAGCATGCTACCAGAAACCGGAAGTCAAATTTCTGCCCTGGCAGAAATCAGTTGTTCATAAACAACCTTAGTAACCAGCATGATACATCTGACATTTTTATACCCTTCATATTTTCTTCAGTAAGATTAAGAAATATTAAAAAAAGAAAAGAGAAGCCACTACCAATGGAAACAAAGGAATGAAATGAAAACATTTTCATGAATGATTTATTTTTGGAAAACTGTACAAGGATGTCTATTTTCAATAAATTTTGAGAAAAAAAATAACAGCAATTGCTACATTAATAAGATCATCACAATGAATTACTTATGGCGTTCTCTCTCTGCACTGTAGTTTCTGGAGTTGCAATGTACTATTAGCAGAAAACAGCATGGGACAAATCAACAAAGACGAAACTGGGCTTCCCTCCTAGGAAGTTTACAATCCAAATTACTGAAATTTATTTTTTAAGGTATATAGAAAAAATATACAACATGCAGTGATAATGTAATCAAACTAGTTTTGAAACAGCATTGCTCTTCAAAATGTCCAAAGATGTCATTATTCTAACAATGAAGCTTTTGCCTAACAATATGGGGAAATTTTCTTTTGGAATTATCTTTAAAAATTAGTTTACAAATGATTAAAAATATCACTCACATTACAATTACTTTATAATACTTAAATTAGGAAGGAAATTATTTAAAGTCTCAAAAAGAATGAGATTTAAAAGTTGTGACATGTGAAAAGAGTTGGTACACTGAAAGAGATGGGGGTGGGAATAAGATAGAATTGTAACAGATAGAAAAATACGACTCTTCTAAGCACTTAGCCTGCTCTCACACTACTCTTCAAGGTCTAATTGTTCAGGTACCCCAATTACAAATAAGATACCCCCTCCACATAGACTGCTTCTTTACCTAACTTAGCCAGAGTAAATTCTGTTGCTTACATTTAAACTTCTAATGCAGAAGTCATAAGGGAAATCCTGGACAGGGTGATGATGGAGATGAGGATGGTGCAGGCAAAAGGAAAGGATGAAGAAGGAGAAAAAGAGAAGGAAAGTGAGATTATAATGGAATTTATAAAGAAGTCTATGTAAATGACTTTAGTTTAAATATGTGAGACTAGGATTTAAGAGTTTGATTTTATTCTTTATAGTTAACATTTGTATCACTACTTTAGTGTCTCTTAGATCTATATATGATAATACTTTGTAAAGTTTCAATATTAAGAAATTATATGTAGATTATTTTAAATATTATTTTTAAATATTATCTTGTCAAGAGTACATAGCAAGTTGGGTGCAGAGGAACACGCCTAGCAACTCTGGAGTCTGAGGCAGGAGGATCACAAGTTAGAGACAGCCTCAGTAATTCAGTAAGACCTTGTCTCAGAATTAAAAAGGAGCCGGGTGTGATGGCGCATGCCTGTAATCCCAGCGGCACAGAAGGCTGAGGCAGGAAGATCCCAAGTTCAAAGCAAGCCTCAGCAAAAGTGAGGTGCTAAGCAACTCAGTGGGACCCTGTCTCTAAATAAAATATAAAAATAGGGTTGGGGATACGGCTCAGTGGTCAAGTGCCCATGAGTTCAATTGCCGGTACCCACCCCCCCAAAAAAAAATTAAAAAGGGATGTAGCTCAGTGGTAATGCATCCCTGGGTTCAATCCTCAGCACCACCAAAATAACAGTAGTATTAATAATAATAAGCAGTCATTTTAGATCATGACCACTACTGCCCTACTTTTATATAAGGTAGACACTGTTGTATCAGCTTTTCTTCATTCAGTGTTTTCAAACATAATTTAAAATTTTTCTAATTTTCTATTAACTTCAGAAAATTAAGTTTAGAAAATTCATTAAAATAGCCTATTACCAATAACTTTGTCAAAATATGGTTTCTACAAATGAGATGTTGATGAGTGGAGAATTAGGGCACTTTAATTTGTTTATAATCACGTTTGGTTCTTGATACAGTTTTAATCCTCAAATGTTAATGAAAAAATAATCTGAATGATCTCAGCAACAACATTGTTTGGGTGTGACTTTCTCCAAAAACCACTAAATTTCCCACATCTTGACACAGACAAAAATAAACATCAGTGTAATATGAAGGAAATTTTTCTTATTTTAAAATGCAACTTCAGCATGGACTTTGGCATTGAACAGCCTGGATTCACTCCCAGCTCACTAGTTATGTGAACACAGGCAACTCCTTAACCTGTCTGAACCTCAGTTTCTTCAAAGGATGGAGTAATAATACCCACCTAGTAGTAGTATCGGAATATTTTAAGAGGAGTATTGCACATAAAACTCCTGGCATAATGTTCACAGTGCATTCTATATGATACTAGCTATTATTTTGGCATAAAATTGAGTTTTTGTTCTGTGTTGATTCAGGTTCTCTATTAGTTTATAGTAGTTTTTAAATATTTACATGATAAAGTCTCCACTGACTTCTACTTAGCAGCAGCAAAGTCCAATAAATTAATAACTCAATCAAAATTCTGTGCACAGCTTATATTAAAAGCACTTTTTGAGTGTGAGATTTGAGGTTTAATAACTTCCTCTCATCTCTACCTTAAAAAATAATATCCTAGAGAATCAACCATCTGTTGATATTGGTTACTGCAAACACAAATAAAAATACATAAAAGAAAAAAGATGGTCTTTCTGACATTAAAAGTAGTTTTCCATAAGAATATAAAGCATGAGTGATATTCAAAAATTTTGGCCTGGAGTAGCAGTTACTAGCTCTTAACTGTATATAATCTCCTTGGTTTATACAATAAACATATGGCAGTAGAACTTTCTTAGCACAGAAAGAACTCATGATTTGCACTTACCTCCAAACAGATTGCTTGGAAATGAAGGGCACTGGTTAATAATAACATTTTAATAAATTTTACCTTTTCACATATCCCTATGACAGACTGTGCTCAGTCTATGCTCAATTATTGTAAATAAGTTATATTAGTGTCCAACCTTGACCAGGACTCTTTAAATATAATTAAATTATAAAATATCAATTAAGCAATTTGTTGTATTTGCATGTACTTATCCAAAAAACCACAGGATTATTTGTGAAAAGCTTAACATTTCTGTGACTGTTTAGCAGATATGTCAGAACTCAAGCTAGTTAATACAAGTATTTTTAACAAAAACATACCTGGGTGGTTTATAAACAACAAAAACTCAATTTCTTGATGTTGTAGCGGTTGATACATTTTAAGTTAAAAGTGCTGGCAGATTCACCATAAAGTGACAACCGACTTCTTGTTCATAGTTGGCTGTATTCCTGCTATAGCCTCTTATGGTGGAAGGAGCAAGGCAGCTCTCTAGGGCTTCTTTTCTAAAAAGAGCACTAAAGCCTTATAAAATGACCCAATGACCTAATCACCTACCAATGACCCCCAATATCCTAATGCCATAAATCTTGGAATTTGGGTTTCAACACAGGGACTTTGGGAGGACACAGACATTAAGACCACAGAAAGTACTGAAGTGTTGTTTATAAGCCACCTGGTCTAAGGGACTTTGTTGCAGAAGTTTAAATGAACCAAGTTGGGAAGAGGCATGGGGTTGGAAAGATAGTAGAGTAAAACAGACATTATTACCTCATGTATATATATATATAACTACATGACTGCTGTGATCCTACAATATGTACAATCAGAAAAATGAGAAACTATACTCCATATATCTATGATCTATCAAAATGTATAAATGCACTCTACTGTTATGTACAACAAATTAGAACAAATAAATTTTTTTTAAAAATATCTAGGTTTTAAAATAGGAAATGACTGCCCAACCTCTGCTGCAGACGGACCCAGGACACAGCATCCGCCCCTCCCCCTGTGCTGACTCAGCAGATCTCCCCAGCTTCCTTGGAGGCTGGTGCAGGCATTTTGAATTATTCCTGAGGGTGTGGCTGCCATCATTGGAATGGCAGTTGCCTTCCTGAGATACCTACAGGAGACTGGATGCCCTTTGACAGGTACCTTTATTTATTCACTTACATCCCACACCCTTCCCCATCCTTTTCATTCACTGGGAATACTGTGAATAATAATCAAACTCATCCTGTGTATTATAAAAATGTTACAGCCCTTATAGGAGTTATCTTGTTCAGGGCTGTATTTTCTTTGTATTGGGTACTGCTAACATAGATCTCCCCTTCAAAGGAGAGGTACTGAAAAACTGTAGGGTCACAATAAGCCTGCAGGGGGAAAACTTCTGTACCTCAGATCTTCACTGCTAGAGGGGAATATACAGAAACAATATGAAAACACAGGGGAAGAAAGTGTTCTCTAACAAACCAAGATGCTATTTTGACAGAATCCGATGACACCATGGCAATAGAAATGACAGAAAAAGAGTTTATAATCTGCATAATTAAAATGATCTGTGAAGCAAAAGATAAGAGAGCAAATGCAGGCAATGCATGATCACTCCAATAAACAGTTAAAAGAGCAAATGCAAAAAGCAAAAGAACACTTCAATAAAGAGATAGAGATTCTGGAAAAAAAAAACAAATACTTGAAATGAAAGAAACAATAAACCAACTTAAAAACTCAATAGAAAGCATCACCAACAGAATAGATCTCGCGGAAGACAGTGTCTCAGACAATGAAGACAAAATATTTAATCTTGAAAATAAAGTTGAAAAAACTGAGAAAATGTTAAGAAATCATGAACAGAACCTCCAGGAATCATGGGATATCACGAAAAGAACAAATTTAAGAATTATTGGAATTGAGAAAGACACAGAGATACAAACCAAAGGAATGAACAACCTGTTCAACGAAATAATATCAGAAAATTTCCCAAGCCCAGGACCAGATGGATTCTCAGCCGAATTCTACAAGAACTTTAAAGAAGAACTAATACCAATACTCCTCAAGGTATTCCAGGAAATAGAAAAGGTGGTAACACTTAAAAACTCATTCTATGAGGCTAGTATCACTCTGAAACCAAAACCAGACAAAGACTCATCAAGGAAAGAAAACTTTAGGCCAACATCCCTGATGAACATAGACGCAAAAATCCTTAACAAAATACTGGCAAATAGCATACAAAAATATATTAAAAAGATAGTGCACCATGATCAAGTGGGGTTTATCCTAGGGATGCAAGGTTGGTTCAACATCCAGAAATCAATAAATCACATAATAGACTTAAAGTTAAGAATCATATAATTATTTCAATAGATGCTGAGAAAGCATTTGATCAAATACAGCACCCTTCCATGCTTAAAACGCTAGAAAAAATAGGAGTAGTAGGAACATACCTCAACATTGTGAAGGCTAGGCCCACTGTCAACACCATTCTTTTTTTTTCCCCTGAGAGCTGGGGATTTGAACAGTGGCCCGTGCGCATACTAGGAGAGCGCTCTCCAACATGAGCTATTTCTGCAGCTACCAACACCATTCTTATTGGAGAAAAACTGAAAGCATTCCCTCTAAAAACTGGAATAAGACAGGGATGCCCTCTTTTACCACTTCTATTCAACAGCATCCTTGAAACAATAGGCAGAGCAATTAGACAGACCAAAGAAATTAAAGGAATACAAATAGGAAAAGAAGAAAACTCAAGCTGTCACTATCTGCCGATGACATGATTCTATATTTAGAGGATCTAAAAAACTCCACTAGAAAACTTATAGAACTAATAAGTGAATTCAGCAAAATAGCAGAATATAAAATCAATACGCATATATCTAATGCATTTCTATTCTTAAGTGATGAATCCTCTGAAAGAGAAAATAGAAAACCACTCCATTCATAATAGCCTAAAAACAAAAAAACTTGGGAATCAATCTAACAAAAGAGGTGAAAGACCCCTACAATGAAAACTACAGAACACTGAAGAAAGAAATTGAAGAAAACCTTGGAAGATGCAAAGATCTCCCATGTTCTTGGATAGGCAGAATTGACATTGTCAAAATGTCCATTCTACCAAAGGCGCTATACAGATTCAATGCAATTTCAACTAAAATCCCAATGACGTTCCTTATAGAAATAGAGAAAGCAATCATGAACTTCATCTGGAAGAATAAGAGACCTCAAATAGCCAAAACAATCCTGAGCAGGAAAAGTGAAGCAGGAGGTATCACAATACCATATCTTAAACTATTCTACAGAGCAATAATAACAAAAATGACACAGTATTGGCACCACAATAGATAGGCAGACCAATGGTACAGAATAAAAGACACAGAGACATACCCACATAAATATAGTCACCTCATACTAGACAAAGGAGCCAAAAACATACAATGGAGAAAAGATAACCTGTTCAACAAATTGTGTTGGCAAAACTGGAAATCCATATGCAGTAAAATGAAATTAAAACTCCATCTCTCATCCGGCACAAAACTCAACTCAAAATATATCAAGGACATAGGAATTAGACCAGAGATCCTTCACCAAACAGAAGACAAAGCAGGTCCGAATCTTCATCATGTTGGCTTAGAATCAGATTTCCTCAACAAGACTCCCAAAGCACAAGATGTTAAAGCAAGAATCAATAAATGGGATGGACTCAAACTAAAAAGCTTTTCTCAGCCAAGGACACAATAAATAATGTGAAAAGAGAGCCTACAGAGTGAGAGAAAATCTTTTCCACACATACTTCAGATAGAGCATTTATCTCCAAAATTTATAAAGAACTTATAAAACTTTGCATTGAAAATACAAAATGGGCCAAGGAACTGGACAGACACTTTACAGAAGAAGACATACAGGCAATTAATAAATATATGAAAAAGAGTTCAACATCTCTAGTAATTAGAGAAATGCAAATTAAAACAATTCTAAGATTTCATCTTATTCCAATTAGAATGGCTATTCTCAAGAACACATACAATAATAGATGTTGGCATGGTTGTGGGGGAAGAGGCATACTTTTACATTGTTGGTGGAGTTGCAAATTGGTGCAGCCACTCTGGAAAGCAGTGTGGAAATTCCTCAGAAAACTTGGAACGGACCCACGTTTTGACCCAGTTATCCCACTTCTTGGTTTATACCCAAAGGACTTAAAATTAGCATCCTACAGTAACACAGCCACAACAATGTTACACCAGCTCAATTCACAATAGCTAGATTATGGAACCAACCTAGATGCCCTTCAACAGATGAATGAATAAAGAAACTGTGGTGTATGTATGTATATATATATATATATATACATACATACATACAATGGACTATTATTCAGCCATAAAGAAGAATAATATTATGGCATTTGCAGATAAATGGATGGAACTGGAGAATATCATGCTAAGTGAAATAAGTCAATCTCAAATAACCAAATGTTTTCCCTTATAAGTGGATGATGATATATACTGGGGGTGGGGATTGAAAGAAGAATGGAGGAACTTTAGATTATGTAGAAGGAAATGAGAGGGAGGGGGTATAAAAATGGTGGAATGAGACAGACATCATTACCCTATGTACATGTATGATTACAAGAATGGTGTGAATCTACATCGTGCGCAACCAAAGAAATGAAATGATGTACCACATTTGTGTACAATGAATCAAAATGCACTCTGTAAAAAATAAAATAAAGAAATAATTAAAAAATAAAGTAGGAAATGAAAAATACAATTTTCATGCCTAGAAAAATGAAAGAGCATCCAAATGAAAAGTTTTAAAAATAAGGAATCCACAAAGTTAAATGATTTAACCAAGGATGCTACCCTACTTAGTAGTGAAGCCAAATAAGAGCCCTAATCTCCTAAACAAAAGAACAATTAAAAATTATCACTTAATTCCAGAGATAATACACAGTCTATACATTCTCCATTTAAACCATGATAACTGCTGTTACAACTATGGAGCACTTTTTGACTGTCACATTGAATCTTCACAGCCCTAACTGGGCTTTCCAGATGAGGAGTCAGGACCAGAGAGGTTAAGTGACTGGTCTAAGACCATGTGGAGCTTCACTAAGTGTGTCATGTTCTCTGCCCCTACTGGATGCTCAGTGAGTGGGATCCATACCTACAATAGTATGTTCTGTAGGAGCCTAAATAAGCCCAAACCCACTTCTACCTTAAATGATAAAATGTAGATTCTGGTTCCAAAGTGGACTCAGTCATTCTAACCAAGTGACAACAGAAGAAGTACACAGGCATGGTCCCCACCTACCTCAGTTCTACCACTCCTCTGGCATTCAGGATTTAAAAAAAAAGCCCTGGAATTCTCTCCCTCTTCCTTCTTTCCCCCAAGTCCTCCCCACCCCTTTGGGTTATCAATGAACCTTTATTTTATTTATTTATATGTGATTCTGAGAATCGAACCCAGTTTCTCACACATGCTAGGCAAGCGCTCCACTACTGGGCTACCATCTCAGTCCCCCAGGTGTCTTAAAGAAGGGCTGTAATCAAGACATGAGAAGGCAGGCCTGGGCCTCTCACTGTGAGCTAAATACATACTGCAAAGGTTGGTTCCATTTCTTTTCCTTCCTCCATTTGACAGATGAATGTTGAAACTGCAGCTGGAACCACAGCCACAATTCCATGAAACATAAAAATGTACAATATGACAGTTTTTTGAGAAGTGGTAGTAAAGGGCAGGTGTAAAGATTCATCGGGGAGAAGCACTACCACCATGATCTAAACTCTAGGCTTCACTCTTCCCACACCAGGCTGTAGATAGGAAGAGTATCAGGAGTGCAGTGGTCAGAGAAGAAGCAGAGCCAAACCAAAATAAGATGCTAAGTGTTCCCTGAGGCTGCCACCTAGCCCGCTCACTCCACTGTGTTCCGGTAGTGGGGAAGGGTGGACATGGAGAAAATGGACAAGATCCCTGCACTGCCAGGACGTTCTAACAGAATAATGAGTAGCATCATTCCAGAAAAATACATGTCCAAGGTGCTTTGACTTATAAATGCTTCTTTAAAGCTTCAGTAATTCATTTTTTTTTCTTTTTTTATTTGTACAGGCTGCATTTTGATTCACTATCACAAATGGGGTACAAATTTTCATTTCTATGGTTGTACATGATGTAGCTTCACACCATTTGTGTAATCATACATGTACATAGGGTAACAATGTGTGTCTCGTTCCACCATTTTTCAGTAATTCTAAGAGGAGGTTTGCAAGCTATAATTTCATTTAGCTTCTATGGTATGTCATTAAATCACTATCTTATATTCCTTTTTAATGAACTATAAACAAAAATGCAAGTTTAAAATATTAAGTACTAGCTTCTATGCTTAACACTTTACATACTCAAGTTACTATTACAAGGCTCATGTTGATCTCACTTGAAACCCACTCTACCCCAAGAGTACTATCAGGTAACTCTTTTGGACAGTCTACCATAAAGCATTAGACATGTAAAGAAAAAAAAAAAAAAAAGACTTCAATTCCTTTGAAATGGCTGAGTCACAAACCACAAGTTATTTTATAATTTGGAGTATAGTGTTTCTCAGTCATTCCCTTTCACTTTTTTTACACACATAGAGAACAAGATTTGATTTGAAACCTGCAGTAGAGTGCTTTCATGACAGTAGATGATTTTTTTGATATTATAAAATTACTCAATTGATCCTCCAAGATGAGTAAGCAGCTTTCTAAATAGGAGTCAGGATAATTGCAGACCTGAATGTATTTTTCTGTAACAAAACACTAATGTACATCTTCACAAATTCAAAGAGCATGTTCAGGCAGCATTATCTAGCCGACAGGACATTTAGTAATGATTTTGGGCGTTTTTGGTAGCCACAATTGGGGAGAGGGATTATGGGGCAACAGGGGTCCTATTAACATCAGTGGCTAAAGATTGGAGATGCTGCTAAACATCCTACAATATGCACAGGCCAGCCTTCATAACAAAGAATTATCTGGTTCAAAATGTAAAAAAAATAGTGCCAAAGTTGAAAAGTTTAGCTTATGATGATCATTAATTTTCAAAACTTCAATTTCTACAAGAGACTGCCAATTACACTAAGTACAAAAATCCCTCAAAATCACCACGGCTGTTTCAAGATATATACCCCGAGCCCCAACTAGGATGCCCACTTAGGAAAACAATTATGGCAAGTGACTGTTAAACAGGGGATTCATCTCCGTGTTCTGTCATTCACTTCCTTGGCTTCAATCATTATCTTTATACTAATGACACCCAGATCTGCTACCTGGAGAGAAAGCAGCCTCTCCACATATTGAACATCTCAGACTTCCCCAACATCCACAACTAACAGCAGCCTCCAGCTCTGTCCCCATTCTCCCTCACCCATCTCCTCCAGCTCTTTCAGCCCCAGTCCTGGGAAATGGCACCACCTGGACTCCACACACCTCTGGCAGCCTGGTGTCCTCCACTCAGAGTGACCCCTCCTCAGAAGCACCACTGTTTTGCACCTAATTGGCACTTGATTCAAATGTTGAACACTGAGAAAATTAATCTTTTTTTCAAACCAATTTATAAATGATAAGAACAAACTCTAAGCCCAAAAAGACTAGAGGAAAATAAAACAAACCCGTGCAGCACAGAATGTACTCCAACACACACACACACACACACACACACACACACACACACACACACAGCAGCATTTTTGGAAATGTGTTCCATTTTCAGAACGCAGAAACCATCAGAGACCTAAAGGAACCAAAGAAGCCCCAACACATGGCTTTAACAATGGAAAAGGCACTAAGATAACAGATGACACTGAACAGCTGGGACTCTGAAAAAAGATGACTTCATTTAAAAATTGAGCTTTACACACAGGAAGAACTCAAAGCACTGAAAAGAAAGAAAGAATAAATGAAAACAGTACAGTAGGAGAATTAGTTAAAATTACTAATAACAATTACTTAACACATAAGAGTTTAAGTTTACAGTAATGTATGATTTTATTCTCTGAAAAACTCAGGCAAGTAGTTCTTATTACTGGGCAATGATACTTGAAGGTCCCATGGACAAGATATTGAAGAATTTTTTCATAGTAATTGAGTGATAGCTCTGGATCACTCTGAATGTTAAGTACTTAAAAGCATCAAAGCCACCCTGCATCATCCCTGTTAAAGTGGTCCTCATCACCCCACAGATTCCCACTTACGCAGTCATCAGCAACAATTCGCAATGGTGATTACCCAAGGAAGGACCTGCTATTTTGGAAACTGACAGGGGTCACTTTCAGAGCCATTTCTATTCATTTCACATCTCTGATAATAGAATTTGGCCTTCCATAGACAACAGGCTTTACTGTCAGAAGTGAGTCATTATGCCTGTTTTAGAGATAAAATTCTGGAAAGTTTACATCAATTGTAAAGACTTCCAAGTGATTCAGAGGAGTCAGACTCTAAACTTTGACAGCAGTTTCCCCTCCGTACGATCATTAGCTCACCTGTAACACATCTTTGAAAAACTGACAATTCTGTTTATAAATATACATGGAAATCAGCCTGACTCATTATCACAATGTTGGGGATATAACACAAGTGCATGATAGAACAACCCAAGTCTAGGCAATAAGACTGAAGAAGCTAGTATTTGTGAAATATTATCTGATTTGTTTTTCATTCTTATTAACCTTAGTGCTCTACCCAGTAAAACTGAGGCAACTTCTACTTTGCAGGGCAGGACATTCAGTCAAAAACAAACAAACAAAAAAAAAAACACTATTATTCTGTTCTAACTTTCCAAATAGAACATTAAAAATGAGGTCAGTAGAAGCAATTGACTTGAAACTCACACTCTCAATTGAGAGAGAAATGGTCTTGTTCTGATGACCCAAAAGCACTTGGCTTGGAACATGTAGAATTGAGCGTTTAAATGGCAATTACTCATAGAGTATGGCAATAGCACAATAGGCGAGAGCAGTTTCCCTGGCTGAGGAAAAGAGATAAAAATTTGGTTGGCTGGCCAGAAGAAGTAAGGATCAAAGTGTTGACCTAGAGTTTTGACATCGTCTAGGTCACTGAAGGTATGTGTTTTGGGGGATGTGGGGAGTGTACCTGTGTATAAGCACACGTAAGAGGGGGCTGGAAAGAAGATAGGGAAGGATCCTGATCGACTAAAGAGGCACCCACAAATGGCAGAGGCTGGTGCCCAGCTTCTGGAATTCTAAGGAGGACCATTTTGATGGGTCCTACTGTATACCATTGTGGAGAAAGATATCAGAGCAGCAACGGGAAAGAAGTATGCCAGGGCAGCATGGGGCCAAGAACTCTGCACTCCCTGTCTTCCCTGACTCCAGTGAAACATCAATGAGATCCAAAACCATCACCCTGCACCACCCTCCCTTTCTAGCAAGGCCTGCAGGGCTTTTGCTGCAGTAGAGGGGTAGGCAACTGAGCATGGAGAGTTATGGGCCAGCTAATGGAATGGCAAGGACTCGCCATGGCTTTACCATACCCAGGATATACTGGTTGCTGATGCAGCAACAGCAGATGACATGGAGACAAAGGCCAAAGCCCAAGCAGGATGAGACACAGGAAGAGGCCAGGCAGGGCCAGGGAGTCACGAACAGGATTGAAACCTCCCTTCTCTAACCGATTCCCCTCCTCTGAGAGGAATCTGCACATCCAAAAATGCATATGCTTTATACTGTTCAACAGTTCACCAATTTCACAGGTTAGAGAATCACAGACAATTCTAACATCAAGATGATCTTAACGCGTAATTCTCACACACTGGTCTTAAGAACGTCTTCCTCTCTCTTTTGTTTTTAACCAGTTATTCCTCACAGCTCTTCTCCTTAGTTCCAATAGACTCAGCTAGACACCATAATTAACAGTGTAAATGAGAACAGAATCAGAACTTAAAATGAACTCCACCATGTTTTCAACAAGTGTCTAAAAGGACACCAGATGTAGTGTCAGGTTCAGCATGAAGGAAGCTTAAATAGCTCCAGATGAATGTGCCTAGTTTCTGAGCTTTTGGAAAAAATCATTTTCTCTTCCCTACAGAAAACCATTCCTGAATTTTATACCAGAAGACTATGCCCCTAAGGTTATTTGCTCCACCTCTGTGTTCCTACAACAACCTTTCAATAAACATTTTCTTGGCATCATCAGAAAAATAATGAAATTATTGGTTATTTACCCACTAAGAGTGTGAGCAGCTTTCAATTCCCAGTCTCTACTCCAACAGACGTTCTGTGTTAGCACTGCAAACACTGTCCTAAAGTACTTAACATACATTAAAATATTAGAATAGTAAGGCCCAGAATCAAACTTGTGCCGGGTGTGTTGGTGCACGCCTGTAATCCCAGCAGCACAGGAAGCGAAAGTAGAAGGATCACAAGTTCAAAGCCAGCCTCAGAAACTTAGGGAAGCCCTAATCAAGTTAGAAAGACCCTATCTCAAAACAAATAATAGTACTAATAATAAAAAGGGCTGGGGATGTGGATCAGTGGTTAAGCACTGGGTTAATTCCCAGAACGAAAAAAAAAAAAAAAGAATCAAACTTGAGCTTTTGAGCTGCAGTAGATGCTCAATAAAAGTGTGAGTTGAACCCAAGCTGTAAAACATACGATTCAGAAATCCAAATTCCTCTCTTCCAGATACTGCTTTTCATCAGCACATTTTAAACTAATATTCCATGAGAATGCAATTAAAAAAACACTGCTTCTTTAGTTTGTCTGTTGTGCTACAGACATCTTTCTTCTGCTGCCATACTCCTTCACTTTTTCCAAGATATCATTATTTTCTTGAGCCAAAAACCATTACAATATAATGACTTTTGTCAGCTTCCATAAGGCTAGTTTTTGGTAGAGAAGAAACTAATTTATTCCATGAGTTGTTAAAAGACATTATCTGTTACTGTTATAATAGATGCACACATAGTCTGAATCACACAAACAAAAAGCCTACTGCCCATTTTCCCTCAGAACAAAGACAATTCTGTTCTCTATTTAAGTAAGAGCAAAAAGATCAAAAAAAAAAAAAACTCATGTCTTTGAACAATTCTTTTAACAATGATTTTAACTGAGCTATTTTTTCTTATAATTATGTCAGAGCCCTTCAAGACTTGATTTATGAGCAACCCCTTTTAGAATCTTGATGGGATATTACCTTAAGAGGAAATTTAATTTTCTAATGAATGTTTTTTGAAACCACTCATTGCCTAGTTATTACCTCTACTACAACATATGCCATGAGTCATGCTGTTTTATGGCTACACACATACAAACACACACACACACACACACACACACCCCTCTCACTGTACCCTTCCCTCTCCACACCTTTCTTGCCCTTCCCTTCCATCTGTCATCAAACACCTCAACCTTCCCCATATATTAATAGTTAACATATGTGTCCCAATCGCAGTTTCCCAGCATAAAAGAACAGTAGCCATCAAACTTTTATAGACTCAGGTTTATAGACCAGATATCAGGAAATAGTATTTTCTTAAGTACTTTGCTTACAATGTTAGCTCATAGCTTCTTATTGTCAGAATTTACTGAGTGAAAAAATAAGTGAGCTGTTCATTCATATTATACATAAATTATTTCTTTTTCTTTTCTTGATACACACAGATTGTATTTATTTATTTATTGTGTTATTCCATAGATGTAAATCATCCAGGGTAGGCAAAGAGAAACACAGATTAGGGTTGTCAAAGGTTTGTGGGGAGGGAGGAGAACGGGAAGTAAGTTCTTTTTTTTTTTTTTTGTGGTGCTGGGGATTGAACCCAGGACCTTGTGCTTACAAGGCAGGCACTCTACTAACTGAGCCATATCCCCAGCCCAGGAAGTAAGTTCTTAATGGGCACATATTATATAAATTGTTTCTTGGAACAGTCAAACAAAAGTATAACCTTCATAATTTAATTCTTTATACTTATATCAAAACACACTTAAAGTAAGTGTGTTTAAGTGTCCTAAAAATATAGAGAACTTCAGAATACTTAAAAACTTCACTCATTAATTCTAAGCTACTTGGAAACAACACTCAAAAGATATGAGTTTAAAATATTCTAACAACCCTGAATCTTCCTATATTAGAGTTATACAGATTAAGCTTCCTACTGCCTCATCAAGGAGGAAAGTTTATCAGGGACATGGGGCTCCCACTTCTTAACCCCTTCCCCTGATCAGGATCCTCCTGCCTTTGAGTTATACCCACCAACATTTCAACCGTAATGCTGGTGCTGAAGGACCAAACATACTAAGAGCCCAGGAATGAGCTGGCTCAGTATCAACCTTCCTTCTATTATCCCTGCACTTCTGCTTGAGTCTCAGTGCTGGGTCATGTCCCCTTCTGCTTTGCCTATTCATTCCGAGTTTTATCCAGTATTCCAGAGTTTTAGAAACTAGATTCTTGCCATACTGACCAGTTGGGCTATGGCTGTGATGTGGTTCTAGCATCCTGAAGCTCCATGCCTGAGTCCCTTTCCCTGGCCTGTGACTGAGAGGTGGAATCCTCTGCCAGATCAAGAGATGCCAACCTTCAAGTCCTGTCCAACCATTCTCTATTCTGATCAATATCTGAATGTTCAGACTTCAAATCTGTTCTTACCCCTGATCATTTGGGGTCTCTAGAAACCTACCCAAATGTCACACTTAACCTGTTCTTTTCCATGCAGACTGACATCTCATCACCAGTGGACTTCCTCTGGACATTACACAGGTTCATGTTTATCATTGCTACTCCCTATATGTACCAGAAGAGATGGTACTCAATGTTCCCTGGCCTACTTACCAACCATCATCTTGCTCCTCCCCTATAATGTGTGTTTGTGAAAATACACAATCGTGTTTTGCAGCCCCTCACTACTATGAATAATGTGATCGTATAACATACTGTGCAAACCAAGATACTTTTAGAGGAAAAGGGGGTACTACTAATAATTATTCTGAGATAATAATTATGATGGGCAAACTGGGACGTGTTGTCATCTTGCAAAGAATGGAACCAACAGTAACCACCTAATCAAAACCAAAAAGAACACAGCCAATCAGTGAACTGGTCAGCAACTGCTCACCTGTGAAAGTAATTAGAAAGATGACTCAACCAACTACATTTACAGTTTGGAATTTTAAATATAGCAAAATTGCCAATAGGTAGCTTGTTCTCCAGCTGATAAGCTGGATTAGAGTTGAAGAAGCCAGGATGATCAAGAAGCCGGTCAATGGAAAATGGAGAGGTGAACGAACATCAGCAACCATCCACAGCAGACTGATGAAGAGCCCTGAGACCTGGTTGCACTGCCCACTCCTGCTGCAGAACTCTCCCAGCTTTATGCATCATATCTAGCAATTCTGCCCAGACTCCTCCTGAGCGAGCTCACAGGGATTCCACTTCTCAAACCAAGTTGAGTAGACACATCTCCAAAGGGCACTTTTGTTCATCCACCCAATCTTAGTGAACAAGATTTTCAGTTCACTTGTTATCATTTCCTGAGGTCTTTCCTCTTCTGAGTTCATTCAGTCACCAAGTTTCACGACCTGCCTCAGACGTTGATAAAGCCTGGCTCTTGTTTTCACTGTGACTGGGGTTGCCTTGTTCAGTCCCCCACTGTGGTCTCTCCTCTTGGGAGCCTCTGCCTTGGAAACTGCCCTTTCCATTACTAATCCAGTCAACCTCCAGATGGATCAGCATTTAATGATAAATAGTGTTCCTCTGGACCAGTTATAGGAAAAGAAAATGCAATAGGAAAAAACTATATTCATCACAGCAATTAAATCTCTAAGGTATCTGGGAATAAATCTAGCCAAACATGAATGAGAAGTTTGCGGGAAAATAGAAAAAAAGATTATCGAAGAACACAAGAAGCTTTAAGTACGTGGAGAGAGATAATATTTATGGAAAGGAAGAGTCAGTACTGACAAGATGTCAGAGTCCCTAAATTTTCTATAAATCCAATACAATTCTCATCAAAATCTCAATAGTGTGTGTGTGTGTGTGTGTGTGTGTGTGTGTGTGTGCATGTGCATGACTTAATCTTCAACTTCCTATAGAACATAAAAGGATTAGAAGTGATTAAAGATATGTGTGAAAGGAAAGACTTCAAAACAGTTCAAAGAAATATAAAAGAATATCTTCACTATCTTATGATGAGGAAGGATTTCAGGGAGAAATAGGAAGCATGAACTAGAAATGAAAAGATGAGTAAATGTGGCCACAAGAAAATTTAAAGCTGCATCAAAAGATTCCATTGAAGGAGTGAGAAACCAGTCATAGACTGAGAGAGAATACTTGCAATATATGTAACTCATAAAGTTTTCTTATCCAGAAAATATCCAAAACTCAACAAATCCATAAGAAAAAATTTTTTTCCCAAATAGAATGGGAGAAAATGTACAGAAGAGGAACCAGAATGGCCAATATACTATGAAAAGATGTTCAACCTCATTAGCAATTATAGAAAGGCAGAATTCAATCCAGTAGGATACCATTTCACACAATCAGAGTGAGCACAACAGGATATCATACATACTGCCTGGTGATCCTGTAAATGGTACAACCACACTGGAGAAAAATTTCAGAGTATCTGCCAAAGTTGAAAATACAAATAATGTATGACTGAGAAGTTTCATTCCCAGGTATTCACCAGAGAGAAATAACTGCATATGTTCATACGGAAACACACACAAAAATACTCCCTGAAACATTGCATGGAACACATAAACTGAAAAACAATTTTAAAATCTATTAATGAAAGAACAAATATATTTTGGAACATTTGTACAGGGAACACTAGAAGTTAGAATGAATTATGTAAAAATGAATAGGTGTACACATTTATAAGCAAATTAACCATTAATTATGCTCTTAGTGGACTGTTCTGATCACGTTCTAATTTATCTCACCTATTTAATACAAATAAAAATAACAACATTCTCTTGACCCTATTCCACCACTTTAACAACCCCTTTTACTTCCCTTTGCCACAAACCTCTTGACAACTTCTATGTTAGCATTTTCTATTATTCCTCTCCTTTTATTTTCTCAGGTGCACTTCAGGTTTTGACCTCTAACATTCCACTTAAGTTTTTCTCTGTTTTGACAAATGAGTTGCTCAGGTCTTCAGAGCTCATCTCCAACACTACCAGTATCACTTGGCATGGCTAACCATATCCTCCTCCCTGTTGGTTTCCAGGAGTTTATACTACCAGAGTGTTCTACCTCACTGATGGCTCCTCAGTCTTCTCTGCTGGATCTGTGAGATGGAGTGTCCCAAGGTTGCCTCTCTGGACCTATTCTCTACCTACACTCACTTCCTTGATGCTCTTCATCAGTCTCATGGATTAAACCATCTCTATGCTGATGACTCTCAAATGTATACTCCCAAACTTCAGACTCATAGGAGATATATGAAATGCATAGGAGATATATGAAACCAAAACTCAGTTCCTGACCTGGAGTATATCCTTGCAGTTACCCAAATTCAGTTTATAGCAACTTCACCCTTCCAACAGTTCTGATCAAAAAATCTGAGTTCCTGACTCCTCTTTCCCAGTCCCTACACCTAATCTGTCAGTGAATCCTACTGGCTTTGTCTTCAGAAAACACTTAAAATCTAACCACTTCTCTCATCCTTCAACTTGATCCGTACTAACTGGTTCAAGCCACCATTATATCTCTTCTATCTGACTACAACTGGTTCCTAAGTAGTCTCCTTGATTCTACTCAGTGCATCACAACACAGCAACCAAATGAAATCTTTTCCAATATGTTGCCTCAGTTCACAACAGCTACATTTCACTCAGAGAAGTCAAAGAACTAACACTCTTTTTGCCAACTTCTATCCCCTCGCCTCTGACCACACTCACTGTCACTAACTGCTCCAGTCACACGAACCTTCCTGGTGTTTACTGTGTATACCAGGCACACCCTATGGCCCTGCACTGAGTGACCCCTCACCTGGAACATTCCCTGCACAGCTAATTCTCTCGCCTACTCCAAATTCTGCACAACAGTCTTTTGAATGAGGCTATTCTTACCAATCTCTTTAAAATTGAGACCCTTAGTCCTCCTACTCATCTAATTACTTCTAACTGCTTTACCTTAATCTACTTTGTCTCATAGTGTCTCCTTCACACATACTATTCAAATTTACTTTTTAAAATGTGTATTGTATGTTGACCGTCTCTTCTAGATGGAATAATAACACCAAGAAGCAATTTTTTTTGTTCACTGATAGGTATCCTAAGAACCTAGGACAATGTCTAGCAAAGTTTCAATTGCAAATAATGTTTAATTCCTTAAAAAGAAATGAAGCAAACAGGTCAACATGTTATAATCTATCAATGCTGAATGTGGGAGATGTAGTATTCAGAGTATAATCTATGCTTTTTGAATTTTTGAATTACTTCCTATTTCAAGAATAAAGGAGAGAAAAAGAAAGAAGTAGTAAAGGAACATGCTGACCTTTAAATACAATTTTCTCATTGTTAATCATTCACTTACTCCAGTTACCTAAGCATCTGAACCAACTCAGTCCAAAACATTTCACCAATCGCATGCAGCTACAAGATTTTTGAATGTAAATAAATTAAAATTCAGTGCATCAGTCACAATAGCCACATTCCAAGTACTTGGTGGTCACATGAAACTAGGGGCTACCATATAGTGCAGTCAAAGTGTTCCATCACTGCAGAAAATTCTATTAGACACACTGGTTCAGATTCTTCATCACCTGATACACATTTAGAATATCATAAAATTGAGACTACAGTAACACTCCATTTCATTGGACATTTGACAGGCAAAGGACATAAAATGCAGAGATTAAGAACTACAAATAGACATGGTCTTTACTCAAAGAAATTCTAAATAATTCTCAAAGAAATTCTAAATAATCCTTAGAGCCAGGGACACCTAATTAAGATAAATGGTGTCCAGAGTAATAAGAAGTACTTAATTCTTAAGGGTGGCAGGAAACTAGTGACCCAGAAAGAAAGAATTCAGAAGGAAGCAGGATGTGCAATAATGCGGCCCTTCCCAGGTAACAAAATAATGTAAATGTTTAGATAAAGGTCATTAATTTTAATTCCCAATTGTGAAAGATGTCAAGGAAGTTTCATTGTACATTTACAGAATTCCATTTTATAAAAGTTGATACAAAATTATTTGAGAAAGGCCACACTGACTTGGACACAAGTAGGTTGAAAAAAATTATGGGCCATCTTAATAAATGGATTGAAGTAGAAATATAAACCTCTGAAGATAAACAAATGGAATTTTGATTTCTTTTTCCCAGAATTAAGACATTTTAGGCTTGCTATACTAATGAGATAAAAAAAAAAGAAGGAACCCAAATGAAAACAATGATTAAGTCCAAGAAAGCCCTTGGTACCTGAAAATATAAAAATATACATGTTAGCTATTATTATTGTATAATTTAGTTGTGATGCTTAGAAAGGGAAAAGAATTTGTTTAAAAAATAAATACACTGGAAAAGCATTAAATAAAAACATTAAATGTTAAATTCTAATTATGATATTGCTATATATTACTATGCAAATTACACATTTGCATTGTAAAATGACCAAATGAAGACAATAGTGTGATTAAAGGATGAACCTAAAGGCAATTTCTGATTTCTATCTTGGATTTGTGGTTTTAATATGACTGGTATAAAGAAAGGAACTCTCTCTCTCCATACACACATACACACACACACACACACACACACACACAGAGACATAGACACACACACGCCCACATATACATATATTCCACTATAAAAATATGTACATTTGTATAATGTGTAATTTATACATAACTTGCACAGTAATAACCATATCATAGATAGAATTTAATACATGTAATATATGTTTACATATAGCATATATGTGAATATAAGTAATTAGGGGCATGCCCTTGAAATAGACATTGGGACCCTAGCCCCTTCCTGTCTTTTTTGCCTCCCAGCTGCCATAAGGATAGCAGCTTCACTGCCACGTGTTCCTGTCATGATGTACTGTGCCAGCATAGGCCCAAGGCAATAGGGCCAAGTGACCATGGACTAAAACTTCTGAAACTGTAAGTCAAAACAAACCTTTCCTCCTTTAAGTTGGTTATCTCAAGTATGTTGTCACAGTGATGGAAAATTGCCTAACACATGCATATGCAATTACATGTAAATATACTATAAAGAGAACTGAAATATGTATTTATATAATAGAAAACACAAAATATTCTGTTTAAATGTGCCTGATAGTAAATTGGTAAAAGAATAGACCTTTGGGAAATTACTGTTAAACACCTAGAACAGTAAAACAGATCTATTACAGAATCACAATCAATTTATTAGCTGTAAGCAAAACCTATTTTTCTCTCTGTTGAAAGTGCAATAGAAATAGCCACCATTATGACAGGAAATCACTATGGTTGATGCAAGGGTATAAATTACCTTTGTATGTTAATAACATGGTTACTATCAATGGAAAAATATGCTTTTGAAATGAAGTAGTAGTTATGGTTCTAGTTTTATTCATTAATTTCTTGCTAAGTGTCCCAAGCACTAGAGTGCATACCATGGGTAAGCACTGTGCTGGGCACTAGAAATATTTTATTTTTATCACTGCTTTGCAATTAAATAAAAATTTTAATTGAACTAGATTGTTTACTCATATTACTCTGAAGGATTCTTTAAGTGAACTTGAAAACACAGTTTTTCCCCTTATAAATTTGCCTGGTTTTGTGTTTGCTTGTTTTGATTAATGACTCCCTCACAACAGTCTGTCATAGAACAGGAACCACATTTGCTGTGGTTACCACTGTATCCTCAACAAATAGCATGGGGCCTAGAACATGGGAAGCCCAAAATATGTATGTGCTGAGAATACAAATGACTGATTCCTAGGACGTACTAAAACTGTAATATCTTAGAAAGCTATGAAGTCAATTAAAAGTAAACATTGTTCAGATACAGTATCATCTGCCACTTCAAAATTCTGTTATGGAGAACACAACTCATTCTGAGGGAAAAATGCCTATTTCTACCAAAAACGTAGTGCAATGTCTATTCATGAGCTCGCTCACAATACTCTTACAAAAGTCCTCTCCTTTCAGGCCTACAGGATCTCAATTTGTATATAATACCGACTCCAGCTGTTTTCCCAATTAGAAGTAGGGATAAAAATAGGGTGAAAGAGAGATGGTATGTTACACCTGACTGCACAGAAAAGTGACAGATGACAGTCTGCAGCACAAAAGAAAACAGACCTACAAGAAGCAGGTAGTAGGAAACATCTGAAGGCCAGGAAGTCTGTGTCAAATAATTCTGTGATTTAATTTTCAGAAAGCATTCTGGTATTTTAACCCAGGCCAAGAATTTATGTTGTAATAACACTGAGTCAAGAGAAAGAGAAAATATAAATTATGTACATATATAAACACTGAGATGTTTTGGAGGAAAGCAGAGAATTATATAGTCTGTATTTCAATTGTTCTGCATGAAGATACTGATTTTTAGTTGGACAAATTAAATGTGTCAGCATCATATACAAACACAGTTAAGGATTTTGACATATTTTGAAAAACTAAAAGCAAACTTTTATTTTTTTTTTTTTTAATTTGCTTTCCTCCTAATTAATCATTATGGTCCACTTTCTAAAGCTATGGAAATAACAAACTCATTAGGTCTGGGAATGTGACTGAGCAGTAGAATACTTGCCAGCATGTGTGAGATACTGGGTTTAATTCCAGCAACAACAACAACAATAATAATAACTCATTATTTTAATAACTGCATAAATTTCCCTAATAATAATATATAATTTATTCAATTATTTCCCGATTGTTGGGACACTCAATTTGTTTCCAGTCATTCACAACCGCAAATGAAACTGCAGGAATGGCAATGGGCTATTCATGCTTTTATTATTTACAGGTTAACAAATTAACATTAGTTGAGCACATGCTATGTACCAAGCTATTCCTGCACTCTATTATTGGATCAATTCCTCCACAACTTAAGTGGTGGGTCCTACTACCATTCCCTATTTTACAGCAGGATACAGATACTAAGCATCTTTTCCTGTACTCTTTGCCAATTTAGTTTATCTTTTCAGGAACTGTGTTTTTTTCTGTTTTTACTTGATCAACTGGACATGCTGAAAGTTACGAATACTATCCTTTTTCTCTGGCACATATGTTGAAATATTTTTCAAAGACTACCATTTTTACTTCTCTGTTTATAGATACTTTTTCATAAAAAAAATTCATTATTATGTAAACATCTCTATCTTTTCTTTATAGCTTTTATATTTTGTCTTATATAAAAAAATTGTATCCAGCACCAGGTTATACAAATAGTGTAACTTTTCTCCTATTATTTTACTGTTTAGTAATCTTTATACAAACTGAGACTATTTCTATGTATAATTAAATAGGAATTTAATGTGGTATTGTTTTCATATTAATACAAACTTTTCAGCACCATTATTAAACAAACTATCTTTTCCAAGTGATTTAAAATAAGCTTTGTCATATATTTACTATTTCTAAGCATAATTTTATTTTAACATCAACATCATCAATTGGCCAGCCAGTTAATTAGTAAATCCAGTCATGCCCACTGATTTATATATTGTCTGTGACTGCTTTACTACTAGAAGGGCAGCGTTGAGTACTCAAGACAAAAACCATAAAGCCCACAAAGCTGAAATTATCAGTGTCTGGCTCTTACAGGAAAAGTTTGCTAAGCTTTTATCTATATATCAATTCCTAGCCAAAGATTATTTACATGACAATGAACTAAGTTTAAATTTCAGCTAATCGAAAATCTTTCTTGGCTATTTTTGAGCATTTATTCTTTGAATATATAATTTAAAATATTTTTAGACAGTTAAAAAATTTCAAAACTCCTTTGGGATTCACATTGGGGTTGTATTAAATGGTGTTTATGTGATACTGCTTTGCCATCCAAGAACACGGTAAATTGAAGTCTAGTTTTATGGCCTTCCATAAGATTTTATTCTTTCATTCAAACATCAACTATCTTTCTTGTAAAATTCATTCTGAACTACTTTATAGTTTCTTACCATTATGAACAGAATCTTTTTGTCATCGTCTGTTTCTGACTCTTTATCACAATTATTGGGGAACAGCTACATATTTTGTAAATAGTCATGACATATCAAACTTCCATTCTTTAGTAAAAATGTCTCCTGGGCTTCATATGAGTAAATCACATGCTCTAAAATACAAGTTATTTTTAATGTACCCATAAAAAGGAAAAAAATAAAATAAAATACAGGTAATTTTATCTTATTTTCCATATTATAACAACTCTTTAATAACTCTAGCCTTAGGTCACAATTTAGACCCTCCGGGAAAGTATAAAATGGTGAGAGCAGGCACCCCTATTTTGTTCCTGATCTGGCTGCTGATTACTTTTATAACCCTTGCTTACTCTACTACAATTACACCCACTTTACTGCTGTTCCTGCCTCGGGCCCTTTGCACATGCTATCCATGCCTTCAACTCTTTCCTCCAGATATTTATTTATATAGCATCCTTCTTTCCTTAAGTAAAGCAGCTGTTCAGAAGACACCACTTGAGGGCAGTCATCACTGGTCAACCAAGTAACACAGCACCTCCCTTCACTCTGCTCTTCCTTCCAGCTGCTTCATTTTTCTTCATAAAACTTATCATGACCTGACCTGGGATAGATATTAGTATATTAATTGATTGTCTCCCCAATAGAATCTAAAGCACCAAGAAGGCAAATATGTTCTGCTCTGTTCACTACTGCATTCTCCATTTCTACATATGGTTGTAAAAGATATTCAATGACTATCGGTGGACAGTCACAGAATATCCACATGAATGAGTGGAATGAATATACAGTTTTAACAGCAATGCCTTCAAGGGATCCCAGTTTGGCAGGCTGTCTTCTACGGTGCTTTAGTGAGATTCCTTGCTGTAGCACTGTGGGGCAGGTTCCAGGCTTCCCTGAGGAGTGCTCAGTCTCCCAGGTTCTGCTGTCTCTGGCAGTTTTGAGGTCCAGGTCCTTACACTAGATGTCTCCTCTGTTCAACTTTTAATTCCCATCTAGCAGAGAGGAGAACAAAGTTCTGAGACCTCTGCAAGCCCAGGGTGAGTAAGGAACACACCTCAGATCTCTGCACACATGGCTCAGGTCTGGTTTAAGAGCACTGGTGGCAGAGAAGCCCAGGATAAACATAAAAGCCAAGTGAGAGCACCATGTATGCAAAGAAAACACCTTGGACAGACTCCAACTATGCCCTATGCCAACCCCTAGGTTCCTCCTCCTAAAAATCTAAAGCTGCTTTTCTAAGAGACTGGGAAGGAGCTCAGAGGCACAAGTTCAGACTTTTAAGAATCCCCCAGTAACTGGATTTCTACATTAGAGGTAAAATATAATTCAACTTACAAAAATTATATCAATTACAAAACAAATTAGATCAGTTACTAAATACAGGGAAACGACCACACCTACCTGTGCACTGTCTGTTCCATGTTTTGAAAAAGTAAACATGAAAACTCAGGACAGTTCCAAAAGACTTCCAGTTCACTGAAGTTGTTAGGTCTCATCTAGGCATTTTCTCAGAAATCACGAACACGAAATTAAAACGAACCATTGTATAGTCTCACCTGGAAGCGAGAAGGGAGTTTGCGTGTTCCTTAACAGCCTGAGTGTTTTCTGGGTCCATCTAAGCGTTTTCCAAATTTTCCTGTAGGAGTTCACTTTAAATTTACTCCTCTAACATTGAACATTACATCTGGCTGGGGGAAATGTCTTACATGCTTTATTTATTATAAGTTATTTGGAAGGCTGTTGCTGGTTACTCAGAGAGCACCCCAAAGTAATTCCGAAGAGCCTAATCACCACATATGGTATTTGGAAAAAGCAACCACTCTCTCATGCCACAATCATAAGAATATGTCTAACCCCCTACCGTGGGCTCCTTCCACGGCACATGGGAATAAAAAGCAAGGGAATTACAGTGAGTCACATGACTCAGTCCCATGAGATACATACAGTTCAAACCTTAGTAGAGAACCTTGTAATTTTCAAAATATTCTCACAACAGATTTTAGCCCCACTGTTACTTCAGGCTTTAGATCCATCAACACAGGATTCCCTTTAAGGGGTTTTATGGTCGAGCACCTAAGCACACATTGCACTATTAACTTCAGATTATAGCAGAAGTTACTGAAGTCTACAGGTTTACAGAGCCCAAATATGAACACTGGAATGTTAATGAGCTAATGGGATTGTAAAGACATTACAGACTTCTGAGACCCAAAATCTAGAATTAAGTTTATGGAAACTGGAACCCAAATACTTTTCTGGCGTGAACACAATTATCCACTACTTTTTTAAAAAAACAGCAGAATTAAATTAAAAAGCAAGAGCCCTAAAGAGATGAAAAAATCCTGATACAATTTAAAAATTTGGTTAACTAGATCATTTTGGGGTCCACATGAATCAACTAGACCTCCCAAAGGGAGTTTAAGGGTTTAAGTGACTAAACAATCTTTCAGTGTCCTCTGAAGTCCTCTAAGACTATATAATATAATTTACATGGACAACATAATAACTATTTTGCTTTTGCCCAAAAGAGAATGAAATGATTTATATAAATTAGACATGACTTACATCTTTTATTTAACATAGGCCATCTGGAATACATATTGAATGCATTTGGAACATTTTGTTTAATTTACTTTAGTAATCAAAAAAAGTTATCCTATCTGTACAACATTCTCCCCTGCCATTCACCTTGTGGCTTTCGGTGGTTTCATGTACCCATGGTCAGGAGCCATCACAGCTTGGTGGTCTTCCTCTGATGTTTGTTAGAAGGTCAAAAGCAGCCGACGCTGAGT
The DNA here is from genome assembly GCF_902686455.1 of Sciurus vulgaris. NCBI lineage: Eukaryota > Metazoa > Chordata > Mammalia > Rodentia > Sciuridae > Sciurus > Sciurus vulgaris. The sequence continues at coordinate 82,548,341 of NC_136467.1, forward strand.
TACATTACCTGTGTCACCCACCTCACTTCATCTTATCAGGCAGGCACTGTGCTATCCATGTCATCACAAGAAGGGAGCATGCAGTACAAGATGTTTTAAGAGACAGAAACCACATTCACATAACACATTCACATTATGTTTTTATCACTGTTCCATTTTATTATGTCATTGTTGTTAAACCCTTTACTCTGTATAACTTATAAATTAAACTTTATCAGAGACATGTTATATCCAAAAAAAAAAAAAAAAATCATAGCATGTACAGGGTTCTGTGCTGTCTGCAACATCAGGCATCCTGTAAGGGTCTTGGAATGAATCCCCATGGATAAGGGACTATTTATTAACTGAAGTATCCACGAAGATGCTAAACACACTCAAGAATCAGCTAACTCACTCATTCTTGCTTACCCTTTCTTAACGACTCCAAAACTTTTTTTTTTTTAATACCAGAGAGGAAAAAAAAAAGAAAGCCTCAATTTTATAAAGTGGGCAAGAAAATGGAGATGAGGTTGACTCACTCACTCATGATCATCCAGCAACTAGTGGAAAAGCTGGGCCAGAGATCCCACTCCATACCCCAGAGCTCTGTGTACTAACAGAGCTCACGGCCTGCCTCTCAACCTGGGGGCTCTCAAAGCCAGGATAATACGCTTAATGGTAGCAAAAGAAGGAAGGCGCATATCAGGTTATCCTCACAAAAGGCTTGGCAGGCATTTACTACGGGGAGAAAAAAAAAAAAAAAATGACAACTCTAGCTGGAAACCTTTCTTACCCATTCTCCAAAACAAGCAGTGATCCAACCAAATTCAGCTTCTTACTGTATATTTCTAGTGAGGAACTTTGGGGAGACAATTGGTAAAATCAATAAATGGGAAACATTCATGACTCACACTCTATACTTACTTGTCAAATGACTCACTCTACCATCCATCAAAGCCCCCACCTTCATTTTGATTCATGAGCCAAAAAGGAGAACCTATACATAAAACCCTGGGTTCAAGACCCAGCACTGAAAAAAAAAAAAAAAAAAATAGCCATTGATCCTACTTACATAGCCCTGCCTTGATAAGATGGCTAGAGGCTTCAGTCCAAGGAGACCATGCATGCTCTCTATCAAGATTAATAGCCAGGGAAGTTTCAATGAGCCTCCCTTTCCCAAGGGTAGAACTATTACAGACCACAATTTTCTTGAGAGATCCTGGTTTTTTTAATATTCTTCCCTTGTAACACAAGAACTGTCTCATCAAATATCCTTACATGCAGTGTATTACTGGGCTAAATATCTCAATATAGTCGCACTTTTAAAAACTTACCTCATGGAAAAATTCTAAAAAAACTACATACTGCAGCAGAAAGTTGTTAACATAGTTACTAAAGAATTATTTGTTCTAAAATACACCATATGAAAACTCTCTTTGCCAGAATTTGCCAAAATCTATCAGTAATTTATAGTAAGATCAATATGTATTCAAAAAACGTGATTTTAGGAATAGGAATAAACTACACTGAATTTACAAAATTGTCACTGGTAAATGTCTGAGAGCATCTAGCAAAGCAGAGTTTACATTCTCCTAGTAAGGATATGGGTGCATGGTTGGTAAGGCAAAACAAGTACAATAACATGTAGGAAGAATTTCTTAAAAGTTCATAACAATCACAAATGCTGACGATAACAGGGTAAGTGAACAATGTGAGTAAATGTGGAGAAAATTAAAAGCTTTATCACGTTGTCATGAAGGGAATATGTTGATGGAATTTTTGTGGAACAGAAATTCTTAATAAAAGATAGAGTCTTTCACAGATGCAAAATACTCTTAACAAGTGTGTTCACTGAATGGTCAGAGAAAAAGAGCTCCTAAATGCCCATCTAAGAGAAGGGTCTTTAGGACATTTATTCAGGCATATCCCCAGTATTATCCACTATAATGTGTCCTCTAGTTACTGTTGGTATGGCACACAAGAGTCCAGTGGATGCCTGAAACCATGGATGCCACTGAATCTGAATCCCATACCCATTTATACTATTGTTTTTCCTATAGGCCTTGCAGGGCATCATTACATAGTGCCTGAATTGATCTGTCCTGCCATGTTTATACCCCAGCGCCTCAGCTGCACCACTACAACACTCATTCGCGTCAGTGCCATCATTAAGTAAAACAAGGACTACTGAAGAAAAGCACTGCATGATCATGACACTGCAACCATTAACCAAGATGCTACCCCGTGACTAACGGGCGGTAGCATATACAGCATGACGATGCCAGACAAAGGGATCATTCAGGCTGTGTGGCGGGGCAGAGAGGCATGGTGTAAGATTTCATAATGCTACTCAGAATTGTGCACGATTCAAACATTAATTATTTCTGAAATTATCCACTTAATATATTTACCACGAATAACTGAAACCACACAAAAAGAAAGCAAAAACCCACAGATGGGGTGCTGGGTGAGTGAGTGGGAAAGGAACTACTGTAATTGGCCTAGAGATGAGAAGACTATGAGGAGGCTTGAAAGTTGCCTTCAAGTATTTGCAGAGAGAGCTTGTAGAAAAAGGTATAAAGAGAATCCTACAAGAGGGAAGAAGAAAAATCACTAAGTAAGAATGGCTACAGAAGCAAATTTCTAACAGCCAGAAATGTATAAGAGAACTGTAGGCTGCATTTTATGGGTAGAATCCAGAAGGAGCTCACTGACCATGTGTCAAGGTGTCCCACTGCAGGGCCCACGGGGTGACTTCCCAGGTTTGATCACATCTGGCTACTTTAATATTTTCCTATAGCAGCCTGAGGAAAACAACCAGTCTCTGACCGTCAGGGGTAATACGGTAACGTCATAATGTTATGGTAATATAAGAGCAGAAGAAATGTACAGATAATGAAGTGTCAGGCAGCCTGAGGCCTGTGGTAGATACCAACTGGCCTGATTAAAATGCATAAATACGGGATGGCACGGTGATGTTATTCATAATGCACATGATAGGAGGTAAACCCTGACCCTTTAGCCCTTTGGCCAGTAGAGAGGAAGGAGCACAGCAGTTCCATGAACAGCACCCTGAGGGAACTGCTGTGACCTGAGAGTGGTGTACGGGTTATCCTGTATCTAACTCCCAAAGAGCAGTGTAGCCACTGGAAAGTCTGGCTCAAACTCACAGTTGTGAAACCGTTTTCAGCTGCCAAAATTTTTCAGTCACATGGAAACTGAGGTTGTCAAGCTTCCTTAAAATTCCATTCTTCAAAATAAGCCTCTCATCCCTAGAGAGACTAATTAAAAACAAAAATCCACATTTCCAACCATCTATCCTTTTGGTCAGAAATACTAATGAGAAAGTAGACTCACAGATAAAAGGCTGTTTAACAGATTAGTCAACCCCTCCACCCTTGGCACCATGAGCCCAACCTCCCCTGGAAGAGTTTAACCACACAGAGAGACATAAGAATCATGTCTCAAGTGATTCACACCAAGGAGATTAACAGTTCCAAGCCCCAGCACAGGGACTTGTAGTACTGTGACTACACATGGACCCTGTCACACCTCAATATCTCAGTCTACAAAAATGAAGAATTAATCTTCCCGTTTTCCCCACCACCAATCTGGTTAAAGAAATGTTTGGAAAAAACTGGAAGGAGTCAACACAAAATACTATCAGCATTAGTGACGTGCTGAGGCTTCAACCAGCTAAAACAAACAAGCAATTCCATGATGAAAATCACTGAAGGAAAAAACAATAAGAGTCGAGAAAAAGGGGCTTGTTTCAATATTTTCCAAGTCTTTCAGAAGAAATTAGAAATTAATAGAAAAATGCCCAAACAGAGAATCAGTCATGGCATTATTAGTAATATGAATACAACCATAGTGAAAAAAATGATTAGAAACAAAGCACCAGTACCCTGCAGCTTTGAGAAAGAAACCCAGCAAAATTTCATTTATCTAACACTGTGGGGGGCTGAAGTATACAGCATATTTAAGAACTCACTCCCCTCCGACCTTAAACAATATTGTATTTCAAACACACCACAGGGAGCAGAAACAAACCTTCTCATGATGAAGGATGTAATTCAGAACATCGATTACAATGCCATGCTATCTGGGGAGATGTCCACCTTTCTTCTATTTTAAATGAATACAAATGGCCATGATTTTTAAAAATATTTTTATGTACTTTTCACAGCTTTTCCTTTTCTCCATAAATTCTCTTATTTTCCAGGCCATCGACAGATCAGTTTTAACTTTATCTAACATCCCTACCTCTGTCCACATAACTTTCCCATCTCCTAATGTGTTGCTTCTAATCAAATGAGGGCTATGCGAGCAAGTCAACAAGTTTACTAAGATTCTACCTAAGTAAAGGTGGCTGGGATGTGATTCAGGGCAGAGTAGCCTTTCCTGTAGGTTTAGTGTGTGTGCAATTTTGTGCAGGGCTTTATATCACTTCAAGTTACTTAGAAGACTTCCTCTACCTATCTCAAGATTCTTAGCCACACTCTAGGAAACTGAGATTCTGAAAAACTTCATCTCTAATAAGAGGAAAGTGTATGTGTATATGTTATGGGACAAGAAATGAGTTTTTATTTCTTATCTACTCTTTGCTGCTACACATAGTAGCAACTGTGAAGGATACAGAGATAAAAGGCAGAGTAAATGAGATTGATGAGATAGGAAAAACCACAAGACAAAGAGACACCTGCTCTGATAGGGCTGGACATAACATTCCATAGGCAGACTCTGAGGATGACTGCAATGCAGACCTGAAAGACAAGAGGACTACCAGGGGACAACACTGTCCATGTGCAAGTATGAATACGTAGCAACACATCCCACTGATATGTATAATCACAGTGCACCAATAAAAAATATGGAAAAAAATACTGAAAAAAGATCCATACATTTCACTATATATAAAATATATCAATTTAAAAAAATTTAAAATGAAAAACAAAAAAAGAAATTAGACAAAAATAAGTCAAGGAGAAGCTCCCTGGAGGAGAAAACCTATAAACTGAGTGTTGAAAGACCAGTTAGAGGGGGCTGAGTCATGGCCCAGTGACAGAGTGCTTGCCTAGCATGTGTGAGGCACTGGGTTCAATTTGTAGCACCACATATAAATAAATAAAAATAAAGGTCCTCTGACAACTTTTACATGCATATATATATATATATATATATTTTTTTTTTTTTTTTTTTTTTTTAAAGACCAATTAGATATCAGATTCATCTAGGGAAAGAAGGGACAGAGGAAACACACATACCAAGGCACTATAATAACACAGAACTGAATTTTTCAAGGAGCAGAAAGCAATTTGGCATATCTGAACTATCACACTGTATGGAGAAGAGGGCAGAAAATGCTATGAGACAGTTATGCCAGGTCAGATCATGGAAGAACAAATACATCATGAGATTTCACATTTTTTCTGGTGGACAACCTGAGACACAGACAGATTGTAAGGAATTATACAAGCAATTCCTCAGTAAGGAGCAAGCATGGCTCAGTCTGCTATAAGCATAATACCCTGGGTGGCTCATAATCAAGATATGTATTCCTCAGTTTGGAGGCTGCAAGTCTGCAATCAGCACCAACGCAGTCAGGTTCTGATGAGTCCTGATCTGGTTCTCACATTCTCACAGGGAAGAAAGAGAGTGGGGAGCTCTGAGGTCCCTTTCGTAAGGGGACCAATTTCATTCACCAGGGCTCCACTTGAAGGCCCCACCACCTGATGCCATCCCTTGGCATGTGAGGACTTTAGCACATGAATTCTGGAGGATGCAAATATTTGGTCCCTTACCCCAGGCAAAAAGTAAAAGTTTCAAAGGGGCAGGAGGACACAACATCTAGAGAGAAATTCCAAAGGCTCAAACGAGGCAATGACAATAAAAAGGAGTTGATAATTCCAGAAGGAAAATGGGTTTAAACTGGGGTAGGGGCTTGTGGGGAAGAAGGTAGAAGCAGCGGAGAAAATTTAAAAGGGCAGGTGATAAAAATGTCACAAATAAGTCACTGTACAACTTGACTGATGGATATCTGCTGTACCTACAAAACTGGAAAAATAATATGGCTTTTAATTACGGTTAGAAGATGAAGCTAGCAAAAGAAAGGCCTAAGGACACCACATTTGACAGGAAACATAAAAGAAATCTTTCATAAAACATAAAAGGTAAATAGATAACTTCTTATAGTTTCTGTGTTATTTCATTATATAATATTGAAATAAATTCTTCCTATACTCCAAAAAGCCAACAGGAAGTTTTCTCTTATTTCACATAATTTTAGAAGTAGAAGAGACTGTTTTCACCATCTTCCCTAATCCTTCTCTTAACATTCTGCCAAAGCATTATCAATTCTCTTCTGTTAATGTGCAGGGAGCAGGGGTAGGGAGTGGGGGGGATCTCATAACCACAAAAGGCCACTCACTTCCTTTCCCAACAATTCCAACTGATTTAAAGTTCCATTATTGATGAAATCAAGTGACTGTCTTTACTTAGAGATAAAATCAATTCCTGCAACTTCCACCAGGCATTTCCAAATTCCATACTCAGGAGTTTCCCATTATAAATCTGTTTTAATATCAATAAGGCAATTTTTTGTGTGCAGCTCTAGGGATTAAACCCAGGGGTACTCAACCAGTGAGCTACCTCCCCAGCCCTTTTAATTTTGAGACAGGTTCTCACTAAATTACCACAGCTGGCCTCAAACCTGTGATCTTCCTTGCCTTTGCTTCCCTAGCAACTAGGATTACCAGGCCTGTGCCACAGAGCCTGGCCTTCTATAAGGAAATCCTCATGGCACCTTTAAAATAAAAATAAACCAAGTAGTTAAGTTCTCTACATGATAACCAATAACCAGATTTGTTTTAATGCAGCCAACCATGTGGGCCATATTGGCACACACTGGTATTTCCCGATCAATGATTGTTTAACCACGTCCTTACTGGCTTTAGAGTAAAGATTCATTATAACTACCAGTTAAATGACTTGTTTTTAATTGACTTAGTGTCAAAAAATATTAATTTTGCTGCTCAAGAATGATTAACCATCCTTATAATCTAAAATTTGATAAACTCCCTTGGAAGGACTTCACTGTTTTAGAAAGCTAACTTTTCCTTCTCACCTTTCCCCAGTTCTGAATTGTGGCTTCTGATAAAATAATCATAAGAGATATCCAGTATTTGGCTATTACTGCCAAATTCCTTTGCTCTAAAACACTAAGTGTGCAGGGAATTCTGGATACTTTTCTCAATAAGACAGGAACCTGTATGATGAAGTTAATACTTTCCATTTTCTACTTATTGTTCAGAAGTTCTAGCTAAATAAAAAATAAATAAATAAATAAGAATATAGTTTTAAAAACACAAAATTGGCCTGACTTGCAGAATATGATTAACAACCCAGAAAATTTGATAAAATCAACACAAATTATTGGAATGAATAATATTACGGTGAAAAAACACTATATAGACCAAAATACACAAGTCATTAAGCTTCCTGTTAAAAAAAAATGAGAAAACATAACAGAGAAGGCTTCCGGTTCTAAATGACAGACTTAGCTTGTGCTTTTGTCTCACTTCTCTCCAAGACAGGAAATGAATGAAAAAGAGAAAACACCTGTAACAGCAAAGCCAACAAGGTTGGGAAGGACAGTGATTGTGAGATAAAGGGAACTGAAACAATTCTCTTCCAGATGTGTGATGAAAAAACAAGAGCAAAGGAAGCAAAAACCCAGACATGTGAGGGATAAAGTGGAAAAGGGAGCTAATCCCTGACCCCAAGAGGCAGGCCCATGAGCAGGTGTGGAAGGTAGGCGAAGAATGGAAAATGATGTTACCCCATGAATATGAGTGATTTTTATGTTTCTACATGCCAGTTAAAAAATAAATTTCACTTAAAAATATGAAGAACTGACATTGAAAACAGCAGAATTAAAGAGAAACACAGCACCAACTTCGCCACTTCTCCCAAACAAAACATAGCTTTCCAACACTGAACCCAGAGACAATTCAGGAGAAGAAGCTATGTACTGATAAAATCACTCAAATTTCTTACAAAGATAAGCAGATACTGAAGTGTTGATGTCCAAGAATCAAAACTACCCCACCTGCACGATCTGCAGCACTTCTTCTGACCAGGACGGATGTCCCATCCATTCACCTCAGAGCAAAGTCTCGCCCAGGTGCACAGATCTGTGCAATTTTTTCCCATAGGACAAAGGCCTTGTGAAGAAAGAGACAAATGGGGAAACTCTCTGCTATATAGAAAAATCAATAATAGCAACTAAAGAAAAATATATCTGGCCAAAACCAAAAACTAGTTAGGCAACATAATTTCTAAAACAGACCTTTAAAAAACCCAATCTGTACAATGACAATGACTAAAGAAGTCACTACGCATACACACAGAGAAACACAAAAAAGAAATGGTGCTAAAAAGAACTGAATAAAGGAAAAAATCCACACTGAAATTAAAATATTCAAAATAAGAATTAAAAGAATAGAGAAAATGGGCAAAAACATTGCTAAAACACAAGACCAAAACTAGGAAACACAAAGAGTCCAACCAGGGTCTATCACACCATGGTAAGAATTTTTGGAAAATAAGATTTTTTAAAAATACTCAAAAAATACAATTTATTTTTTCCCAGAGGAAAGTCATGAGGAGTGAAAGAGACTCACGGGTAGACTCACACCTGACATTTCAGTACGGAATGGTCCAAAAAAAAAAAAAAAAAAAATCACAGAAGTTACCAGAAAAAAAGAGAGATTACTTACAAAAGAAGGAGAATCAACTGATATCAAAATTTTCTATCCCAAAATGAAACAAGCATACAATGAAATACTATCTTCAAAGTACTAAGTGAAAGTTCCTATGAACCTAAAATTCTGTGTACAGTCAGATATCCATCAAGCATGAGTACAAAATATAGACATTTTTCCAATTCAAGAGTCAGAAAGCATTCCCATCCCATAAACTCTTTGCTTGAAGAAGTTAATTGGGGTATGCAGACACCCCCAAAATGAGGAAGAAACAGTGACAGGGGAAGTGGCAGGACACGAGATGGTGTCTTCCAGAGTTACCAGGGAAGCATCAGGAGGGCATCTGAGAGCAGTTTTAGAGAGGGGTGGGTCAAGAGGGAATAGACAATCAGAGAACTCTGAAAAGGCAAAAATAAACCTGCATTCATAGAGATAGTATGGACGCATTGCAGGGACGGCAGCAGGCGGCAGTGATCAGAGGGTGGGTGACGTAGAAGAGGACACCTCACAGCTTATCTTTCCTGAAGCTTGCTGTTCCAGAAAAAGATGCCTAAGTTTGAGTTTGTGTCTTTGGACAGCCTTTGCCCAGAGATGGCTGAGAAGTTCAAGGCTCTGACCCCAAGCCGGGAGGGGCAGTTTGAAAATAGAAACTGCAGCAAATTCTTAATGATATCCAAAATTACAGTTTTCAATATGAGCCTCCGAACTTCACTCAGCTGCTTGGGGGAATCATGTCCCCAGCACACCACCACCCTTCCAGGGACCAGGTCTGCCTGGCACAAAAACCCTACTGCAGAAGACAGTGGGGCTTCCTTGAGAGAACAGCTCATCTTGGTATTGGTTTAGGCTGCTGTTTCAAATGTGACTGATAGATATGACCATGTAATTTTGGAGCAGCCTTGCAGTGACTGCCTAAGCATGCTGCTGGGAAGGGTTGGGGGAGTGGGTAATACATAAGCCACTCTGTTGACTATTTCATACTGTGGATTTTGGACCCCACATTACTTGTTATTCATAACATTTCATATTTTGGTTTAAACAGAGAGAAAAAGAGTATGAAGGATCCTCAACATATTTTAATGGCTTGTGCTTTTTCAAATAGAAAATGGAAGTTAATTAAAAACTCTACAAAAATTCAAAAAGATATAAAAGAATGCCATGGTCCAAATATGAAGCATCTAAAATACAGCAAGACTTTCAGCAAATGCACCAGAAGAAAAGACAAACTATTTGATCAAGACACCAGAAAAATTTCCTTTTAGGGTCAGAAGATCAGAGACATTGAACCTGAAGTAAAAATAAAATAAACACCCCATACCCCTCAGTACCCCACCATCATCTCAGTGGTAAAGAATATTTATTTTATCATAATAATATAAAGTATTCATTGTTTTTCAACTTTTAGAATTAATCTATAGATTAATACCTTAGAAAATGTAGTTATTTAATTATGAACAAAGAAAAGAATGTAATATTGTCAATCTTGGCAATGTAAAATAACTAGCTGACAGAAAATAGGAATTGGAAGGAAAGCATGACAGGTAGTAGAGGGCATTAACACCACCTTCCAACATAATGAGAAGTCAAGAGATACCAGGAAATGTTAGTAGAAAAAGATATAGAGATTGAATTCAAGAGCTTAAAATCAAAAGGTAATCGGTAGAAGAAATAAACCAAGAAAATGACAAAGTGAGAATAGCAGGTAATGCAGGCACATTAAAATGGCGACGTGCCATTTTAGTGTGAGTGAATATTGCTTAAAATCAAAAGTCAGAGGATGAGGACAATGATCCGCATGTGACTATAATGGACCTCCTGTTCTTGAATTACACAAAACATTTTTTACATATTCTCCACATTTTAATAGGTCCCCTAATTATTAATCCCACTTAATGGGATTAATAATTAATCCAAGACAGAATGTAAAGAAAACTGTTTTCCAGTCTCCATCATAACCGAAAAGAAAATGGGAGCCAGCATCCGCCAATCAGCAGTGAACCTTGTGAGGGAATGGACTGGGCAAAGGAGTTCATTTTCCTGGCACAAGTGGGAAACATGCTCTTCAGTCAAAGGTGGCAGCAACTAGCCTAGCCGTGTTGGCATCTGTGCAATTTGCCCCAGAACATTACCATTTCATGCCACTGAGAAACAAAGTGAACGGTAAAGCATAACCACAGTGCTCCTGACTCAGTCTCAGAAAAGAGTGGTATTGTGCATTTTGCCTCCTGGCCAGGGCAGGCCTGTCTGCTCTGCCTGGAAAGGTGTTTATTGCATGGTCCCCCTAACTTTTGATGCAATTTGTCCTTAACTCTGCCACTCAACAGGCTCCATCCTTTCTGACTAGTTACAAACTCTTCCTTGCTCTCACCACAAAGCTGAAAAGGTTTTTAAATGGTCAGTCCAACCTATTTTTTCCATAAACTCAGTTAATTTTAGTCAGCATCTGTGGTGAACTCAGGACTTGGCAGAAATAACTATAAAAATATAGATATTCTTATAGCAGAAGTATCTATACAACATATCAGAGTGATATGAAAGAACAAAATACGGAAACGGTTGAAAGCATTTAGGGAGTAAGGAAAGAAGAGGAAATGTGGTTTTGCATTAGAAGCTCTGCTATATTATATATTTTGTAGTCATGTTAAAGTCTAACTTTAATTTTAAAAATCTCTTCTGATACCCTGAAAAAGAAAAAGACAATGGAAATTAAGGAAAAACTATAAACTACTACTATCACAATATCATCAAAAATATATAAAATATTAAAAACAAACTTAAGATGTACAACAGGTAAATAAAAAACCATATAGCAATTAAAAATGTAAAAAATATACATAAACAACAGACAAACCAAGTTCCAGGAAGAAAAGCAATGAGACCGTGTTAGAGAGGATATGTATTTGGAAGGATTGACTAGCCACGGATGATAAGGGTGGCCTGAATAATGAAATAAAGAAGTAATTTCCTTTTTTAAAAGCCTTTGTGGACCATAGTTTCAATAAATATATTTAAGTGAAATTATCATAGTTAGACCCTGCAAAACTAGGATTTTATTATAATAGCAAAAGGGGGAAAAAAACTGATTTTCCAAGTGTAAGTTTAATGGGAAAGAGTAAATTAAACGACCATCAAGAAAAGCAGAAAAAGACAACACATTAAGATTTCTTACACTGTGCCTAACATGTTAAACTAAGAGCACAATGCATATGATCATTTTAAACTCTGAAATGAGGTAATGCATTTCTTTCTCTTCACTATTATTTGGAACAACAAAAGCAAATAGTTTAAACAAAACAAAAATCTTGAGTCAAACTCAAATAATTTAAGTGTATAAAGGGATAGTTCAAAAACACACCAAACAGGATTAGAAATAGAAAATATAATTATACAACCTAATCTTGCTTTATTCAGAAAGAAACAAGTAACATCATATGAAAGAAAATATGTTAGTGTGATTTTCAAAGTGCACATAGTATTTTGGAAAGTCTTCTACATACGTGTGTATATGTGTATGTATTTTAAGCATTATATGTATGTATGTGTGTATGTGTTTTAAGAATTATCATAAGTGGGTAAATGTGTAAGAAATCTAGACATGTTAGCAAATATGCTACAAGTTGAAATTTAGAAGTGTTTGATCAGTAAAACTCGCAAGTGATAATTTTTAAAGCATGAAATAATTTAATTGTAAACTAAATATTCTAACACGAGGCACTATTGTACTATGATAAAATGAAGTTTCAAGAATTTAAGACCTGAGATTGACTTGCAGTGCTGCCACTTATAAACTGAGTGACATAGGGAAGTTTCTCAGCTTTCTGAGTCTCAATTTATTCTCTCTAAACAAGAATAGTAATTCTCAGCATATGGAATACCTGAAAAGGATTAAATCAGAACACACATGGTCTAAGAAAAGCCTGGCGCAAAACAGACATGAACTAAAAGTATTACCGCTCCCCCAAAATACACTTCTATTGCCAATATCTCTTATGCTTTCAAATTACATTCAAATCACATCACAAGTCAGGTATTTCATCAAATCTAGAAAATATTTACAAATTCTATTCAATCTTTGCTTAAGAAGTACGTGTTATAAGAAGGAAGTGAAGGCTCTGGCACCCAGCAACAGAATAAAGCCTGCCCTGCCCCTCCCCAGCTATCAGTTATTCCACCTTCTCCAAACCTTAGCTTTCTAGACCTTCATAGAAAAAGCCCTTATCTATATAATTACGATGACATCATTAGAAGAACTTAATATGAAAGGAGATGTGCATAAGATGTACTTTAAACTTTTTTCACTCACCGGGAAGTATGGTAAGTTCTGTTATATAAAGTATATTACACAAAATTAGGTCAGAAAAACCTACTGAGATCATACCAAAATAAATCAGGTGGCAGGAATGATACTCTCAGTGTACTTTTTCCTGCAAAGATTACCAGTTTAAAAACCAAAGACCATGGATTATTTTTAAAATTGAATGAGATCTTTCAACGAATCTATAATGAGCACCTACTACATTCTAGACACTTTAGTTAACTATTTGGGATCTAGCAATATACAAAATATACAAAACTCCTTGCCTGCAGTGGGCCTAAGAGGAACTGGACAAAGGCCACCAGCCAGGGCAATATATGTAGTAATCTCATCCCCATACATTTAAGAGCCCAAAATGTGTTCTGATTAGTAAAACAATTAACATGCTATAATCATGACAAAGAAAATCCCATAGGAAAGATGGCTTAGCAAGTGGGACCAAGTTCCAAACTATTGGCATTCCTATTTTGGAAAAACATAGCAATCTTTTCTTATCAAACAGGAGGACAATGTCCTATCCACTTTCTTTGCAAGGTCAAATCACATCAAAAACAATTTCAAACTAAAATTGAGACTTGTTTTCCTTACTCCTAAAGAAAAAACTTACTGTTACCCCAGGTAATAATTCTAAGACTGCTGCATTGTTTCTTAAAAGCTTTTCATATTAGAAGTTTATCCTTAGCATAAAGAAATACACACAATTTTTAACATATGACCTAAAATGTTTTTACTTAAGGTCTACCATCAAGAGTATAAAATACTCAACACCTAAATAAATAATAACTTAAAACTCCAAATATTCTTATACTGTCAAAAAGACATATAATTTAAACTGGTAACATTCTTTGATTACATGTTTTTACTTAAGATATATTTAAAGAAAAGATTCCTAATTGGTTGTTTTCAGTCGAATCAATCATCAGTTATTCTGATACATAAACTAAAGAAAACATTTAGGTCACATCATAATGCATGCTCTAGAACAAAACTCCTGTCATACTATTTATTCAGAACTATACCATAAAATATGTTTCATTTACAATGATAATCAAGCCTCATTAGGAAAACCTAGTGATAGTTGTAAAACCCAGCCTAAGAGAGGCCTCTAGTGGTCATTGGTGATTACTAACTTCCTTTCCCCTTCCCCTTCCTAATTTTAGCTACCAACTACCCCTGACTGAGTTCTTGTTTTCAGTCTCTCTTTTGTTCTCTCTCTTCTTCCCTCTCCCACCAGCACCCCCTCCCCAACCATTTGTCCCTCCTTCCCTCCACATCTTTCCCTCTCATATACACACACTCACACATACCCTCAAGCAAAATGGCTAATAGTCGACTGAATTATTCAATTAGCTCCAGACAACCAATTTTTTAAATGTCCATAATTGGTGGTGTTTAACCATTAAGGAGTCTCTGAAAGCAAATACTTCAGCTTTCCCATGAAACCACTTTCAAGTCATGCAACACAAAGTCCAGGCCCCACATATTAATTTGCTAGTATTAGCCATCTTAATTTTTTAAAATGAAATGCATCAAGGTTAAATCAACCCTATGAAAAATTTAAAAACCAAACTTGAAGACTACAAAATTAGAGTTAAATCTAATTTAATCAATGGGTCTTCACTATTGGTCTTCTAAACCAATAGTGGCACACTATTCCTCTATAAATACTTACACTGATCAACCCAGAGACCAATGCAAAGACTAAGCATTTGGTCCTTCTGATATATAAGCAACTATACATATCCAACCATCAGGGTTTAACTACTTCCCAGTTCCACTCTTACAATATCCCTCTCCTTTTTTTGTTGAGATCTCTACTCCCAGAACCTCACTCTACCCTGCTAGCCTTAATATCTGTCTTACCTTTATCCAGTGCCCACAGTGAAGTCTTCTGTAGCAAGAATGGAAACAGTGGAGGAGTGTAAGGACAGGAGGAAAGAACCTCCAATCAGGGACCCTGAATGCACCCTCCAATTAGGGACACTCCCTCATGCCACAGGAGAATGACTTTGAGCATTAGACTGCAGCATCTCCGAGGTCTTGCCCTGCTCCTATGATAGAGTAACCCCAAAATACTCCAAAACTAGAGTGCCCTGATAAAGTAGCCAAAGAACAACCATTCCTGTCTTCAGGCAAATCTTACTTTTTGCTGTATAACTTATGTTTAAATGAGAAAGGAAAGGGTAAGAGAAAGAGCTGGAGAGAAGACCAGACAGAATAGAGAGATCTTTTCTATATCATTTCTTGATTTTGTTAAAAATTTTCCATTAAAAAAAAATATGGGCTGGGGTTATGGTTCAGTGGTAGAGCGCTTGACTTGCATGTGTGAAGCATTGGGTTCCATCCTCAGCACCACATAAAAATAAATAAATAAAATAAAGGTATGTCCATCTAGAACTAAAAAAAAAATTATTAAAAAAATATTTGCAGAGAACCTCAGGAAAGTAAGATGGTGCTTTTTATGGCAGAGAGTGGAAGCAAGGAGACAATACCACCATGTACTTGAACAGAGAAAATCCTTCACCCAAAGCTGTGCACCCTGGGCTATGAGCCTAACCCAGGATGATCTCTTCCAGCTAAAATTCCAGGCAATGACCCACCTGTAATGCAGACAAGGAAACAGAAGGAAAAAAGGCTCTGAAAAGCGCAAATTGATAAAATAAGGTTTGAACGTAAAACGTGCTCTTGATTCATGACAAAACATCACACACCTTCTCTGACCAACATACATTTCTCAGTTATAGTCTTCTGGATCCAAGTATAGCTAGGTAACAAGGAGGCAACAAAAAATAAGATAAAATTTAAATTTTAAAAAGGCTTAAAAACCATTAAAAAATTAAGAACAGACATTGATGAAAGAAGTAAACGATCACACACCTCAATCAATAAAAATGTCTTCACATGTCAATGCATGTTCACGTGAACTGATTTTTCCAAGATGAAATCACATGTATGTTTTCCTTGAGAAAAGGTAAGTTTTCAAGTTTGGGAAATATCCACATTCAAAAGAAAAGTTTTAAAAGCTGCTACATAAAATTGTAACTCTCATCCATACAGAAAATGTAATTATCCATACAAAGTCACTTCTTAAAAATTACAGATAGCTGAAGTTTACCATAAAATCTATTTCACTTTACCTTCTAGAGATGATAAATTGGTCCTATTCTAATGAAAATTTAAATGGAAAATTTCTACATACCATTATGAAAAATAAAGCCAAAATCAGAAGGTCAAGGTTGTATATTTTCTCTCATGCATGTGTTAGCATCTGCATATCAGAGAGATCATTCAGCCTTTGGATTTTTGGGATTGGCTTATTTCATTCAGCATGATGGTCTCCAGATTCATCCATTTACCAGCAAAAATTATAAAGTCATTCTTTTTTATGGCTGAGTCAGTAGAATGAACTGGACATAACTTTCCTATATTCATATGTGAATACACCACCAGTGAAACTTCAAATCATATACAGCCAAAAGAATGGGATCCTAACTAGAATAAGTTATATTCCATGTATGTAAAATATGTCAAAGTACACTCTACTGTCACCTATCTCTAAAAAGAAGAAATTTTTTAAAAAGGAAATAAAAGGAAGATGAGTAGGGGAAAAGGACTAGCGGACAGGAGGGAAGGAGGGAGGGAGGAAATGCTAGGAATAATACTGACCAAATCATTTGTTATGTTATGTAAATGTAAGAATATGTAATCCCAGTGACAGAAGGTTGAGGCAGGAGGATCACAAGTTCAAAGCCAGGTTCAGCAACTTAGTGAGGCCCTAAGCAACTTAATGAGACCCTGTCTCTAAATAAAATACAAAAAAGGGCTGGGAATGTGGCTGAGTGGTTGAGTGCCCCTGAGTTCAATTCCCAGTACAAAAAAAAAACAAATATATATATATATATATATATATACACACACACACACTATATATCAACAAAGCCCACCATTGCGTACAACTACAATGCACCAATAAAAAATGTGGAAAGAGAAGAAAATAAAATGTACTACTTCTAAAAAAATAACATTTTGTTAGATGAGATTTTTAGTCGCTTTTTAATGGCTGTAACTAAAGGATCTAACCAGAACAATTTTAAAGGAGGAAAAGTTTATTTGAGGGCTCAGTTTCAGATGTCTTAGTCCATAGAAGACTGGCTCCATTTCTCGGGGCTCGAGGTGAGAAAGAATATCATGGAGGAAGAGAGTAGCAGAGGGAAGGAGCTCACCTCATGGCAATTAGGAAACAGAGAGAGGTCTCCATTTGCCAAATACAAATATATACACCAAAGCCACATCCTAAGTCCCACCTCCAGCCACACCCCACCACTTTGGTTACCACTGAGTTAAACCCTATCAGGGGATTACTTCACAGACCAGGTTAAGACTCTCAAACCCCAATCATTTGTTCTCTGAATCTTCTTGCATTGTCTCACACATGAGCTTTTGGGAGACACCTCACGTTCAAACCATAACAATCATGGTATGAAGAAAAAGAAAGGAAAGACAGATGGGAGTCTTGCAAAAGGAAATAAATCCTAAGCAATCATGTCAAGAAGGTCCTTAATGAGAATCAGTTTGCACAGTGACCTAACAGAGTGAACCATGATCCAGGATATATATCTGGGGACAGAGAAATTCCTGAAGGGTGGATGTGCAGTGGGAGTGTGGAATGGTGAGATTACATCCTTATAGGTTTGGTAAGGCACTTGACTTTTAACAAGTTTAAAGGGAAACTATTGAGGTCTTGAGACTAGAGGGGATACTGTGTGACTTATGATTAAACTCTTCCTATGGCAAGGGAAGATCAGAAGCAAGAGACAGTAGTTAGGAGGGTAGGGCCAAAACTCAGGTGAGAAATGCTAGCCGTCTGCAGCAGGATCAAGGGTAACACCAGAAACGGTGGTCAGATTTTGGACATACTGTGTAAGCCAGCAAGATCTGCTTTGGAATTAAATGTGGGGAGGCAGGGCATGAGAGAAAGAGAGAAACAAAAGAATTTCAAGGTGTAAAGACAAACCCTCATCTAATTCAGCAATTCACACAATTTAATCTTCAGTGAATGTGTAATTATGTCCAAATAATAAGTGGTAATATTCTTGATAAATATGGGCATCACCTACACTTTGAAAAATTTTTTCATTTTCTGTTTCTCAGTGTTGTATGTAACCGACTCTAAATTAAATGACAAGATGATTATTGAAATTCTGAGTTCCTTTCAAAGCTTGTCATTCTCCTGCCAAATCAAGATCTTATTTTTCACAGGCAGCTTCTCTGAATTTAAGAAAAATCTTCCCTTCCAATGTGACAGCTCCTCAAGGGCCCTCCCTGCCTAGCCACTGCTTTGTTAAAGTGGCAGCTCACTTTTAACTCATTCTGAATGTGGTCTGAACCTCAGCAGGAAAATCCATTCAAGCTCACAGCCTAAACCACTGTTCTCACTCCTGGGAAGACCTGGGTGAGCACAGCCCTATTTCTGAGCTCCTGTTTCACATCAGTAAGACAGAGCTCGGTTATAACGAGAAACTGAACAAGGATGTGGACAGAGATGCAGGACAAAAGAAACCCCTGCTGAATAAAGCACAGCAAGGCTCTCCCTTAGCTGACAGAAAGGTGCACGGTACAGACTGTGCGTTCCTTATCAGATATGCCTGCGACCAGAAATATTTCAGGTTTTAAAATATTTTGGGTATTGGAACACTGGCATAGACTTTACCTGCTAAGCATTCCTGATTTGAAAACCCACAATCTAAAAATTTTTTTAGCAGTTTCAAATTTTGGAGCGTTTTGGATTTAGGATTTTCAGAAAGAAATATTCAAAGAGTGATAAAAAGTAAAGAAAATTAATCAGAGGGAGATTAATGCTTCTTTTCAATTTTAATTTACTTACTTGCATGCATTTTGTTGAAGTATAGGATATATATAAAAAGTGAAAACAGCACACTCTATCCCATAAATACATGCAATTATTACATGTCAGTTAAAGTTTTTTAAATGCACAAAACGAGTGTACTGCATTTTCAAAAACTGAATTTTAGTACTGATGTTTACTAAAATTTCTTCAACAAGTTGAAGAAATAATTTGTTACTGAAAAGTTTCTTCAATAAGAAACTGTCACTGGCAACTGATACTACTTCCTCATGTCCCTTTCCAATTATTAACTTATCCTCATGCTAATTACTGGTCCAGAGTAATACATATAACACCATAGTTTTGCCTATTGTGAATATTATATTAAAAAAGTTATACATTACATACTTATTTGAATTCTGCCTTATTTAAGTTGTGTTTGAGATGAGTACACAGTTTCATTAGCGTTTTAGTTTATTCATTCTCACTGCCAAACAATATTCTATTTACTTATTATTTATCCATACTCTGGTTGATGGGCATTTAAATAGTTTATAGTATAAAGTTATAAGAAAGAGTCAGAGTGTGCCTATGAACATTCTTGTACTTGTCTTTTGTACACTTCTACTGGATGCAAATATATCATATATCATATATATATATATATATATATATATGATGGGGGTGGGTAGGTATGTGGAATTGCTGGGTTACAGGCGTTAGGTGGATACTCACAATTTTCCAAATTGGCTGAACCAATTTATAGTACTATCAATAATATATGAAAGATTGGATGCTTCACATTCTTGCCAACATTTAGTATTTTAATATTTAACACACAGGTCTCTGGTCCTATTATGATTTTAATTTGCATTTCCTGATGATTATAGAAATTGACCAACTTTTATTGGTCATTTGGACATCTACCTTAGTGAACTCTCAAAAGTTTGGGCCACATTTCTCTTGAGATGTCTGCTTTTTTTTTTTTTTAAATTATCAAAGTACTTAATATTTCATGATGGAAATTTCCTTGAGTGTCTCCAAACTTCTGGATTGTCTAGTTTCTTACTAGTGTCCTTTTGATTTTTTTTAATTTTGAAGAAATTATCAGCTTTTCTTTTTTAATGCTAGGGTTTTGTTAGTGCACAAGTTCATAAAGACATTCACACCAGGTACAATGGCACATGCCTGTCAGCCCCAGCTATTCAGGAGACTGAGGCAGGATCACAAGTTTGAGGCCAGCTTTGGCAATTTAATAAGACTCCTGTCTCAAAATAAAAAATAAAAAGAGCTGAAAATGTAGCTTCATGGTAAAGGGCCCCTACATTCAATTCTAAATACCAAAAATAAATAAATAAATTCACCATGCTTTTTCCCCAAGAACTTCATCCTTCTTTCTTTCACAATTAGATCTGCAATCCATCTGGAACTGAAGGTGGTGTGGTGGGGGTTAATGAACATCAGTTATTGAACAAAACAAGTTCTTCCATGGTGAATTGCAATGCCACTTTGTCCTCAATCCAGCAGATCTCTTTCTGGACTCTGTGTACCTTTATACCAATTCAGCACTGTCATTACTGCAGCCATGACACATTTTGAGATTTGGTAACTGGGTTCTCCAATCCTTTTCTTCAAGGTTGCCTTGGCTATTCTTGGCCTGACAATCAATTAACATGGTACAAGTTTGAACATCTTGATCTGAAAACCTCAAAGCTGAAATACTATGAAATCCAAAACTTTTTGAACACCAACAAGAAGCTCAAAAGGTTTTGGATTTCACAGCACTTCAGATTTTAAATGTTTAGATTAGGGAAACTCAACTGATAATGTCCATGCAAATTTTCCAAAACTAAAAACTCTAAAATATGAAACACTTCTGGCCCCAAACATTTTGGACAAGGGGTACTCAAAATAAATAGGCTTCAGTTTGTTTGCATCTTAAATTTCCTGAATAATATTTTGGAATTTTCTGTGTAAAGTTCTGAAAGGTGTATCATTATATTTCCCCTCTAGAGAATCCTGACCTCCAGGAGAAAACTACCCAATTTTCACTAGAAAATTTTATTTTTCCTACAGGATTTTATGGCTACTCTCCCTCCATCAGAATAAGAAAATTCACTTCCATTTCATGGTTGCCAAGAAATTGTAATCATGAGTGGATATTCCAGGACCATAAAGAAAGGAGGGCAAAAGTAAATGGATACAAATATAAATAATTACCACCTTCTTTCTTCCCCTCTCTTCTCTTTACTTTCATGGTTACAACCTGGGGTGTTGCTATGTTTGTGCTTTACTGTAAGCTACTACAAATCCATTTTGAATGTAGAAGGTATATAAATAAGTTTAAAAAGAGTTCTAAAAGTGCTTGCCCTGACCACACAGCAGAACACCTCACCACTCCAGGACAAAACATCATATCCCCATGCAGAAGCACCATCTACTCTGAAAACACAAACTCAAACATGTAGCAAGTTCCAATTTAACCAGAAATTGGAGCATTTGACTATTTGAGAGAAAACCCAGGGTCTGACTTGATTTGAAAATGCCTGAAAAAAGCACTGAATTATTTTCTTGCAGTTATGAATAATTCAATCTTAAATACTGCTCTTAATTATGGCATCTACATACATGAGGGCTTAGGATATTGTTGAAACCATTTGTAATCCTGCAAGTGCTCTGTTGATGCCAATGAGTCCACAAAAACATTTACTGTAACAAGTCTTTAATCTTCCACTAAATTATAAACAATCTTCACCTAAAAATATCCTATGCTTTCACAAGAGTAGTGTCTATAGATTATATTCATATAACATAAGAAATAGACTGCAAAAGTTATGAGATTGCCAAAGCTTTAAAAAAAAACAGGAAACGCAGTAAATGGCAAATACTCTAGGTCTTAGGATCTTGCTCCAACAGTAAATCCAAAAAAAAAAAAAGCAATTATTACCTAGACTTCAATAGATGAGACCATCACAGAAAGAGCTTAATGTTTATTATGTGCCAATATGAGAACAGATACTCTTTAAATTATCTAGACATTAGTATAAAAGATAACAGTCATACACAAGTATATGAGAACTAAACAATATTCTTGACAGAGAACTATATAAATCCCATTAATAGTAAGAATAAGATTGTTCTCAGCAGGCCAAAGATCAAGAGAAGCTCTAAGTCAGAGCGACTATAATCCTACAACATAATACCCAGTGATTCACAGCGTTAAGGCTATTTACAGAGAGAAACTTTTTAAAAAATAATCCATCCCCATCACCTTTAGAGAGAAGATGCATGAAAATTCAGTAAAACCATTTAATGGGCTAAATTAAACCTTGCTTGCTTATTGAACATATTGAGCCATAACCAATAAGAAGTTAAAAACAGGTGACTTCAACATCCATGATAAAGTCCCTTATTTGCAACACTTCATTGCTCACATGACTCACCCCAAGCTGACTACATCAAAGGCACAGCTTTGTAATATTTAAATGAAAAAACTGTCAGAGGAAAAAGAAACTAATTTGGCTCCTTGAGCATTACACTGATGACATGGCACTCATACCTTTCACACTGCAAATTCAAAAGCTTTAAATCAGGTGAAAATGCTCATGCAGTTCACAATCGCAAAACAGTTCTTTGCAAATATCCAAAAAGTACGACCCAAGGTTTTGAAGCAATGATGCTCTATAAACATTATATTTATACCTTGCAAACTGTATCCACATCCCAAGGTATTATAGTCTTCAGGTCAATGATTTCACAAGACACTCCAAGTTTTTCTTGTGCCATGGAAGCCACCTCCCGGATCACGTGAACCTAAAAGGAGAAAAGTATGCAGAGAATGACTAGAAAGAGTCAAGCCTAAACATCTGTTGAATGCTGACATCATTCAGAAAGATACGGTTTACAGTCAGAGGAACTGATCTGCACAGAGAATTCATAAATTGTCTTAGCCATGTTGACTCCCACATTCCACCAAAATAATCAAGTATAGATATCTAGAAAACAGCTAAAAAGACATTCTTTTTGTTGTTGTTGTTGTTGTTGTTGTTTTTAACCATTTAGTCTGCTCAGAATACTCTCTTTCCTCTTTACCTCTGCATGTTGAAAAGACATTCATAGTGAAAGGGAAAGAAGCCAATGTCAGAGATATTAATTCCAAAGGTAGTGCACAGAAGGTAAGTAAAGCACAGAAATAGAAATTGTAGGAAAACCATGGAAAAGAAGAAGTAAAAGGCAAAAATTACAAAACCCTGTAGGTCACCAACACTGAAGGGAAATAGCAGAACAAGGGCTCACTAAAAATAAAACAAAAACAAACAAAAAAGCTAAAGAGATGAGGGTAGGGGTCACAGGAGACACTGCATCCCAAAAGCTAAGGATAAAAAGGTTTCACAGAGAAGTAGACAGTGTCCATACCTGAGAATGGGAAAAGGGCTGGATTTAAGAGATAGATTAGAAAATTACTAAAAACAGTTTTAGTGCATTAGTGGTAACAACTTCTAAGTACAAGGACATATGGAAGGGAAAGAATTAAACACAAGTCAGTAGAAAATAATAATTCAAGATTAGCAATGAAAGCAAGGAGGAAGATATGATGGCATTTAAGAGGAAAATCTATTTAGAGAGTGAAAAGACACATACCCTTCTAATAACAGCAACATGGAAAGGAGACACTGAGGATGCAGGAGAGAGGGACTAACTAACAGGATTCAATGCCAGAGATAGTAAATGGAATAGAAAATAGACTCTGAAACAGATTTGTAGCACTAGTTATAAAAAAATTTGATGCCTCCTCTTCAAAGACATAGGGAAGAAGGGAAAGATTAGCACTAAAGTGGTGGGTATGATGGAGAGCAAACTGTGGAAGGTAGTATCAAACACACCCCATTAAAAAGAAAAGCAAAATCACAAACTGGGGAATGGGAGTGACAACGTGAACCAAAAGAGGCAAAAAAAGTTCAGCACAACCACCATGGGCACCATCACCCTATGCGACTCCCCACGGAGCAGTTACCCCACTGCAGATGAGCAACAAGGACTGCAGCTCTCCAGGTCAAAATCAGGTGGAGAGCAGGAAATTTGACACTGCAAATTTACTTTTGTTATCATCTTTATACTATGCTGTCTTAAATTTTCTAAAGTAGTTTTTCTTTAACACAGAAAAACTATTTCTTTAAAAGAAGAGGAATGTAAGAGAAGCCACAACCAGACATAAAAAGTTCTGAGATTCAAGGTGCCAGATGTAGTGGTATACACTTGTAGTTCAGGCTACTTGGGAGGCTGAGGCAGGAGGAACACTTGAGCCTGGGAGTTCAAGATTGTCCTGGGCAATATAGCAAGAATACATCTCAAAAAACAAAAAGTTAGAGGTAGAGAAATGTGACCACAAATTCTAGGTAAAGCTAAGGTGGATCAATGGAAAGGTCCCAGGAAAAGGGAAAGGCGTGGAATTCTGTGGCTGGACCACTGGGTGGGCCACGTGGCCAGCAAATTAATGAGAGATGACAAGAAAGGGATGAAAAAGATCATAAGTTAAGCGCAGCAACAAATGGTGGGAATATTCAAAATGTGATTCAAAGGTTTTTTAATGAATACAATTTTATAAACGATCAACGTATTTTAATGACTTCACCACATGTTTACATATTACAATATAACAGAATAAGTACCTCCATTCAGAAATCAGTAACACAAACTTTCAAACATAAGATGAGTAAATACTGAGTACTGAACGTATAGCTTGATGACTATAGCTAATACTATAGTTTCCTTGAAATTGAGAGTAAATTGTGTCTCAACACACACACACACACACACACACACACAAATGATATATGGTAATGAATGTGCTAATTTGATTATCACATCATCTCACAATATGGTCACATATCAAATGATCATGCTGTATACCTTGAATAGATATAATTTTTATCTTTCAATTATACCTTAATAAAGTTGACAGGGATCGGCATCAGTAGCACCAAACAGACTTAAGATATAAAAAAAACATAATTTTCAATTCTTCTTATATCAGGATTAAATATGAAGGCTTCCAAGCACAACATGGGCTTTAACAGTTGGGACTCAAGGTTACTGACCTGAGTGCCCCAGGCAACGAGAGTAACATCACTCCCCTCCTGTATGACTTCAGCCTGTGACAGGGGGATGTTGTACGGTTCTACAGGAACCTGCTCCACTAAACATTTGGGGAAGAAACAAAAGGTTAATTATTTTTTTCTCATGTGACATTTGTGTATAAAAAAGTATAAGAACTTCACTGTGACAAAGCTTTATTTTATTTTTTTTCCGAATTCCACACATTATTTAAAACAGAAATAGCATTTATTATATGGTTCCCTGACATTAAATCACAAGTGAACAAGTACAATATAAATGTATACAATGCAAATTTATACAATATATCAGCTATCCTGGAACAGGGGGGTGGGGAGGAAGGATTTTAGTTGTAAACTAAGGAAATCTTAATAATGCATGGGCATTAACCAATAATAATGTGTCAACATTGGTTTATTAATTGTAGCAATTTCAGCATAAGATGTTAATAATACAGGAAATTGGGTGTGTGGGTGGATGGGAACTCTGTACAATCTCCACATTTTTTCTGTAAATCTGAAGTTGTTCTTTTTTAAAAGTTAAAAAAATGTTACCATATCTGCTAAAACTTTATTGAACTGAGTTAAATTTTCACACCAATTTTCTATCAAGCAGCAAATATATGGGGGGTAAAAAACATGAAAAAAAATTCGGAATGGACCAAATTTTTAAGTATATTTTATTTTTACATCTTGCCTCTATAAACAATTAACTATACGAATTGACAACACTCAATTTTCAAAGTTGAATATTGTAGACCTCAAAAATCAGCTCCGCCAACCCAAAAGGAAGAAGAAATCACTGGTATGACAGAGGTTTAAAACCATTTCATGATTTTTCTGCCCAACCAGGTACATGTGATACAGAGCTGAGTGAATCAGAGGAAATTACAGAGTGACTTTTAAAATGAAATTAAGTAAGAAGTTGATGAAATTGCCTAGCTTGGAGGAT
The DNA here is from genome assembly GCF_902686455.1 of Sciurus vulgaris. NCBI lineage: Eukaryota > Metazoa > Chordata > Mammalia > Rodentia > Sciuridae > Sciurus > Sciurus vulgaris. The sequence continues at coordinate 82,574,310 of NC_136467.1, forward strand.
TTTCTTGAGTTCTGAGAATAGTACAATAGCTTGAGGAAAAACTGTCGCTCCCTTTGTTCATGTTCCCCACAGTTCTTTTATTATATCATTATGTACAAGGAGCACAGAAAAGTAAAATGAAAGTAAAAGCCTCCCTTGCTCTCCTGTCAGTCCTTTCAGCTCCTCTGCCCAGAAGTAACCTGTGAACGATTTCCTGGTGTCTACAGTGCTCAGCTCCCTTCTTCCTGGCATTCAACTTCTGATTCCTTTCCCTGCATTTGGTGCATCCCCTATCTTATGAAGCAGGGCCCTTTGTCCACAACAGAAGTGAGTTCCACATACTTGCTTTCCCTGATTCCCTTGCAGTTAGGTCCAAAGTTCTGCCAATCAAATGCACCCATGGCAGACTCTGAATTGGAAGACAATTACACAAAAGAGCACCAACTGTCCAGAATTCACTCTATAGTGGAAACAGTGGAGGCGAATTCATCATCTAGGCTCAGTGGCATCAGTCATTCAAATTGCAGCAAGATGCCCACTGATATCTGCTGGGGCATCTCTGCACAGCCAGTTATTCTGGGACTTGCTTCTAAATATATGCGCTCTATGCCTGACCCTGAGGCACTTCAGAGATCAATAAGCTATTTATTATCCTTCGGTAAATTATCCCAACTTAAACTGAACACAGTTAATTTCATTTGCTTGAAAACCAAGTACTTGGAATTGGTATACTTTCAGATATTTATAATATGCAAGTACAAATATACATAGGCCTATTCTATTCTGTTCGCAAATAGAATCACATTGTGTACACTGCTCAGAAGCCTTCTACAACTGACATTTTTTTTTTTTTTAACTTAGCAATATATCTTGGCCATGTTTTCATGTCAAAATATAGTTTTTTAAATCACGTTTACAAGCAAAACTACTACATTTAATGGTGTTATTACAGTGATATACTTTGGAATTTTATTCCTTTTTACTTGTATTTCGAATCCAATAATCCAATGACATATCAATAACCAGTACCCGGGAGAATTGAGAAAACTTTAAATGATTAACGTTTAAATAAAAAAGAAAAAGAAAAATGGTAAAACCTATAAAATTATCTTTTGTAGGTAAATCTCAAAGCAGATGATAATTAAGCTAACAAACCTAAGACATAAGCAATGGTAGAAAACATAAGCATCAAAATTTTTTTTAAAAGTGTTTGTATAGCACACAAACAATACTTCCACTGTCGAATCCAAGAACAAGCAAGCTACTGTTTACAAGTCAAATTTTTTTGTAAACAACACTTCATTGGATCACAGCCATGCCACTAATGGACACACTACCTATGGCTGTCTCACCCTAAAACAGAAAGCTAAGTAGTTAACAGAGACAAAATGGCCTATAAATCTGAAATATTTGCTCTCTGTTCCTTTACAGACAATATCTAATTCTGATCACAAACAATACTTCAGAGATTAATTCCAACCCATTCCCTGAGATCCTAATCCCAGTAATCCCAGTACTGGATATGTAGATGGATGGGTGGATGCTGGATGGACAGATGGATGGATAAATGGCAGTACAAACAGACAGACAAGGAGACATATTCAACTGGAGTAGCATATTCTACTTAGCAATTAACCAATGTGAGGGTCAAGAACAACACTGATGACAAATGGCCAGAGGTAACACGCAGGCTCTTTGCCATCCTCAAGTTGGTTGGCAGCAAGATGTGCATGCCAGTAGACAAGGCTTGAAGCCAGTACACATTCCAGCTTGCTTGTGAATCAGTGCACCACTCAAGAGTCCTGTCTTTTCTGCCTTGTAAATCAGTTCCCAACTGGTGATTAGCAAATCCCTGGAACACAGGACTCTAAGGGCTGGCATAGCAAAAGAAATGGGTTAGCATCTTGGCCCTTCTCCTTGGAAAAGCTGCCAGGGAGTGACTGTTGTCTTAAATTACTCAGAAAAATAAGGCCTCATTATTTTAACAATTAATTAAGGACTAACATAGCAAACAAAGCTTTACTTTCTACTCAAAATATGTCATGCAGAGAATTAGATTCAGGGAGAGTCTTATATTAAAAACAACCAAAAATTATCTACTTAGATTTGCATCAGTTTAATCCTGAGAGCAGGAGAGTAAGAATACAATTTTAATATGTTCATTTATTTAAACTTGGCAAACAAATCACCTGGAGAGCAAGTTGCAATTCAGAAGTACTTTGTGGCTGCATTAATTTAAACACTACTTATTCTTAAAGGAGGTTATTTCATATTAACATTCTTGCACTCCTACCTCACAGCTCTGCACTTTTGGAAAGAGCAAGTAACAGGGGTCACAGCACAGTTCTCTGGGAGCTAAAGAGCACTGTGTATGGTCATACTATTGATTCCTATGTTCACAGCAGTAGCATTAACTGAGCCCACTCCATTTACCACAAGCTGATCACATTCAAATCTCAGCACTAATGAACACTCCAATCCTTCAGCTCCAAATACATAATGATGAAATATACAACTTAGAAAAATCAAAAGTATAAAACAAACAGGATAGAGTTTTTTAAGTGCATTATAAAATTTCCATATATATGACTTCTTGTACACCCAATGAATTTATATGCATAGTACACATTCACTTAGAGATTCATGGTATTAATTAGCTCTTTTTGACCACTTTATATCCCATCCTCCTCCTTTTTTCTTCCAATTTTCTTCTGATAAGTACCTTGTACAATTTTGAAAGAGAAAGGGTATGTAAATGACATATACTCCATGTACAAGATACATTTATTCATTTAATGGTGACTGTGTACCCAGTATATACAAGCATCATGTGAGATGCTGACTGAAATTGTAAAAGGCAGTCCATACAACAGAGAGGCACAGACTCAACCAGGAGTTATAAAGATGAAAAGAGATTATCAGCCAAAATTGAAATCATGATAATTGGCAATAAGAACAAGAATATAGAGGAGACAGTGACCCATTTATAAGGACCAAGGTTTTACCAAGAGAGTACAATTGATGGAGGTCCTAAAAACAAACACCCACATGAGAGAAAACGGGTCATTCCATGTAGAAAGAAAAAGTATACACAAAGAAATGGAGGTGTAAAACCAAATGTGTGCTTGCACATGTATCTAAGAAAAAAAAAGGTTTACATGATATTGTAGGTAAAGATGAATACTGAAACCTATAAATTACATACCTAGGTGCATTTTATAATTTCTTCTGCCTAACTATGTTAATAACTTGTATAGAAAGCTTCTGCAAGAAAATAATCACTTAATTACTACTGCTGCAAGTTCCCCTGTAAAGCACACTATGACCATCATGGAGATAACAGGGACATTTCTCCTTCTGGGCTCTAATATCCAATAATGCCAGTTTCCCTACATTATACATGTTACAGTGAGAAAACATAAATGTTCTCTGTTTAAGAGGAAACAGAGTGTTTTTCAAAAATGTTAGTTCATGCTGCCTGATTATCGCAGCATGTTCAAAATCCCCATGCCTGAGAAAGCCTACTCTCATTTGTCAGAATTTATAGTCTATTGGGGAAGAGTGATACAGAGGGGAAGATCCAGCCAACCAGAAGCCCACTTCTGGCCTCATCTCTTCATCTAATTAATCTTATGGTCTCTCACAACATATTCTATTATTTTTTGCACACCTGTAATCATAGAAACATCATAGGAACAGAATGAGGGCATATTAAGATAATCACCATGGACGTCTTTTGTGTTCTTAGGAAGAAAATTGCATTACAATTTAAAATCATTCAAGGACACAGTCATTAAGGCTATAAAGAAAGTTTCATCCTAAGAAGAGTTATTCCTATTTCTGCTACATTTTCTATATAAAACTGATAGAGAGGCACAGTCCTTGTGAAACAAATTCTGTTTTAGAACTGTTAGGGCAAATAAAGAAAATGAGGCTGTTAAAAAGCTGTAAAAGGAGCACAGCAACACTGGGGGTCATATTTGTGATCTGCTTATTTTCTCAGATAAATTTAATAACAGCATTCTGACTAGCCACAGAGAAGATGTGAAGGCATAAATTCAGTATCTATACATGCCAGGTAGCATTTTGCTAGAGACTCCTGATCACTAAATATAAAACAATAGCCAATCAAGTTGTCTAAATAAAAATACAATAGCTAGTCAGGACCAGCAAATATTTTACATGTAACCAGGAAACTTCTCACACTGTGGTACTTCTACATATAAGGTATGAATTTAAGATTGTAAATGTCTTTATAAGTGTTTTTGCTTTAGAAGGTCTTTTTTTTTTTTTTTTTTTTTTTGTACTGGGGATTAAACTCAGGGATGCTCTACCACTGAGCTACATTCCCAGTCCTTTTTATTTTCTATTTTGATACAGAGACTCACTTAAGTTGCTAGGGCTTCAATAAGTTGCTGATGATAGCAATATTATAAAGCCATTCCACATCAACACAAGGAGTTTGGAATCATCCAATAAAAAGAATTATGCTGAGAAAGAAAATGAGTATTTTAATTTTCATTTGCAATTATACAATGTAATATTATTTTATGCATTGAGAAGGAAAAAGCTGCCAATTCAACTAATTCATTCTTAGAATTTTAACTTTATTCTTATTGAAAGAAAAATTTTAATAGACAGGACTTTTTATTATCATTCTGATACATGAAAACAAAATATAAGCAAAATACATTGGTTTAAGCTGTTTACACAACTTTTTTACATCCAAAATCTAATTCTTCTCACTCACTTTTCATTTACAATCATCAGTGTCCATGTTTCTCCACAGAACATCATTTTCTGTGTCACCAAGTATATCGATGATGCAGTCATTTTTAAATAGATTCATAAAAAAATCTAAAAATTGGTATGGCACTCTCAAGCCAGTCCACTAAACAGGTACAGCCTACTTGTGACTTTTGCTTCAAAAAGTTGCTAAGCTATTGTGATTCTCCATTTTCCCTGCCCTTCCTACTCACTGCAGCTATTCAGAACCTCATTGTCAAGAGTTCTCTGATATCACTGGAATTTTTTTCTCAGATGTGGATACATATCCCATAGGTACTGGTACTCATTTTGATATTTGTGCTTGAGCAGGTAATAGCAACCATCAACCCCTGGGTAAGGTGAGTTCATGATGCTGTTTATTTTAAGCTACATTCCAATTCCAGAGTCATTGAAATGTGAGAAAGAAATGGGCAATTTACAATCAATGAATACATGCAAAACATATTTCATTGACTTCACAACACTGAAGTATTATCATAGATATTTTTCACATTATGCTTTTAGTACCCAAAGTCCCTCAGTTTCCATAATATAAAATTACCCATGAAGAACAGTAGTTTCCACTAGTCACCACACATCAACTGTGGTCTACTTACTTCCTAAATGCAGAGAGTAGTCAGAAAAAGTTAGCAGGGCAAATCAACAAAAGGCAATCACTTTAAGGTATGAAAAACATGAGGATCTATGATTTCTTTATTAGACTGCAAAATTCCTCAGCACATGACAGAACAGTAATTACTGATTTTATCAGCAGTCAACCAAAAATCTCTCCAGAAGAATTTGATTTAATTCAGAGAATCTGTTGCAAAGACTTGAAAGAGACAGAGGAGCGAATGATGAACTAGCACGACCTAGAGATCAGCAAACAGGTAATACCTCTGGAACTACCATCTGCTGTGACTGAGCAGGACAGTCCCCACCAAAGGCCTCTCTCCAATGCTACCACCATCAATGCTGCAGAACAAAAGTTGCTGCAGCAGAGCAAACTCTCCAACGGCCACTATCTGAGGTAACTTGAAAACCTCAATGGTTCCCTACCACCTTCTAAACTCGCACAGGTGCCGCCCACTGACAGGCTCTAACTGAAGAAGGTGAGGGCAATACCGCTCACTAGCTTCCAACCCCAGCCTTGCAGCAGGGATTGCAGATGGGCAAATGTGAGGAAAAGAGCCAACTGAGAAATATCCAACACATCTATATTATAAACAGCACTTAAGAGAAGAAAAAAAATCAGTTTGATGAGAAATACAGAAACCCGAATATATTGATCATAATTGAAAAGTGAATATTCATTGAAGCTTTTCTATATATTCAGCACTGTTTTAAGCACCGTAAATGTATCAACTTATATTATTCTCACACCTCAGTGTGATCGATATGAGATTTATCTCAAAGCTACAGATGAGAAAATAGGTGTGGGCATTAAGTACCTTTGTTAAAGTTATAAGATAGTAAGTGACAATTCTATAGTCCAAGTTCATAACTACTATGTTATATTGGACTGAAATCTACCCCAAATGGGTTTCAGTAGAAATATTAAATATGACCACATATCAAGCTTGATCCTCACCATAAGCCTTAAAAATTAATAGCAACAATTGCATATTTTAAGAAAAGGGAATGTTATACTTCCATATTAAAAAAAAAAAAAAAAACAGAAAATATAATCAGGATTAAATAAATTATTGCTGTTTTCCCTAAAACCAATCAAGTATTAAATCTAGAATTCTCTCACTGGTCTCCAGCAATTCACTTCCATTTTCACAAGCTAATTTTTCATACACTAAATAGGTTTTATACTTCATTCCAACTTAGAAAAATAAGAAATCTTTCCAAGGTCAAGCTATAAAAGAAGGCAAGTATTATTTATACCTCCATATACATTATAACCCAGCATCTGCTTCTGTGTATTGTTGTATAGCATGCCTCCATTTAGAAATCAGTATTTTTTCATTTACATAAATTCCTTCATATCAAATTATGAATTAAAACTACAAAATAATGAAGGACTCTGGGTTAACTCATATAGCCAGAAATTATAATGGATAAACATGTAATGGGTTTACATTATTTTTAAATGAAGTCATACCAGTCATATTTTTATATACCAGTAATGACCAATTTCAACATGTAATTGGGGAGATTCTAACCACAATAGCAACCAGTACATAACATCTAGTCCTAATTCTAACCACAAATGGGCCAATGAATATATCTACATAATTGATTAATAAACGTTAAAGAAGTGTAAGTGGAGACGATCACATTCTTGGAAAAGAAAAATCATTACTGTAAATATATTAAGAGTGTGTTCTTCTAAAGAAGGAGAAGGAAGACAAAAGACACTGCCAAGAAAATGGAAAGTCACCCAGGAGATACGGTGCATGCCTTTAATCCCAGCTGCTTGGGTGGCTGAGGCAAGAGGACAGCAAGTTCAAAGTCAGCCTCAGCAATGGCAAGGAGCTAAGCAACTCAGTGAGGCCCTGCCCCTACATAAAAGACAAATTAGGGCTGGGGATGCGGCTCAGTGGTCAAGTAACCCTTAGTTCAATCTCTGGTAAAATTAAAATAAAATTTAAAAAAAAGGAAAGTCAAACCACAAACTGGGCAAATAAATTTACGAAAGATATACCTGATAAAGGACTGCTATCCAAAATACACAAAGAACTCTTAAAACGCCACAATAAGGAGACAATGCAATTAAAAAAAAAAAGTCAAAGAGCTGAATAGAAGCCCCAACAAAGAAGATACAAAGATGGCAAAAATTAAGCTATGAAAAGATCTTTGAGTCATCTTATTCAGGAAATGCAAATTAAAACAACAATGAAATACCACAAAGTATCTATTGCCATGGTCAAAAATCTAAAACCCTAACAACATCGAAAGCCAGTAAGAATGTAAAGCAAGAGGAACTCTCAATCACTGCTGGTAGGAATGCAAAAAGGTACAGCCACTTCGGAAGACAGTTGACAGTTTCTTAAAAAATTAAACATACTCTTACCATATGATGTAGTAATCACTCTCCTTGGTATTTACACAAAGAAGTTGAAAACTTACATCTACATAAAAACCTAACACATGGATGTCTGTAGCAGCTTTACTGATAACTTCCAAAATTTGAAAGCAAGCAAGATGTCCTTCAGCAAGTAAACAGATGAACTGTGGTACATCTAGCCAACAGAATATTGACAAATTAAAACAAAGGCAGGAAGAAGAGAAGGAGGAAGAGGAAGAAGAGGTGGAGGGTCCAGCTGACATTTGGCAAATCTTGTAACTGCCCTTACATAGTACGTAGTGGAGCTAGTACTTCAAACCTGCTTCAAAAGAATCTACATTCTTTAACACTTTATGAGACTACACTAGAAAGACAAAATGGATGCCTACAGAAAAAAGAAAAGGCTGACCTTTTCTTGATCACATAATTTGTCCAAACAAAATAAAAAAGATTACAAAGATTTTAGCAATAGGAATGTAAGAAATTGTGCAAATGAAAATAAGAAAACATTATTAATTCCAGAAAGAAAAAAAAGAGTTGTACACCAAAAAGGAAAGAAAATAATGCATTTCTCATTGATTGTGAATCATGCCAATATGGTCATTACAGTGTAAACAATAATTTATGATCTGATCAAAAATTATATCACAACTCTGTGGAGATACTGGAAGAAGTCTGGATATGCTAAGGAGGAGGGATGTGCATGTTGGGGAAAGGAAGGTGGCTTAAGAGAGCTATATTCTGTTTTCTAAAAGGAAATTAAAATAACGCTTTAAAAATATTAAGTACTATAAGCATATTATTTATAAATATGATGACTAATTATCAGAAGAAACTGCTAAGTATTGAAAGTTGTTGCCTGTAGGAAAAGCACAGATTTGATGAAGGATTAGGTGAGGAACTGCAGTTTTTTATTTTTCTTTTTAGTAACATTTTTTTAGTTGGAGATGGATACAATACCTTTATTTTATTTATTTTTGTGGTGCTGAGGATTGAACCCAAGGCCTCGCATGTGTTAGACAAATGCTCTACCAATGAGCTACAGCCTAGGCATTTATTATATTATTTTGACGCTAACTTCCTTGTAACTATTATTTCAACTGAAAAGCTAATTCAAAAATCTAACCAATGAATTAAATTTTCTCTCATTAAGGGATTCAACATAATCCTGTCAAAGATTGTACCTGGTACTAAATGTGTCAGCCTGCACACAAATAATCTGCTTATACATAAAATACAAAATACTAATTCCTGTCTTCTATATATACTATTTGGAAAAACATATTTTAAAACTGTTCTACCATTCGAAATCTATTTAAAATAATGTTCCTCTCTTCAGAATTATGAATCCATATATAATTAGTGTATTTGCTTTAAAAAAAATCATCAATAGTACTATGACCTATTTTTGAAAGATTTTTGGCCTTTACAAAAATTCTGGAAGTCAGTCTTCTAGCCTATCTCACTTATAAAACCACAGATAAAAGTCTCATTTGCTTCCATCTCTCTGACATCCTGAATCATTAAATGAAATAAAACCAAAAGTTCAAAGACTGAATTCAGAGTATCTTTTCCTCCAGAGGCCTGTACTTGGTAATGTCACCTGACTCATTCTCTTTTTCAGTCTTAACCATTTTGTATACTTTTTACAATGCCTAGATTTTTTTTCCTATCCATCATTTCTAAACACCCTCTGTGATTTCTAAAAAGATTAATTGTATTCAAATATCTTAACTATAATAAATAATAAATAAATCCAAAGATATGAAAAGGTTTCTCTTTCTACAACATTTAGAAGACAAAAAGCTTTTTTAAAAATCTATTTATGTATACTTAATGTAAGTAAAAATAAAATTCAAGAAATTATTGCATAAAGAATGTATTACTTGGGCTGGGTATATAGCTCAGTAGTAGAACATTTGCCTACCATGTGTAAGTCACTGGGTTAAATGCCCAGTACCATACACACACACACACACACACACACACACACACACACACACACACACACACACACGGGTATTACCTACCTGTTTTTATTTTTATCCATAATAGTTCATATAGTTGACAGCTGAACTTAAAAAATATTTTCTAAATGTTGCAGACTGGACATGTAAGGGAGAGACCACAGCAAAAATGTCTGAATAAACACAGCATATGGGCACCAGGCCCAGAAATGAGGGTGTCAGAAAGGCTGAAAACAGCTGATAGGATGGTTCCACCCATTCTCCCCCAAACACACGAAGACACACTTCCCAGCTGGCCTGTCTCTGGGGACAGGGTTCCAGGTCCCTTAATTATTCACAGTGCAGAGACAGGCTGCAACCCCCAACCCTCACCATGGGTGCCCACATCAGACTATGATATATAGTTTTCATAACTATCAAAGAAGTGAATTAATTCTGTGTCAATAGAGAAACTAATACATATATACTCGAACCTCATAGTGTATACAGTATACACTACATAGGGATATACTGCCTCAACACATGGTTATGTATAGTATTTATTTCCATTTGATTAAAAAATATATTTTAATTTGGCAGGAAATTTTTAAATAGCATATTTTTTGGCAAAAAAAAATTGGGCCCCTAAAGGAAGTTATATTTCATGTATGCCTTCCATTCAGATAATGATTAATTAGAATGTAAAATAGAGCAATATTAGAAAGAAGGTAATCTCAGAGGTCAAACATATTATTAAAACCTAACTCCATCTGGGCTCATGCCTATAATCCCAGAAACTTGAGAGGCTAAGTCAGGAGGATCAGCAATGTTGAGGTTGTCCTCATCAAATTAGCAAAGCCCTAAGCAATTTAGTGAGACTCTCTCTCAAAAAAAAAAAAAAAAAAGGAAGAAGAAGAGGAAGAGGAGGAGGAGGAGGAGGAAGAGGGGAGGAGAACGAGGAGGGGGACTAGGGATGTAGCTCAGTGGGAAAGCATCCCTGGGTTCAATCCCCAATACCCAAATGAAACAAATAGAACCCAACTTATCACTAGAATAAGATATGTAAGCTCACCAATCATTAGTTTCCCGGTCTGTCAAAAGGTATCTAACAGTGCTATTTCACAGTTTTTGTGAAAAGCACTTAGAACCATCTGAGCCAAGTATGTCCAATATCTGACTCTAGAGACAGATTCTGGGTTTGAATCCTGGTGTGTAACTTTGAACAAGCTGTTTTAACTTTCCTAATCTTCAAGTTCCTCATCTATAAAATGGTTATAATGATAAAATTTGCCTAAGATTGTTGTGAGAATTCAATTAAACTGTTCATATGTCTTCACAATATAGCACCATGTCTAGCATGTAAGTGTTCAAAAGTGCTTCAAAACCAGGCACAATGGCACATGACTGAAATCCCAGAGACTAGAGAAGCTGAGGCAGGAGGATCAAATGTTCAAGTCCAGCCTTGAGATCTGGTCTCAAAATAATATTAAATAAAAAGGGCCTCAGATGTAGCTCAGAGGTAAAGAGACCCTGAGTTTAATCCCTAGTACTGAAAAAAAAAAAAAAAAAAAACAGTTATAAAACTTGGCAAATACAATTTGGATTATCTCATTTAATCCTCTCAGCAATCTTATAAGATATGACTATGAATAAAAAGATGAGGGTTTCTACTTCAGTTATTAGAACAAAAGTAGCATCCATATTAAATTATGAAAGACTGCAGTTTATTGTGCTAATCTGATTGGGGATCTTTTCCTTTGAAAAGAGAAGCATCTTTTCTCTAACCAAGATTATATATTACATTAATCAAAATTGCCTGTTATATAATTAAGATCTACAGGAGATTGAAACTCAAAGTAGGTTCTACTTAAAATGAGATTAAATGGAAGAATCTGGGGGGAAATCATTCATAAAGGAAGATTAGAGGAATAAAAGGAATTCAGGGCCCCAGTCTCCCAGCATCCCAGGCAAACCACCTCTAGACAATGCAGTTCTGTCTCTCTTCATAGAAAATCACAGAAAAGAAGTCAGAATGGCTGGGCTTGAGCTACATGGCTACATCCTGAGACCATGAAGTAGCCTCCTCAGAACCACATGCAGTGAGGTATAAGCACCGGAGATGGGGATAATATGGTCCCAGGAAAAGAAGGGCCAGGAGATGGTGAGATTATTGAGAGAGCTATGCACTACAATTCTAAGCCAAAGGCTTGAATTTACCTCTGTAATGGAATCGTTCTTGAACAGGACTTAGTAATATAAATGTTATAGATTCAGATTAAAACTGTACATTATGGGTAAGTTCATAGATCTGACAAGTTAACTTTTTTAGATGCCTAATATTTTAGCGTCCTAAGGAAATCTGCGCATAAAATCCTTAAGACAGTTTATTTATCGAATTTTGTATAGAATACTACTTCAGACTTGGGAAAATAGCTTTGCCTTACTAATACTGCAGAAGTTTGCAAAACAATGAATTGAAAACAATGAAGTAAACTTATTCATCAACAGACGAATGGATAAAGTGAGGCTGTGTGAACCATGAATAAATTGTGATACATTCATGCAATGAAAAATCAAACCATGAAATGTTACTTATTCAAAAACATTTTACATGCCTCAAATTTTCAGGGGTTCTTTTCCCCATAGCCAAGAAGTTATTTCCCAACTAATTCATGGACAAGGCAGACTCCAGATATTTGGTTGCAATATATTAATTCTATTTACAAGCTATCAGCATGATTATAAGAGGTCAGCTACTTTCCTTAGTAGTAACAATTGCAATATTTAGAAAAATAATGGGAATAACTGTCATTCCTTGGTAGTAAAAATAACAATAAAAATGGTTCTTCGTACAAGGAAATGGCAATGTTATTACTTACTAATCACATTCTAATATTGTACAAACCATGTTCAATATCAATTGCAATAGTAATAAGCAATGAAAACACACAATGGACTGCTACTCAGCAATGAAAAGGGAATAAACTCAATTGTACAAGCAACAACATGAATGAGTCTAACATTAGCTTGAGTAAAAGAAGTTGAACACACAAGACAACATATACTGTGTGATTCCATTTCTATAATGCTCCAAAACAACTACAACTAATCTAACAGCAATCAGGAAGTGTCTTGAGTTTGGGACAAGAAGAATGGATTTGGCAGGGAAGTAATGGGAAGGGACTTCCAGGAATGATTAAAGTCTATTATCTTGTTTTACATAGTGATTACATGAAAGTATAGGGTAGTCAAAAACCCATCAAACTGAACACTTAATATCTATGCATTTTATTATACAAAAATTATACCACAATAAAAACATGTGGTTTTAAATTTAACTATTCAAGGAAAAGAGTGATTTGCCAGAGTAATCTTCTTAAATTCAAAACAAAACATACTTTACACAGAACAAATCATTTGATATTTAAAATTTCCATTACAGCTAAGAAATAAGTAGTCACAGGTGTTTACAGAGTTATGATTCTGAGCTAACGGAGGATGACCAGCATCTCAGTTTGCTCTAGACAGTCACCCCAATGTAAACCTGATATCACAACATAATTGCTAACAGTGCCTCCTTCACTATCAGAAATAACCTAACTTAGAAGACACTAATAGTCACTTCAGCTAAAGGGAAATTTGATACTATGTAGTACAATAACTCTCACTTTTTCATTCCATCCACATTTTCTAAGCACCAACATACAGCTCCTTTGTTCTTGCTACCACTTCGCATTGCTGTATTGTTTCCTCAACCAAAATGTAAAATAGCCAGATGGATTTTCCCTAAACATAAAATTTACACATATGGATGACCTAAACATAAAAGAAATCAATCAGAATGTTTCTACATGAAAAGTATAAACTCAGCTTATAAAAAAAGTTAAAATTTCTTAAACTATGGAAAACAAAACATGGGGAGGTTTTCAAGACAGTAGAAAAGAGGAGTTCGCTTTCCCAGCTGCTCTGTAGAGTGAAACCAAGAAAGCAGTCAGGCAGCTTCTCAGCAAGGAAGGTAGACCAAAAAAAGCAGGGGCTGGGGATTTACTGGAATTTAAAACTTGACATTCAAAGTAGAGTGGGGGCTCAGGAGGTTGGATATAATAAAATAAGGAAGAAATCCCTAGTGGCACAGCCACTGACCCTGTCAGGCCTAAAGCACTAGCCAGATCAGTCCCTCTTCAAGGAAAAGTGGAGGGATAAGGGAATTAAAGAAACCCACATTTTTAGGAGGCCTGAGGCATGCCTGGGTACAGAGCGTTTAGAGACCAAGGGCACTGCCCAACTAAACTGAAAGGCACGCTGCACAATATCCTTGTGTGAAAAAGAAGCTGCCATCTCTCCAGGCAGCATACGAAGGAAAAAGAAGCATTTTGCAGCCACAGCGGCGGTGGGAGCTGATTCCTGGCAAACCCCAGTTTGACCTGAAATACAGACCCAGTAAACACACACTGCACAAATATAGAGTGTGCTTAAGTAGCCAGGAGAAAATCGAACATGGAGAGAGGTTTACACAGGGGACAAATGATAGTGGAAACCCACTCAGCTCTACCCCTTCCCTTCCAATCTGGATGCTTGCAGGACCTTCTGGGAGAGATTCATCTGGCCTGGAATTCAGAAGGGAGTAGGTGGGAGAGATTGAATTTGGAGACTAACCCCAAAACCAGGAAACTTGGAGTCCTTAGGAGATATAGGGAACTAAGAATTGGCTCCTCCAACATATGAGTGGAACCCAGGGGAGATCCCTAGGGTACAGTTTTTCAGCATGGACCAGAAATTACTGGACTCTGGAAGTACACTGATATAAAATCTCCAGACCAACTGGTATTCAGCAAACACCCTGGAACTCACCTATTAACTACCTTGCCTCCAGGAATTCCACCTATGGGATTACCTCCCTCACTCCAGCAATCCAGAGGGTACAGCACCATGCTCCAGACAACCCCACTTAAAACTGCTAAGAAAAGAAGCTGAGAATCTTTTGAATTCCAAAGGAAAGAATTTTTTAACTTTTCGAGATTTTTTTTTCTTTCTTTTTTTCCCCCCTCTACTTAATTGTGATCTTAATGGTACATGGATATTTATACATACTTATATTTGTTTTTTTTCTCATTTCTAGCCTTTTTGAAGCCAGTTATTTTTCATGGATCAGTTTTTTGAGGGCTTTGATGTTTATTTTATTTTTAATTTTTCAAAATTTTTCCTTTATAAATATTTTTTCTCCTGTTTTCCTTGATTCTCTCTCTTCTTCCACTACCAGTCAATCTCTAGTGTTCTCTCACTCTTTGTTTAAATTTTTTTACTTCTATCTTCTCTCTTCCTCTCTCACCACAACCAGATCACTTCTGTTCTCTCCCTGTCCACCATTTGAAATTATAAACCCTTTTGCAAACTTGCTATTATTATTATAGGCAATAACTGATCATATTATTTCTGTTTATTATGATAATTACCATTGTAGATGTCATAGTAAAAATTATTTGGTTTAATGCTGCATATTGTTTGCATTAGTTGTTATTATCTGTCTCCCCCTGAAGGACTGGAAACCTTCAGGGACACTACAAGCCCACAAGGCAGAAATTCTACTATCTCAGATCCATACTGCCAGATGGGTAAACACACAAATAACATGAAAAAGCAATGAAACAAATCACCCCAAACAAACCAAGATACTCCAATAATAAAGTCTACTGACACCAGACTGGAAGAAATGTCAGAGAAGGAATTTATAATGTACATAGTCAAACTGATCTGCAAAGAAAAGGATGATGTAAGACGTGAAATCATAAAGAAAATGCAGGAAGCAAAAGATCCTATCAATAAAGAGAGATTCTGAAAAAAAATCAAACATAAATCCTCAAAATGAAGGAATCAAAAAACCAAATTAAGATTCAATGGAAAGCATCACCAACAGACTAGATCACTTGGAAGGCAGAGTATAAGGCAATTAAGACAAAATATATAACTTGAAAACAAAGTTGACAGTGGAGAAAACATGTTAAGAGACCATGAACAGAATTTCCAAGAAATATGGGATAACCTGAAATGACCAAATTTCAGATTTATCAGGGCAGATGAAGGCTTAGAGATACAAACCAAAGGATGAACAATCTTTTCAATGAAATAATATCAGAAAATTTCCCAAACCTAAAGAATGAAATGGAAAATCAAATACAAGAGGCTTAAAGGACCCCAAATATACAAAATTACAACAGATACACACCAAGGCATATTATTATGAAAATATCTAACACAGAGAATGAGAATAAAATTTAAAGGCTGCCAGAGAGAAACAGCATTTAGAGAGAAAACACTCTGGATCTCAGCTGATTTTTCCTCATAGCTAGGAGGTCTTGGAATAATATAAACCAAGCACTGAAAGAAAATGGATGTAAGTCAAGATACTATACCCAGCAAAATTAACCTTCAGAATTGACAATAAAATAAAATCCTTCCATGATAAACAAAAGTTAAAAAACTTCACAACTAGAAAACCTATACTAAAAAACCTTCTCAATAAAATATTTCATGAAGAAGAAATGAAATATAAAAGTAAAAACCTGCAAAGGGAGGAACTACACCAGAAGAATGGTCAATGCAACAAGAAGTGATTTCAAACTAAAAACCAGAAATAAATCAAAATGACAAGGAATAAAAATCATTTCTCAATAACAACATTGAATGAAAATGGCCTAAACCCATCAATCAAAAGAAATATACTGCCAAATTGGATTAAAAGACAAGAACAACAATATGCTATCTCTAAGAGACTCAACTCATTGGCAAAGACACCCACAGACTGGAGGTAAAAGGATGGGCAAAAACATAACATTCATCATGTAAAAAAGCAGGGGTTTCTATCTTCAGATCAGATAAAGCGGACTTTAAGCCAAAGTTAATCAGAAGGGACAAAGGCCTTTTCATACTGCTTAAGAGAACTACACCTCAACAAGACATAACAATCATAAATATTTATGCCCCAAACAATGGAGCATCTATGTACATCAAACAAACCTTTCTCAATTTCAAGAATCAAACAGACCACAACACAATAATATTGGGTAACTTTAACATGCCTCTGTCACCACAAGATAGATCCTCCAAATAAAAACCAAATAAAGGAGTTACAGAAGTAAAAAAAAATATAATTGATAATTTAGACTTAGCATACATAGAATATTTCAACCATCAATGACTGAATACACTTTCTTCTCAGCAGCATACATGGTGTAAGCAAACACGTATGTTGGCATACAATTGTAATATTACCTTAATATATTTTTAGCATCTGTAGGGTTATTTTGATAGCTCCCTTCCCACTGATATTAATTTTTGTGTTCCTGCTTTTTTCTTAGACTTGTTTGATTTTTTTTATCAACTTTTAGATACATTATTTCTTCTCTACTTCATATATTTTGCTCCTACTCTTATTTTTACTTTCCTACGACATAATTTGAAAATAATTTGATTATTAATCTAGTTTCTTTCTGATACAAGTACTTTAAATTATAAATGTTCATCTGAGTACTGTTTCATCCCAGAGATTCTGATATTTTAAGCTTTTATAATCACTTAATTCACAGCACTTTTTATTTACTTTTCTTGTGCTTTCTTCCTTGACCTGTGAGTTATTTATAAGTGTGCTATTTAATTTTGAAGTAGTTGACGTATGGGGATGGGGTCCTTTATATATTAAGGTGACTGATTTCTAATATAATAAACCACGCAGAAAATCGTCTGCATGATTTCAATTTTTTTAAAAAAGTAATGGAAATGCTTTTTATATTGATTATATTGGTTACATAAATGTTAAAACTGATCAAATTGCATACTTCAAATATGTGCATTTTATTGTACTTCAATCTTACCTCAATAAATCTATGAAAAAAAATTATATATATACACAAAAGGGCTGAGGATGTAGCTCAGTGGTAGAGCACTGCTGGGTTCAATCCCCAGAATCAATAAAAAACAAACAAAAATAAAGAAAAAAAAAACATATAAAGATATTCACAAACATAAAACAAACATTTACCTGCTGCTCTGTAAAGTATTTTAGGTTCAAAAAATATACAAGGATTTTTATCCTCTATGCATGACAAAAGAAGTCCCTTGGCCTGGAAAGGGCTCCTGGGTATAACCACCTGCAAAAACAGATTTTTTTAAACACAATTTTAGTAAAAAGGTATACCAATAAAATGCTTATAAGGGAGGATACTGAAATAATCAATTTTAACTGAAAATAAAAATTGATTATTTATTTAACCTAATAAAGTATTATAAAATTTGCAAATTATCTAGAAAATTCCAATTATTCAACAAATATTTATAAGATGACTTTCATGATCTGATAACTAAGATACTGTTCTTCTCTTAAGGAGCTAAACTTACCTATTTAAAAAGTGAAAAGAATCCACAGAGCATACATCAAAGCAAAAAATAAAATCATCAATATCTACCTGTACTTACCTATTAAGTAATCTCTTCTACTAATACTGTGCAGCTACATGCAAAGTGCATGTAACTCTTCTCAACTTTAACACACCAAAATCTCCTTCCTCCCCATGAAAACTTGCAGCCTTCATATCAAGAGTGGAAAAGTACCACTGAATTTTATGATCCAGGCACATTATGTCCAGTTTCGGCAGAGTAAAAAGCAGTGTTATGCTCTACGCTTCCCAGGTCACAGGAAAGGGCTCCAAGTTTTCCTTGACAGCCAGGGTGATGGCTGCAGGAAAGAGCAGGTGCTAATCTGCCAAGCACTATGTGGATTAATTCATCTTCTGTTCACAGCAACCTCATGAGGTAGCTAGTATTACTTTTCCCAGGATAGATATAGAGACTGAGGCGTAAACAGACATGGAGAAGCTTGCCCAAGGTCAGACTGCTTGCTAGACCAGTATTATCTGGAGGCTACAGGCTGAGGTTTTAAATTCTATACGGTGCTGCCTTAAATCACAAATTTGTGTCTAATTCTTAGTGATCCTAAAGTAATTGTATAAAGGCAAGGATTACATAGGAAGAATTATTAAAAATAAGCCTGAATTTATTACAAAGACTCAAATAAGACTCATTGAGCAAAGTACATGAGCTCCCAAAGTCATTTTTAATGCCCTTTTTATTAAAGGAATTTTATTTAAAAAATAAAAAGCACAAGTCTATTTCATTTTCTATAAAAGACTTCTGAACACATTAAGTAACCATATCACATAGTATCTTCATTTATATTCCTACTTTTTAGTTTCTCTTTTTCTGCTTTCTCATGTATTTATTTTTAGCCTTTTTTATTTTATGTATATTTTCATTTGATGTGAGAAACATAAGAAAGAGAAAGCAGAAGAGGGAAAGAGAAGTTAGGGAACTGAGAGAAAAGGTCTACTCTTTAAAACACAGGGTAATGTTACAAATAAGAAATATGAATCAATATTCAGCCCAAACAAAAAATAGCTGTTGTCTCCAATATAACAATAGTTCCAGACTACCATTTCTAGCTCACATTGAGCCAGCACAGAACCTTCATTCAAATAAGAAAAACCTCATGGCTTTTGTCTGGTAGAAAAAACAAACACAAATAAAACACAAACACATGTTCACAACCAAACCATATCATCAAGAACAAATATCTCCATATTGACATATCTGTGGGTTTCTATGATTCCCTGGAAAGATGTTCGATCAAAAAGAAATAGAAAAGACAATAGAACAAAATATTAACATAAAATAATAAAAATATTTTTATTATCAAAAAAAATAAGCTCCTGTGCAGACCAGTCACAATAGAGAGATGCTTCCAAGTTAATTGTTTAAGACAGTATTACCTTACTCCTGATTAGGAAAAACACACCTAGGTAAGGGCCTTCTCCCAATCTATGAACTAACAGCAAGTACCCTATTCCTCCAACTTCAAGATAAACGTAAACCACATGGCAGGATTATTAAAATCATCTCAGAATCAGTAAGTAAGAAACACCAATTAGAAAGAAACATAAGGCTTTGAAAGAGGGGTAAGACAAACCAGTGATGTTCTCAGTTGTATTCTTTGAAGTCTATGATGTTAACTAATGCCAGTGTCAAGCCAGTGTTACTTCAAAAGGAACGGTCTGTAAAACTGGGCATTGGATAACTGATTTTAAGAAAATGCCAGCTTCCCTAATTTGTGGGGTTTTATTTGTCTGCAGTACTGGGGATCGAACTCAGGAATGCTCTATCCCTGAGCCAAATCCCCAGCCCTTTTTATTTTTTATTTTGAGACAGGGGCTTACTAAATTGCTAAGGCTGGCCTCAAACATGCAATTCCCCTGCCTCAGCCTCCCAAACATGCAATCCCCTTCCCTCAGCCTGGATTACAGGTAGTATGCACCACTATACCAGCATCCCTTACTTAAGGGTTAAATTCACATAAACTCCAAAATCCTCTTTGCCCCCAGATGAACATATTAGTTAATATTCATAGAATCAAACAAAGGGAAATATCAAATGAGGATCGAATAAAGTACATAAATGAGTGTACCTTAATTCCTGGGCAATGAGCAAAAAAAGCTTCAGGACTCTGAGAATGATAGAGAGCCCCATGGCCAACACAGCCCCAAGGGGCCCTGATGGTGAGGCTTCCACAGTTGAAAAGATCTCCAGAGCGATAGCGATACTTTGCAGCTTCGTTAACAATCTGAGACAAAGGAGAGAAGAACATGTTGCAATGAGTCCTTCCTGCTCAATCCATCTTCTAAAATCATCTATTAGAACTTTGATTATATTCCCATTAGAAAATGATAATTGTAAAACACTAACTTAGGGTTAACAAAATGTGCTTAAGATGGACAATGGGAAGATGAATGCAATACTTCAATACTTGGTGGACTGAGCAACCTCATGAATGCTCATTTACAAAAAAATATAAAACACTTACCTGATCAAAAGCAGGGAAAATGTAATCTGCAAACTGAATTTCAGCAATAGCAGTAGCACCAGTGACTGCGATTCCAATTCCAAATCCAACAATTCCTTGCTCACACAATGGAGTATTAAAAACTCTATCTTTTCCTTTAAAAAAAAATAAGAAAAGGAAATCAGACAACATGGTACATGAGAGTGATGTAATGCATGACACATCTAAAAATTCAGTAAGTTAATAATTGTAAAATGGAGAACTACAGAAGATGTAGAGGAAATAGATAATAAATAGATAATGGTTGATTTAAATATAACTAGTAATTATATTAACTGTAAGTAATTTAAATGTTCCTATTAAAAGAAAGACTTTCGCAATGGAATAAAATAAAGCAAAAACCTAATCACTTAAAAGAAAATATAAAGACAATTTTTAAACAAAATGAAGGAAAAAATATACAGAGAAAAACCTAACCAAAGCTCATGTCACTGTTAATAGCAGACAAAGTCAACCTTGGTGAAAGGTGTTACCAGAAATAAAGAGACAAAGTTTGTACAGTTGAAGGGTCTGATTCACAAGAAGGACACAACAATCCTAAACCGAAATGCATCTGACAGTGGATTCCAAATAAATGGGGGAAATCGACACAACCAAAAGGAGAAATGGACAAAGTCACAACATAGTGGGGAGATGTTTAACATACTGGTTCTAGTAAGTGACATAAAAAGCATACCAAGAAAAAGGTAAAAAGTATACACGATGTGGACATGATTAACAAACATAACCTAACTGACATACGCAGGACACTATGCCTAACACCTAGGAGTACAAATCCTTCTAAAGTAAAAACAGAGGCCATTTACGGTAACTGTCCGTATACTAGGCTATAAATCCTATTTCAATAGCTTTTAAAGGATTAAAATCATACAAGGTATATTCTCTGACCATGGTGAAATTAAGCAAGAAACAAGTAACAAAAAGAAAATTTAATAATCCTAGGTGATCCTCTCTTGGGACCCCTCCTGTTTCAAAATGAAATTCTTACTTTGTTCTCAAAAAACCAAACAAAATCCTTAGGCTAAATATATATATCCCAACAAATTAAAGTTCTAAAGACAATGGCAGAGTTGCCTCTTTTAGACTAACCCTCTGGCACTTAATGATTATAAATTCTGGGCAAAATAAAATGACTACTTACAGCCACCAGAGGGCCAAAAGCAGAGAAGAACTGAGAGGAACTTGACCTTTGAAAGCAGGGCACAGAGAAGATGAGCATGGCATTTGTTGTGCCCAGAGGGACTTCAAGGCCTATTTTGGAGACAGTTAGAAGCTGCACAAGCCAACTCAATCTTAATGGGGGTCAGAGAACCCTGCCTGGGGCTGCCAGTGGCTGGAAATGGGGGACATGTAAAGCCTTAAAGAAAGCACACGTGGTGGTGCCCCAAAATCTGCACACAAAGGCCTCAAACACTCAATGACCCCTGCGCCTGCAGGACACTCCAAAAATCCAGCAGAAAATAACCTCTGGAAGCTGAAAGAGCTAAGCAGAAATTTGATCTGTGTCCAATAAACAGGTGACAGAATGAGTCTGAGACTAAACTAGAGGAGCCAGATAAACCCCTATGGCTTTCCATTCAAACCACAAGGCACAACTTTATCAACATGTACTGCTCAATTGTCACTTGAAATTGTACCACCTCTCAGATAATGCTGACATTTCATGACAAATTCACTTCATGACAAATTCTAACTGGGGGGGACTGAGTGGATGCAAACAATGGCCACAGTCTGGCCAGGTAGCCAAATGTTTTGCGACAGATCTGATAGTCATGCTTCATTACTATAACCCAGCCATCATTTCTTCTTGGTACACAGAATTCAACATCTCAATCATTCCACTTGAACATGAACCACAAATAGAGCAGGTGTGAGAAATGCCAACTAGACACATCCTGTAGTTTGAAACTCTAAAAGCAGCTGCAAAATCTTAAAAGCATGATTCATACTCATCATGATCTATGACAATCTTCTGAAAGTGTGACCTCAATTCCTTACCCATTTCCCATTTGACAGTAAGAAGTCTGATAATTTTTAGAAAATCTATGATTCCTTTAAATTAAGAACAATTCAGTGGTAGAAAGAAACATAAATTCCAGTGGCCACCAGCAAAATCCACATCCCGGGAATACCTCAATCACCTTAGCCAAACAAGCAGCATTCTTATTTATTTCTTGCTACTTCAAGTTCACAGGATGCAGGAATTTTTGATCTTGGTAAGAAAATATAGCCACTAAAAGGCAGAAAAAAGTGAACTTCTCAGAACTCTTTTGCTCCAAAGGAAGCAATCCAACAAATATCTCTACTATGTTTCCATGATAAAAAGAAAGCACTTCAACATGAAAAATCTGTTTCTTTTTTCTCCCAGGAGCACTAATAAGGTGCACAATATTAATAATTTCCTTTCTCTTATAATGCAGTTAACCCAATGCAAAGTTGATGCAAAGACTATCATGGTAGATAAATTAATACAGGATTGCACTATGAGACAAGGCAGACCAGGATTTAAGTGTTACCTCCACAAATGACTAGATTCCCTCCTTTAAGGTTCTGCTCCTTACGTGTAACAGAAGAATCATGATGTTGAAAAGACTAAAATAATTCAGACATTCATTTGACAAATGTTTACAAAGTATTTAACATATAAGCACTTTTTTCTGCATGTTAAGGAAAACAGCAGTAAACAAAACAAAACAAATTTTATCCTCATGAAGCTTACATTCATGAGGCAGTATATCATACATCCAAGGGAATAGATGTCTTGGCAGAAGGACCAGCAAGAGCAAAGACCTTGGTAAAAGCAAGTTTAGCACATCAGAAAGCAAGCAAGGAGTCCAGACAGCATGAGAAACTGTGGCATGAGAAAAAGTCAAAGAGTACAGAGGATGGGAGCGGGGTGCAGCCCAGATCAGCAGGGCCTACGGACCACAGTAAACACAACTTTCACTGTGGAGAATCAGTGAATCAGAAAGCAGGTGAGTGAGGAAAATAGGAAGTCATTGAGCAAAGCCCCTGCCTTTCAATACCCTCTGGCGGGTATTCTGTGAATATAGCCTGTCAACAGCAAAGGAGAGCACAGTAAAGCTGATCACAGGACTCTGATATTCCCAGTGAGAGATAATAATGCATAACAGCAGAGAAGGTGGAAAGAGAAGGGGCAAAACTAGATATATTCTAAAAACAAAGCCACAAGGATGTGTTGATAAAATGAGTCAGAGAAATGCTAAAGATGATTTAAAGGCTTTTGACCTGAGTAACCTGAAGGGCAGAGTTGCCAGTAACTGAGAAAAAAACAAGAAATTATGAAGAAGTGTGTTGAGATAAAAGTCCAGAGTTTAGTTTGGGAGATGTTTACTGTGATATGCCTTCAGTCAGAAGGTAGAACTGTCAGTTAGACTGCTGGATATGAGGTAGAAGTCTCCAGCATACTGAATGGGATGGGATAAGATTACTCAGTAAATTAAAATGGAGACACAGGACAAAGGCATGGTTCTGGATGCTCCAATGTTAAGAGGACAGCAGGTGAGGAATCAGGTCCAAGAGTTAATAGGAAAATTAGAAAGTGCTGTCCTAGGGGCCAAATGAACAAAGTGTTACCACTAAAGATGATCAGTGATCAACTTATATCATGCGCTATCAGACGGTGAGATGAGGGCTGAGAATTTTATCATTGATGACCCTGTCATGACAGTTTCTACAAAGTAGGAGGAAGAGAGAAAACAAAAGCTTAACTGTAGTAAATTCAAATGAGAAATTGAAGAAAATGAGCAGCTACAAGTACATGGATAAATTCTGCTATAAAGAAGAGAAGGGGGACAGTGACCAGCTGGAGGGAATGAGAAGGTCAAGAGGCATATTTTAAAATGGAAGAAAAACATATTTGTAGACTAATGGGAACGATACGTAGAGAAGAGGAAACTGCTGAGAAAGTTACTGAAATGGAGAGAAGGAGTAATAACAGAAACCACATCTTTGAGAATACTGCAAAGGGGTCCAGGTGCCTTATATTCATTCAGAGTCCAGGAGTCAAGGAAGCATAAGGACACTGATGCCAGCCCATGGATATAATCAGTTTTGAGGGATGCCCAAGTGCTCTATAATGGCAGTTACATATCTGTTTCAGTAAAATAATAAACTAGACTATTAATGAGGAGAAAGGATGGGAAAAGCCATCTGGAGGAAGAAAAACAGAAGACTGAATGGACCAGGAACGTGCCTGGGTGGGTGGCAACATGAGTGACCTCTGGAGGTGACTAGTCTTGAACTCAGGGTGCAACCAGTTGGTGTAATGGCCTGTTCTGCTCCAGCAACATAGAGTAAAGGGAAGTTGAGTTTAGAGAGAGATGAATTTAACTACATCTGGATTTGAAATCCAGTGGAATCTAAGCTGGGTATAAAAGAAGAAGGGTCACTGGAGAAGAGAAAGGCAGTAATAGGATGATGAAATCCATGGCCTTAAGAATCATTAAGGTCTAAAGATTGCTGTAGTGATGGTACCAGAATCAGGGAGCTGGAGAGGTTCAAGGTTGCAGTCAAGAGTTAGGGATGCTCAAAGTGAGATTATGGAGAGACTGCAATCATTGATAATGATAAAGGTATGACTGTAAGAATGAGAGGCTAAGGTAGGATGAAGGACAAGACACTGAGAAGCCAGAGCATGTAGACACTGACAGGAGAACAGGAGAGGAGATAGTAAGCCCAGGCTAGGAACAAAGAGGACTGGCATAGGGTCAGTAGATGACAAGGAATGGCAGTGCTAGTTGCTTATCATTTACCCGGCACAATGCAAGTATTTAACGAATGTCTATTCGAAAATGATAAATTAGAAAATGGGAAGTAGGTTTCCTTTGGTTTAGAAATCTACTTTTTCTACCTTCTAAGATGACTAAGCTTGGCTTTTCAGTATTTGGAACCAAATTTTTCAAATCCCATGTTGTAAGTATGTGATAATACAATGATCCTTAACCCAGGTAGTACAAGAAAATGGATATCCCTGGGCTGGGTACAGTGGCACATGCCTATAATTAAAGCTACTCGGGAGGCTGAGACAAAAGGTTCACAAGTTCAAGTCCAGCCTGGACAAAATAGCAAGATTATGTCTCAAATTCTTAAGAAGATAAAAATAAAATAAAGGTCTGGGGATTAGTATGGTGGCAGAGCACTTGCCTAGCATGCACAAGACCTGACTTTAATACATAGCAAAAAAAAAAAAAAAAAAAAAAAGATATCCCTGAAATATATGGTGGTTTGAAACATTCACCTGTGTGATGACTGAAATGTAGAATTAACATATGGAATCCCTATGTCTTAAAAGCAGTTGAAGTTTATAATGACACAGTAAATTTCTGAGGCTCAAAGTTGCAAAGAATCTATATCAAAGTGCTATCAATTAAGCTCAACAAACGTTTAATTAGGTGTTTTAACTTCATATGAAGGAAAATCATGCCTCGCCCTAAGAGTTCCCGAATGCCTAACAGCTTGGATTGGGTCAGAAAAAAGTAAACACTATCTGAATTGCTTCTTTCTAAACCTTGGACAAGCTTTAATGTTTTATTCTAGAAAACTGGAGTAAAAGATATTCATAAAACATGACATTCTCTTGCATTTTGCTAATCCTGAGTAAATTTTAAGCTATATCTTTAAGTCCATGATCCAATGAAATATGTGTAGATTGCCAGATGACTAGCTGACTACATATTTGTCTTGTCAAGTTCTCATTTGTGGAAAATCAAGCATACAATCATACCACCACTAATAGTGTTCTTTTGTAAAAGAAAGAGGATTAAGAAGTTCTACAGCACTAGCAGTGTACCCTATTAAAGATATTGTCCACGACATGGTGCCAAATATCAAAATAAAACCAGTAGTTGATTTCTCTTGCCAAAGAATTAGAGATGGGCAAAACTGAGTCCAGCAGTGAGCCCTCTTCATTTGGTCATGGCTGAAGACCAGAAACAGTAAAGAGAGGGCAAAGAAACAACAATTAAGAAAAAGAAGGGGCCATGGTATAACCTTTTGGAGGTTAAGGAAATTATTGAGTACCTCGATCTCTTCTTTCCCTAGACATTTTTCAAAACCATAAATAATTTCAGAGTTTTATTTGTGAATATATGTCCTTCCAAGTTATTAAATCTATCAGTAGAATTAAAGTTTTCTTTTTCCCATAAAACTTTATGGAAAAGTAGGTGTAAAAGTACCCATTCCAAACTGGGCAGGGTGGTACATCCCAGTAATCCCAGGAACTCAGGAGGCTGAGGAAGAAGGATCACAAGTTCAAGGCCAGGCTTAGCAGCTCAGTGAGACTCTCGGCAACTTAGCAAGATTGTCTCAAAATAAAAATTAAAAGGGGATGGGGATATAATTCAGTGGTAAAACACCCTTGGGTTAAAACCCAACACCAAAAACAAACAAACAAAAAAATTAACAGATGCTAATTGAGCCTCAACACGAAATTCTAGGCAAAAAGGACTGTCCTGGGTAAACACACTTACAGTTGCATTATTATCCAAGGTTAGTAATATTAATATTAACACCTAAATGAAAACGTAATAAATGGAAGAAAAAAAATACTGCCCTAACTCATACCTCATGTACCACATATTAGTCTCCTACATTAGGCTACTCATTATCAAGTGCTAAGAAATGAAAAAGAAAGTTGAATAAGCAATTCAGCCATAAAGGTAGTAGTCATATTGCTGCCTAGGTCAGGCACTGTGAAGCACACAGCCAAGATCATCCATTTGTGAAGATCACTCAGCTTGTTGCTTTGGCTGCTGAGAATGCTACTGCTGACAGGTATCAGCCATCAGTCCCTTTGGAGACTACTTCAGCTGCAGCAAACTACCCAGCCTGAGGACATGCTTGGCAGCCCCCACTTATCAATTAATCAGTGTGAGAATACAAAGGCCTGGTCATTTCAACCCAGCTAGGTACAACTCAGAAGGGTCATTCTGAATGCAGAAATCCCACAGGGTTGGCCAAGGCTTTCAATGGTCCTGCATCACCTCTGGACATCTCCCTCTGTCCATTCTTTCAGTTGAGACCGGCACTATTTTTATGATTCCAGAATAGGCCAGGTTCCAAGGTTTCCAGATGAGGGGAGTTTATTTATATTTATCTTACAGCAACATTCTTTCAAGTGTAGATTTCAGTAAGCATTGGTTAGAAAGGGCTGTTTAGAACATTGTCCTCTGTTTTGAACATACGAAACACTGTCTCATAATCATGATGGCTAACTTTCAACCAGATATTCCCTATTTTAGTTTCTATTGGTTACTTATAGAGAAGTGACTTTTTCTTTAAAGTCATATAAAAAATTAATTCTTCTAAGATGTGACCTTATGATATATATATAAGGTAAATAATTCATTAATATGTGTGTAGGCAATTAGATTTTGAAACTTTATAATCTGACCTGACTTTTAGTTTCCTGATTTTTGACTGTTATTTCTGTTTCATATTATTTTTGGTCATTTAGTCATTCATTAAACAAAGTCTTGAAAGTTCTGTGTTAAGCCAGGTGCAGTAGCTCACACCTGTAATCCTAGCAGCTCCGAAGGCTGAGACAGAAGGATTGCAAGTTCAAAGCCAGCCTCAGCAACTTAGGGAGATCCTGTCTCAAAATAAGATAAATAAATAAAAAGGGCTGGAGATGGGACTCAGTGGTTAAGAGCCCCTGGGTTCAAACTCTCCTACCAAAAAAAAAAAAAAAAAAAAAAAAATCTTTGTTCAGGGTCTCTTCTAGGTATTGGAGATGATTGAATATAGTTCTCATCTGTATGCTTGGGTGAGTCTGTGGTCTGTATTCACTTTAACATTTTCACATTATTTAAATGAAATTTTTCATGTGTTATTAATTAGTCCCTACTTCTCCACTTAGGTTTTGATATCACTTACCTATGGCTAAGTTTCAGTTCAACTCCTGTATGCCTTTCTCACCTATTTATGTGGTGGGACATTACGATATAATTGTCACAGACATAAATGTCACTTTAGCCCCAAATAAGGGATCTTTTGAACTTGTTCTTTCAAGTAATATTGTCCAATGACTGCTAAGTTTAGGATATCTTGCTGGGTACTATTGGGTGTCCAAAGGTGAATGAGACACAGTCTGTGTTCTCAGTAGAAGAGGTAACTTGTTTAGGAATTCCTTGACTCCCTGGAACTGATTTGGGCTTTGCTGAATGTGTGCATTGGTCTTCACCCAAAATTGCAGACTCACTGATTACAAAGAGACTTTGTGTTTAATGAACATTCATTCATAAAACATTTCCTGGTACCTGCAATTGCTCCTGATTGATTTTCTTTAATTTTCTTCTCTTACCCATTATAAATGCCCCAGATCTTTTGTGTAGGAATGTTCAAAAAGAGGTAGACTCTACAGGACAAAAATTCATAAACAACCCTTTCTGAAATCTATACTTGAAAGAATGTCACTGTTTAAATCTGGAAACCTTGGAACCTGGTCTATTCTGGAATCATAAAAATAGTGCCGGTCTCAACTGAAAGAATGGACAGAGGGAGATGTCCAGAGGTGATGCAGACCAATGAAAGCCTTGGCCAACCCTGTGGGATTTCTGCATTCAGAATGACCCTTCTGAGTTGTACCTAGCTGGGTTGAAATGACCAGGCCTTTGTATTCTCACACTGATTAATTGATAAGTGGGGGCTGCCAAGCATGACCTCAGGCTGGGTGGTTCGCTGCAGCTGAGGCAGTCTCCAAAGGGGCTGATGGCTGATACCTGTCGACAGCATTCTCAGCAGCCAGAGCAACAAGCTGAGTGATCTTCACAAATGGGTAATCTTGGCTACATGCATCAGTGTCTGACCTAGACAGTAAACTATGACTACTACCTTGATGGTCGAATTGCTTCTTCTACGTAAGAATAAATTGGAAAAAAATATTCTAAAAAATAAATTACCAGTTATGTGGTGGCACACACCTGTAATCCCAGCAATTTTTTGAGGCTGAGACAGGTGATGGCAAGTTCAAGATCACCTCGGCAACTTAGGGAGACCCTGTCTCAAAATAAAAGTAAAAAAGGTTGGGAATATACCTCAATGGTAGAGGACCCCTGGGTTGAATCCTCAGTAATGAAGGGGGGAAAAAAAAAAAAAAAACTGAAGAAACAAATGACCAGGTGCAGTGGCATACACCGGTAGTCCCAGCTATAAGTGAGGTCAAGGCAATAAGATTGCAAGTTGATTCCAGCCTGGACAATTTAATAAGATACTTTCTCAAAATAAAAAAATAAGAAAGGTCTAGGGATGTCACCCAGTGATATATCAATCCTGGGTTTAATCCCCAGAACCACAAAAAAATAAATAAATAAATTATCCAAGGAAGCTCTGGCAACTATTTAAAAGCAGTATTTTATTAGCCCTCTTTAAAAAAAATTCTGTTAAAAACTGTGCATGATTAACTGGAGAAGAGAAAATAAGTCATTATGGGATAAATTAATCTTTCACTTGAATTCATTTCTAAATTCAAGAGACTACAGGAACATCCTACATTGTATTCATTGGAGAAAAAATAAAAATAAATTCAAGGTTAAATCTACAAAAATTCCACAGGTAAAAACACATTTTTAAGTAAATCAAAAAGAAGAAACCAAGTAGACAACCAATGAGATAACTTAGTGATCTGTAATAATTATAGTTTGACATGAAAAGATAGCAAGCAGAAAAACTACAGAATTACAAAATCCTAGCACTATTAGGACCTTCCATGCAATGCCCCCACTCTTCAAATAAGGAAATCAAATCTCTGTTTAAGTGGCTTGCCCAAAGTCCACAGTCAGCAACTAGAGCAGCCTTGGTACCCTAATAAACACTTGCTCCATACACTATCTTTCCATACACTATGCTCCATACACATATCTTTCCTAGTCAGGCAAGGTGGCACACACCTGTAATTCCAGTGGCTCAGGAGGCTGAGATAGGAGGATTGCAAGTTCAAAGCCAGTCTCAACAATAGTGAGGTGCTAAGCAACTCAGTAAGACCCTGACAGTAAATAAAATACAAGAAAGGGCTGGGGATGTGGCTCTGTGGTTCAGTGCCCCAGGGTTCCATGCCAGCTGCCAAAAAAAAAAAAAAGAAAGAAAAGAAAAGTTTTTCCTAAATTTGCTATTGCAAACTATTCAACGCATAAATGCTAAAATATATCAAATTAGACCTTAATTATCTGGCACTACAGCCACAGATACAAAATCGTTTTAAACATCTAATCTGAATGTAGTTAAGTCTATGTGGACAATGTCCTCAAATTCCCTTAGATGTTTCTCCAAAAAGTTAAAGCAAATATGATAGCTAGTTTAAACTTTCACAATATGTGACCTAGTTACCAACAATGAAATAAAATGAAAATCCCCTTTAAAGCAAAGTGATAGAAAATTGTCAAAAAAACTCTTAGTTGAGAAAATGTTTTAAAAGACCTTTTAAAAGGAATTGCTTCAAATTTTGATTCAATAATTAACTGCACAGTAAGATAGCACTGTTACTCTGCAGAAATGGTGAGCTATTTTGTAGAAATGTATACATTTCTATCCCCCCAAAATAGTGAGAGTTCTAAACTTGTAGACAGAACTAAAATATTAGTGATATTTGTAAAGTTAAAATACTACTGTTAAGAAAGTATCGAATTGTTTTTATATAACACGCTTTTAAGAAAAAAGGAGTGAAGTGGAATGGAAACAACTAGATAAAAGAGAAATTTCAGGTAAAGTTCTCAAAACAGCTCAGATTCAACTGAAATCTTCAACTAAATGTATCAGTTTTATACTTCAACAAATCAGCATCATTATGATCATTATCTAAAGAAAGTTACATTGTATTTAATATTTTCTGCTTGCTATGCTTATGAAGATAGTCATATTTTTTTAAAGTTTGTACTTTTAAATAAATTATAAAAGGAATTTTAAAAGAGAAAATAAAAATAATTTGGGTACATAAAAGTTGGGTCTTCTTTTTCAAGAAATTCAATTATGATTAGCAATTATCAGATTAGAGACTACTGAAAATATGGAACACTGGAACAAAATTATTTTAAGAACAAAGTACTCAGTTTGTCACAAATTAGATAAGATCTGTAATAAATGAGCTATATCCCAAGAGGGAGAACAAACTGAGAATATAATAAGAAAGGAAGAACTCTCAAGCATATCTTCCTAATCTTATTAGATAGACATTGCAAGGATAATGTCAAACTCCTCAAATCATCTCTTTCCACCATCAGAGTTCTGATTCTGACCAAGTAAAAAAAAACTATAACGTGATTTAATCTATTTTTAAGCAATAGAACAAACACTTATACCTTACGTCCTTGATCACAACTATAACTGGATGCTATAAATGATATCAATATGTACCATTTATAACTTTCATTACTATCCTCAAGCAACTTACAATGTAATTGAGATAAGAAAATGAGTCAAATGAGATGAGAAAATGATGTGAAAATAAAACACTTATTAAAGGAGAGGGGAAGGAAGAAGAGAACCTCACTTTCTATAATTTATTTGCTTATTTTTTAGAAAATGGGGTTCTCAGTATATTGCTCAGGCTGGCTTGCAACTGCTGGTCTCAAGGATCCAGAAAGAAGGGATCCTTTGGGTCTGGAGAAATCTTGCAGTTTCATGAAAGAGAAGGCACTAGAATGGGAAGAATTCTGATAGGCACATGTGGAAGAAAGACCAGTGTGACCAAAGGCACACAGAAACAAAGTGCAAATTCAGGGTTTGGAAGTAAAACAAGAAGGCTCAAGTATAAGGGGATTAGAAATAGTAGTAGGAGACAAAGGTAGAAAGTTTGGTACATAGAAGCAACTTTGTACAGCAGTTAAAGATTATGAGCTCTGGAGTCAGAATGTCTATGTTTGGTGTGGCTCCACCATTTCATAGTGCTGTGATTATGAATCATGCTTCAGTTTCCTCATCTATAAACTAGGATAAAAATACTAACCTGCCTATCAATGAGAGTTGATTTAAGGATCAAACAAGATAAGGCACATTACAAGTATGCTGCAAACCATAAATCACTGTAAGAATGTACCATGTTATTATCAGGCTAATGGTAAGGAAAATTAAAAGGAGAATAAATACAGAATCACTATAGAATCAATAGAATTGAATAGTTGTTAGTTGACAAGCATGTGGAAGTTAAGAATCCCTGAAGTTGGCACTGAGACATCCTGGGGACTTTGCATGATCTTCAAGGCCCCAGACCCTCAAATGGAGGAGCACTGCATCCTTCTGGGCCCCAACCTCCATCCACCCCAGCTAGGAGATGTCTGCGGAAGCCCAAGTCACGCAACAATAAGCACATCTCTCACTATGGAGATCTGGAGTGAAAGATGGGGTAGGGAAGGAAGGTTAGCCAGTGTCATGGCCATGACAGACAGTTCTGAACTGTGGACCAAAATCTTATTTGTTATGGTTAAGGTCTTAAATATCCCACAACAGCTCATGTGTTGAAGGCTTGGTCACCAGCCAAGGCACTATGGGGAGCCAGAGGCACTTTTAGGAAGTCAGACCTAGAGGAAGGAAGTTAGGAACTTCCTTCCTAACTCTGTGGGAGTTTGCCCCTGAAGGTGATATGAGAAGCCCAGACCTTTTCCTTCGCTTCTGCTTCCTGGACATCATGAGATAAAGTTATCCTCTGCCAGGCTCTCCCACCATGATATACTGTTCTGCCACAGGCCCAGAGGCAATGGAGCCAACCAACCATGGACTGAAACCTCTGAAATTATAAGCCAAAAAAACCCCAAAGAACCCTATCCTCCTCTTAAGTTAATTTTCTCAGGTATCTTGTCACAGAGGCAGAAATCTGACTAACACTGTCCCACTGGCAATACTATGAGTACGCATGGAGGAGGCTTGAGTGCACCTTCATCAACAATTCCGAGCTTTACCTCTGGTCAGACTGGGACTATGAACAAAAGATTGGCCACTGCTAACTGCAAAAAAGATCCCCCAGCAGTGAGAATGAAGCCATTAAGAGCAAAGGCAAACCCTTCACTGAAGAACAAATGCTGCTGCTCCTGCAGTATGTATCTACTCAGTCTTGGAAATTATGCAGACCAAAGCACGAAGCACAGGGTGCACAAAGCCTTCCAGTACACTGCTTGGAAATGAGGGGCAGCTGATCCCAATGGATTGGTAGTCTCAGTCAAGCAAGCAATCACTTGGAAACCCTGGCTCTCTACTACTCCCCTCAAGGGTATCTAAGCAAGCCAGTGTCTGGTCCCTGTGCTATGTGCCATTTACCATAACACTTGAGTAAGGCCCTCACAGCACGGTGACCCACAAGGTAACAGCATGAGCCCAGCAGTACAAAACAAAAACAACTCAGCACTCCAGAGCCCTCTACATCTTCAGCACTGGCTTTGAGCAGGGCTATAGACCCACAGAAGGCATATTATAATCAGTAATAAATCAGCTGCTGGTGTTCTGACATTGTATATAAGCTGAAATTTTGTTGCTGAGCATCATCAATGTGATTTAAGGATATAAAATCCCTACTTATGAAATCACCTTATTATGAATGAAACAATGTAAACAATTGTAATCTGGAGATTTAGATTTGGGGGAACACATGCCATTATAACTATTTAAGCTTAAATTAGACTCTCCTTTAAGTGAAACTTGAAAAGAAAAACACAAAAATTCATTTCAGTCAAACTGATATTTACTGTGCTTTAAAAAAGAGAAGATTATAATTTTGTCATGTGAGAATAAAAACAATCTATTCGGTCCTTCTACTTTCTTTTTTTTTCCCCCTGCAGTGCTCAGTATCACACACATGGCCTAGTGCATGCTAAGCACTTGCTTTACCACAGAGCCACATCCTTAACCCTGCTTATTTTACTTTTTATTAAAATTAAATTGACAAGCTTGCTGATGTAATTACATAAATGTCTTAAGTAGAGCTATCTAAAACTTGTAAGAGGAGCTGGGGGGGTAGCTCAGTGGTAGAGCCCCTGCTTTACATGTGCAAAGTCCTGGGTTCAAGCCCCAGCAACACAAAAGAAAAGAGAAAACAACTTATTAAGAGATTAAAGTTGGAATTTACAGAAATACATACTAAAAATGTAATCTTTCAAAAAAACATACACATAGCTGACGCTGAGTAAAGATTCCAAACAACGAATATAGAAAGTATCTCTGAATAAACCTGTAACAACTTCATGATGATTGAATATAACCAAAGCTGTCTTTCCATAAGGCCCAAAGAAATATTTCCATCATCCTTGTGATGCCAGCTGGAATTTAAAGGCAAGCCATCTACATTTTATTTTTCATCTTCCTTCATTTATATGGAAATGAGATGTTTCCTAAAACATATCTGTACCCAGGACCTGCGTCAACAGCAAAGCTCAAAGCACACAAATTCCCCCAGCTGATTCCCGACTATAAGTGAAAACAGCAAGCCAACATCATCTAAAACCCATGTGCGTCATTCACCAAGGAGGACATTACTGAGCTGTCAATTTCCATTAACCTGCCTTGCTTTATAAATAGCCTAAACTTCCCTATCTAAATAGGTTGCTGCCCTTTTCTCAGAAGCAAAGGGAACAACATGACAAAGAAGCATGAAAAATAAATGAGCTTTCCCCTTTGCAAACAAGAGGTTGACAGTAAACCAATTCTACATCCAAACTGAACAGTTATTAATAAAATAAAGCTCAAAAGAATAAAGAATCAGTTTTAAACAAAAAATAAACAACATGCATTAAAAATATCTGCTGCTTTTAAAATACTTATCAATCTCGCTGCTATAGGAACTCAAGGTCCTCATACAGGCAAAGCTAAACACAAATACACAAATTATGATCTTTAATATGATTCCAAAAGCAATATAGTACAAAAGACTCAAATGATTGATGTTTGACCTGAAAGATAACAAATTAATTTTGAAAAGTACACTATAAATTCTATTCTAAATTTGAAATTTTTTTAACATACAACATCATAATTTCCTAAACTAGCTCTAGACATTTATTCTTCTAAAATCAATGAAAACAAAAACAAATCCTACATATCATTTCTACAACTTAATGACTTGTGTATAGTCTGGTCTGCACACCAATGAATAAAAGCAGAATCAGAAAATGTATCAATGGAATTTATCAAAAAGCAGAAATGACTAGAAGAGATTATTCATCAGCCTAGCAAATACATTAATGCATCTAATTACTATTCAGTTGGGCAGAAAGCATGGGTGGCCCATATTAATCCAAAATATGTGTGAATTCATATGTATTTAAATACACACATATACACACATCATCCAGGCAATACTTATAAAACTCAAAAAGAGCATAACATAGTGACATCTCAAGTATTTTAAGGACAGGTTTCAGCTCCCAGAAATATCTAAGACACAATCAAACACCAAGAATTAAGTTAAATTGAAAGATTTGCAAGCAGTCAAAAAAAAGATGACAAAGTATACTTAAGCAAGAAAGCGTTGCCCACAGTTGTATTCTGGGAAAATTAATCTCACAGATGCACATAATATGAATGGCACTGGGAAGGAGAGTGAAAACCAAGACTTGGGATACATACTATAGTTCGTTACAACACCCTGAACTACAATAGTGACAGTAGGGACAGTAGCAAGAGAAACCCCAAAGCAGAATTTCACAATTCTGAAGTTTTAAGCCTGTGTTGTTTTGAACATCCGTAAGTGGGCTCCAAGAGGCAAGCAGAGTTAAAAATCACATGTAAGAAAATAAAGCAGAAAGATTTCTATGCTGATCTGAAACCAATAAATACACTCAGACTTTAAATAAAGTGGGTCTCTACCTCTCCTTAACATCAGATCCATTTTTAAACAAAAGGTCAGAAGAAAGTCAAAAAGTATCACCAAGCATCTGATTTGGTTCAAATCAGATGGCCACCTAAAACAACCCAAATAACCCACCTAAAATAACTCAGTACCCAAAATAACCCAGTGTTCCAAAATTAAAGAAATCTATATTTATTCTATATGGTATTACAGGATTTAGTTAAATCTCCTTGAAGCTTTAGTTTTCCAATCTATACTGACTCCACTTTTCCATGAAAATTGCTTTCATTTAGGCCAGCAAGTCACCAATAGCCTCCTAACTGCCACACTCAACAGACATCTCAGTCTATCTTTCTTTGAATATTTCACCCCTAACTATTGCCCTAGATCCTTTCCTCTCATTTGCATCAACCTGCAAAGAATCAAATTCGGTCAATTCTCCCTGGTTGACTTCATCACTGGTCCATTTCTGGCTCTCCTCTTCCCTACGCTGCCCTACATTAGATAGAAATAGCGGTTCCCAAACAGTGCTCACAATTCCCACCTCTGCAAACCTGGGAAAAGTAAAAATTCTCAGGTCCTACCTCAGACCTACAACTCAGAAATCCTCGGGTGGGTTCCAGCAATCTATGACTTAGCAAACCTTCCAGATGCTTCTTATGCACACACTAAAAGTTAAATCCCCTGAACTCTCTAATCCCCTCACCCCCAGTCTCCCTGCCTTCAGTCTCAGCTCCCCACACTGTGGACAAAGTTATATACTAAATTACTAATTTCATCATTTCACCCATCACTGCCTATGACAGTAGTCAGACTATATGAAACTCTTTTAAGCAGAAAAAATAGCAGATATTAAGTTAGCTACTTCTAATGCTACTAAGATTTGTACAAGCAAAAAGAATAGTTTTATAAAATAAAAAACAACTTTTTAAAGTTATTGAGCATATATACCAGTAAAATTACTTTTTTCCAAAGAGAACACAAAGCCAATACAATGAAAAACATTTCGTCAGAAATCATGTTCTGAGGGGGCTAGGGTTGTCGCTCAGTGGTACAGCATTTGACTCGCACATGTGGGGCACTGAGTTCAATCCTCAGTACCAGGTAAAAAATAAAGGTATTGTGTCCATCTAAAACTAAAAACAAAAATTAAAAAATAAATAAATCATGTTCTGAAACTCAACCACAACATCAGGTATAACCACAAAAAAGGTGAGGTCTCAGTCCAAACTCTAGTTGTACAATCTTAGGGAAAGTACTTAACGTCTTTATGCCTCAGTTTCTACATCTGAAGCACGGGATGCAAAGAGAATTTCAGAATTGTGAGGATTAGGTGAGGTAATATATGCCAAGTTCTTAGAACAGTTCTGGGTACATAAAAAGCACTGTTAAGAGTGTCCTGCTACTATTGTCACCATGGTTATCAGTATTATTATACTATATAGTAAACACCTGGGCATGTAAGCACAGTACCAACTGCTAACTGTCTCCCAATATTTGTTCTCCCACTCTTCTACTGTGGGAAGCCACCCACGACTTGTATGAGAACCAAGCGTAGCTGGTCTTAGGAACTCTTAATTATCACAACTGATAGAGACCACCTGAGTCAAGTGGTTATCCTATGTTAGCTCACCATTGAAATTCAGGTACAATCATTGGATGTGGGAGTGACCCTCTAGAAGCAAATGGCTTGCTTACCTCCACCCTCCATCCTGTTTCTCAAAGAAGCTTCTACCAATCCCTTTTGATCTGTACCAATATAAATAAAGCACGTGTGGGAGCCTTCCTTTTTTAGAGTCAGACCCTTCTGGTCGTCTCAATCATTCATGACCCTGCTCTTAAGATAATTCTGTCTTCTGTCATTATTTCTGATAAATGAATTTTATAGCTTTTATTTCGCAGCCAGCCCATCCCCACTATAGGAACCCTTTCCCTCAACCAAGCAGGTCATGCAGCAAGATTCTATGGTAACAGAACCCCAGAGTTTGAG
The DNA here is from genome assembly GCF_902686455.1 of Sciurus vulgaris. Classification (NCBI taxonomy): domain Eukaryota; kingdom Metazoa; phylum Chordata; class Mammalia; order Rodentia; family Sciuridae; genus Sciurus; species Sciurus vulgaris. The sequence goes on from NC_136467.1 coordinate 82,612,740, forward strand.
ATGAGCACAGTCACACAGAACAAAACTACATTTCCCAGCCTCACATCTAGATGTTGTTTATCCTTTCCATGGAAAATTAACCTCCAGGGGTTGGGGCCTAGCATGTATGAGGCCCTGGGTTCAATCCTCAGCACCACATAAAAATAAATAAATAAAATAAAGGTATTGTGCCCATCTAAAATTTTTAAAAAAATTTTTTTTAATTAACCTTCAGGACTCTGCCTGGTGGTGGAGGGAAGCTAGAGAGATAGGCACTTCTTCAAAAGACTTTCAGTCAATTCTCCTTATTCTGGAGTCCCACTCCCCCTCACCCTTTACCCAGAGGTATCTGGTGTTGCCAGTCCTGAGCCTTTGGATAACTCGTGATGTAAACCAGGCTGGTTCTAGGCTGTCCACCCTTGATCCTGCTTTTCCAAACCTATTAATCCCCTTACCTTCCGGCTTCCAACATTTTGTTCAGATTGTCTCCAACCCAATCCTACCCATGGATTTAGTCCTTTACAAAGGAACATTCCTTGACACTCTAGTGGAGTTTAGAGAGGAAACAAAAGCAAATGCCTATGTTGAATGGTGTCTTTTCTAGAGGTCTTGGCTATCGTTTTCTATCAAAACTCTCAGTGAACGATCTCTTTTTGTTTTTTTCCACATAAGGGAGTTTATTAAGCACACAGACAGAGTGTCTCCCTGCAGGGTAAGAGAGAAAATGAGAGGAAAAGAGAAAGGGCGCATGCGCAGGAGTGAAATGGAGGAGACAGCAAGTCAGTGAACAATCTTAATACACTCTTTAAATTCTGGCCTAACTAAAGAAACAAAGTTTCCTGGCATTTCTTACATGGTTTTATATTGCAATTTCATTCTTACGCTATTTTACTTTCTATATAATTTTGCTTTGGCCTATCCAGTATACAGTGATTTCCCTAAAGGGAAAATATTGAAAAATTTAGCACTTTCTAGAACAGTTCTCAGTCTTGTCTACACATTTGTATCACTCAGGGAACATTAAAAACTCTAACAACATGGTCATACTCTAAGCTAGTAACTCAGAGTCACTGGAATGAGGCCTAACTAAGCATCAGTACTGCTGCATATGGACAAGGCCAGGAAGCAGTATGAATCATACTGGAGCTGTCTCAGAACCCATTTTGAACATTAATCCTACATATGCACACACAGAAGTGTAAGGCAACAACTTTCTTATAATGACATTGCTGACGAGCTCTTGATCCTAATAAATTCTAATAAATTCATCTTTGAAAAAGGAAAATAGCCCAAGTATGCCCAGAACATAATGAAGAACTGCATTAATCTAGACATTAATCAGTGACATTTTTTGTACTTGTTAGACGACACCAATATTAACTAACATGCTGACTAGTCCCCATGGCAATGGTTACCGTCAGTGCCAGCCCTTCTCAACCTTCTCAACTGAGATCTTCAGCCTATCGCTGGTTTGTTATTCCTTCCCTTCTTGCAACCTAACAAACCACATGCATGAAGGAATCAGGACAATTTTGAGTGGCAACCTTCTAATTTTGCAGAAACTATAAAACTAACCCAAATATACAATCAATAAGAGTTGCTAGGTAGCAGATGTTCCAGAATATTCACATAAGAGGATGAACTTTGGAGTCTCATTCCAGCTGGAAACTAAAGCCAGAGGGCTTGTCTTAAACCTGCATTTCTATAGAAGGTCTGTTGTTTTTATTTAGATTTGATGTATGCATTTGTTAGTTTAGGAGAACTGGTGAAGATTCAAGTCCCCTCAAGCATCCCTGATAATGTTAGCAAAGGCAGGGAGGGACCTTAGATCCATGTGTCCCTATACCATCAACTGAGGGTCTCTCATTTGTAAGTGGTGGGGGGGGTTGGTTGTCTTTGGGGGGGAGTGTTTTGGTTGTCTTGGTGGGGGGGTTTGGGGGGGATCGTCTCTCAGAGGCCCAGAGACTGGACATCAGTCCACTTATGGCTGTGCACCCTTTTGGCAAGGGCAGGTAAGGCAAGATGTTGACCAACTGCTAAAGCCTTCACAATACATTAGATGCTAACAACTAGACCTAATTCCTTCATAGTTCAGCATAAATTAGGCACCAAAATAAATGCAAATAACACCAGAAAAGGACCTGCCAAAATGAAGCTGAGTAAGGAATCCTGATATATTAGACTCTTCCCACAATGAAAGCCATGTCTAAGGTACAGTTCTTAAAAAAATAATACCTGTTCTCTAAGCTGGTTTGTTCTTGGAACATGGAGACTACTCCAGGGAAATGGCAAGCAGAATGTAAATAAGGAAAGCAGTGGCTCTACAGTGCTACAGGAGAATTTCAGCAGTGAAGACAGTGGGTGACTTGGCTGGTGCTCCCTTAATAAAACGCACACTGAGCTAAGAGTCACTTAGGCTGGAAGACTAAAGAACAATTTTCACTGCAATTTTACTTTACTGAAATCTTTAAATAAAATGGCAGATAACATCAGATAGTGAACTACCCTCTCCCCCCGTGCTCTAACAAAGAATGTACGCTAGATATAAGGACAAAGATAATTTTACAAGAGCCAACTTAGAAGAATGCTTTATTGAGAGTGCAAGTCTCAAAGTCTATTTACAAGTATGTGAGAGAAATCAGGAGAGGCCAGGGAGGCTGGAGGCTCAACAGACCCATGTCCCATCCTGATTCACTTTCAGCAGACTGTGGAATGAACGGAGTCATTAAAGAGAAACAACTAGTGCAACTGTATGCCAAGATACTGAACTTATTCCTTTTTTTTTTTTTTTTAATTTAAAAATATATTTTATTATTTTTTTATTTATTTTTATTAAAAATCATAAATTTACATAGGGCAATCTTATTTGATTCATTCTGTTATTTTTTCCCTTCCCCCCCACCCCTCCCACCCCTCTTTTCCCTCTATACAGTCCTTCCTTCCTCCATTCTTACCACCCTCCTTATCCCTAACCCTAAACCTATTCCTTTTTATATAAAGTTATACACTATGAGCAGAGTTCTGACATTCTTTGATATATATGAACAGAATAATTAGAAGCTAAATGGTCCTTAGGCAGAAATGGTGCAGAATCTTTATTTGACAAAAGAAAAAGTACTTTCTTCAGGCAAATGACTGAGTTGCCTAACTGCACTTGTGAATTTGTTGAGAATGCTGTGAAAGTTCTCTCCTTAATGTCCATTCTCTCAGTGTTTAATTTAGACTTTAATAAATACAATGGACTTACGCCATTTAATATGCTCCATTTCTTCCTTTGATTAAAGAATGAAGATGTGCCTACAATCACTTAAAAGTTTCTAGTTCTCTTTTGAGGAACTTCTTTTTAAAAATGAAATGCTCAAATTCAGTGTATACAGGATCTCGATTAATTAAGAATATAATGTTGGGTTTGTGTGTGTTCCCTTTTTGGCTTAGAAACAAGTTTCTTTGTTTCTGCTGGACACCACAACTGGCAAGGACCAGAAAAGAGAAAAAGATGGGTTAAATGAACAGCCTGCCCAGAAACTGAGAAGAAATTCCTTATTACTAAAGATGCTTGAGTTTCCAGGAGCCAAAACTGCAGAATAAGAAACCTCTGGCTGATTTATGACTGGCCACATGCCACCACTTCTGGCTGGTGGCCAGAGGACCTGTGGGGAGGTATGGCGGAATGCCACAGAGAAGGTCACGCACTTCGTTGCTAATGCTGCTTTTGGGTGTAGCTGCTCACCAGGAAACTGAAAACTTTTGGTCCAAGGAGCTCCCCAAGTGATTTCTCAGCACATGACATTTGCCAACCTTTACCTAACTGATCCTTCATCAACTCTGCCAATCAAAGCAACTGAGAAATCACATCTATGTTAAACAGGAACAGAAAACAAAGCAGAGTGCTCCAATCCTCTGTGACTTTTACACAGGCAGTCTCACACAACAAATATTTGGCTAATGATATCAATGCTATCTTCCAGGCAAGGCTGTTTTTACTGGCTACTCCTATTCTGACTAGAAAATGATTTTTCCTAGTGAATGTATTATTATTATTATTATTATTACTATTACTATCATGTGGTTTTTATTACTGCATTAAAGGCACCAAATAGTGGATTTCAAAATAGAATTAGAGGCACAAAATATGTAGTTGTATAATAAAATTCACATTTAGATACAAACTTCCTAAGAGAATTAAGCAAGTGACTTCAGGTAAGTGACAACATCAACTCAATATCTGAGCACAAAGTCAAGCTGCCCAATAGCTACCACAGCCACCAGACACACAACTTCTAGAAGAGCATTCTCATGTGTAATTTAGCAAGGTAGTGGTATTTCAAGTTGAACAAAACAGAATGGAAGAATCCAGGTATTCTCAGGTACTAATGACCAATCTGAACTTTCCAACAAAAATTATGACACTGATCCTTCTCCTTCAGTCTGAAAATTCAGCTTAGAAAATTTGGCTTATTTAATGACAGTTTTACTCGCTATTTTTTGTTTAATTTTGAGGAATTTGGTAGAACTGTTAAACTGATGATCCCCAAGGACCCCTGAGAAATTGAAATCAAGTAATATGCAATGCTGTCTTAAAAAAAAAATTATTTTTGCAACTGGTCTAATATATGCTATTCTAAGAATTATAGCGGCAGTGGGTCCATTTTTAATTCCTTCCCAGTTTGTGGCTTATCTTTGATTTAAAAAAAAATGCTTGTGATAAAAGATAAATAAATAGTTCCTAAACACATTAAAAAAACATAAAACCTAAATTTTTAACACCCTTCCCCTACCACAGCCAAAACCAAAGCATGGAAATCAAAGAACTGAAGAACAAAGAGACAAAGAGAAACCATTACTACATTTCTCACATTTGTCAAAATCATAAACTGTTCAAGTGTATGAAAAGCTGTATTTCTATTCCCAATCCTGTGCTCAAAAGGGAATACTATGGCCCTCTAAAAAGTACTACCATATCTGAAAAGGAAAACGCTAAATATGTAAGTATACTAGTTAAGATTACTATGTTCTAATCTATCTGTACCTACAGGTCAGTCAGATCCAAGAACAGCAGAAAATGCATGATTCCTGACATGCAGCCTGAGCAACAGCAAGGAGTGTTTATACACCATCTTTAGGATTTGTGTGATTCAGCTTTTTAGTGGACATCATTTTATGTTTAACATTTCTTAAAACTTCAACATGTATTTATATTTCATTTAATTTTTAAAGTCTAATATTTCTTATTCACTCAAAAAAATTGATAATATGTATACCCATTCCCTCATCATCTATTGCTAAATGGGAAGTTTAAAGCAAAAAGAGAGGTTAAGAACTCAAAAATTACATCTGTGTCAAGTAATAAGCAATTGTAAGTCCACATAAAGAAAAATCACTGGCTTCAATGTGCAAAAATGTAAAAGCTAGCTGTCAAAAACAGAACAATTAAAAATAACTAGTGTACATTAAATAAATACCATTAAAGAAAAAAAAAATCTGTTCCTCCTTCTATTAAGGGTAACAGAATGTAAGACAATTTTCAAAAGATTCAGTTTGTGGTTTTTTGGCTTTTTGTTTGTTTTTGGTGCTAGAGATTGAACCCGGAGCCTTGCAAATGTTATCACTGAGCTATATTTCTAGCCCTTTTTATTTTGAGACAGGTTCTCCCTATACTGCCCAGGCTGGCCTCAAACTTGCCATTCTCCTTCCTCAGTCTCCCTAATAGCTGGGATTATAAGTATGTACCTCCATACCTGGCTTAGTGCCAGATTTCAGAAGCTAATTTAGCAACATCAGCCCCATGTTGATGTGTGACCTATGTCATACTTGAAAATGAAAATGTCAAATAAAAGCTCTTTCGTTCTTTTATTACTTATTGCTCTTAATAAAATAGTGTCATTTTCTAATTCTTAATCATGAAGTTTAAAAAGATTAAATGAATCAATTTTGTACTATCTGACAATAATTATGAACAATTCCATTTTTCCTGGTCCACTTCAAGCACTCACATTTGAAATTTTTGAAAGCCTGACATTGTAAAGTAAGGTTTACAAAACTGGTTTAAAGACATTAAAACCTGAAAGATGCTTAAAATGTCAAAGAGAACACCTGTTGGCAGCTCTAACATTCATTATTTAATCAACTGAGGAAAAAAAATTAGCCAAGGCAGCAGTTGCTATCCAGAACAATTTAATGCTTTCAAAAAACCTAGTGCATAGGAGAATACAAAAGATTTTTTTTCAAACTTTTTAATATGGGCTTCTAATAACTAGCTTCTTCTTAATCCATGAATAATCAAAACACTTGAGCTTTACTTAATTAGAATTCCTTATATGTATCATATTTTTTAAATGAATGAGTTGCTCACCCACTTGCCACTGTGTAACACTAACCTCTCAGAACTTTAGTTTCTACATTATGTACAGTCAGAGCAGATCAGGCCTTTTCAACCTCAGTGCCACTGACATTTTGGGCCAGACAGTTCTTTGGTGGGGGAGGGCATGATAGGATATTTAGCAGCATGCCTAGTTTCTATCCACTTGATGAGTGCCATCCCTCAGTTGTGACAACCAAAATATTTCCACACAGTGCCAAAATCACTAACAGTAGAGAACCATTAGACTAGATGTATCCTCAATTTTTCTCCAGTTCTGATATGCCACAAAATATATTAAATATCTTATTTTCTTAAATGTTGCTTGTTAAGTCACTGGTCAACAGGTCAAATATGAGAATACTCCTTTTGATTTTTTGAGCAATTAAAATGCAGTGACAAATTGTACCAATTCTAATTTTAGGGGATTTGAAATAAAAAATCAAAAAAGGGGGCTGGGGTTGTGGCTCAGTGGTAGAGCACTCGCCTGGCATACGTGAGGCCCTGGGTTCCAACCTCAGCACCAAGTAAAAATAATAAAGATATTGTGTTCCCCACAACCAAGATAAAAATATTTTTTAAAAAATTCAAAAAAAGATCATCGAAGCAATAAATCTTAAAAACTAATATAAATGAGGTATGTGTTAATATGTTCATCCCATTTCCAGGGTAACTCCAACAAAATTAAAGAAAAAAAAAAGAGGAAAAAATAAAAGGCATATTGGTGGATCACAAAGTAGTCCTAATTTTTGAGGAACTGCCATACTGTGTTCCAGAGAAGCTGCACTACCTTAGATCCCTACTATAAATGAACAAGAGGTTCAATTTCATCACATCTTCAACAATATTTATTTTATTTCATGTTTTTTTGATAACCGCCAATCAATAAGCATGACATACTATCCCACTATGGTTTTGATTTACATTTTCCTAATAATTACTAATGTTATATAACTTCTCATGTGCTTATTGGCCATTTGTTTATATTCTTTGGAGAACTGACTACTGAATTCCTTTGCCTGTTGTTTTTACTGGGTTGTTTGGGATTTCTGTCGTTGTAGTAGAGTTTTAGGCATTCTCTATGTAGTATGGATATTAATCCCTTACAAAATATATGATTTGCAAATATTTTCTTTCATTCTGTGGCCTGCCTTTTTATTCTGTTCACAGTGTCCTTCAAAACATCAGTTTTTCATTTTGATAAAGTCAAATTTGCCTATTTTTTCTTTTGTTATCTGTGCCTCTGAAGTGATATCTAAGAAATCATTACCAAATCCAACATCATGAAGCTTTTACTCTACATTTTCTTTTAAGAGTTCTATACTCTAAGAGGTCTTTGATCCACTTGGAGTTAAATTTTGTTATGGTGTTAGGTAAGGATTCAACATCACTCTTTTACACGCAGATGTCCAGTTTTCCCAGACTCATAGGTCAAAAAGACTGTCCTTTCCCCATTGAATTGTCTTTGCAGTTGTTTCAAAATTATTTGACCATATATGCAAGAATTTATTTCTGAGTTTTTTATTCTATCCCTTCAGACAATACACCTGTCTTTATGCCGGTGTCATTGTTGTGATTACTGAAGCTTTGTAGTAAGTTTTGTTTATAAGGAAAGTGTGACTTCTCCAAAATCTTCAGAATTGAAAATAGATACACAAAGAAATACTTGCATGCCCATGTTTATAGCAGCATCATGCACATAGCAAACAAAGGAAAGGCAACCCCAATGTCTTCCACCAGATGAATGGAAAAACAGTGTATTATATACACATAATGGCATATTATTCAGTCTTAAAAAGGAATTATTTGAGATGGGCTCTTGCCATGTTGTCCAGTCTGGACTTGAACTCATGATCCTCCCACCTCAATCTCCCAAGCAGCTGGTATTATAGGCATGTACCACCAAGCCCAGCTAAAGGAAGGACATTTTGATACATTCTACAACATGGAGATACTTTGAAGACACTGTGCTAAATTAAATAAATCAGTCAAAAGGAAAAACACCATACGATTCTACTCATATGAAGTACTAAGATAGTTAAATTCAATAGAGGTAGAAAATAAAAGGGTAGTCAAGGGCTGAGGAAAGGGGAAATGAGAAGTCACTGCTTGATAGGTATTCTGGTTTTGCAAGATGGAAAGAGTTCTGGTGATAGATGGTGGTAACAAAAACAATAAGATGAACATATTTAATACTACTAAACTGCATGCTTAAAAGTATTAAAATGGTAAATTTTGTTATGTATATTTTACCACAAAAATTTTAATTAATTTTATAATTTATAATTCTGTTATAAAATAATTCATTTTGACTAATACTTTTTATAATTAATAAATTTATTTACAAATTATTCCTTTTTAATTAATTTTTTAGATTATTTTTCCCTCTCTCACTAGAGGGAAAAGAAGGCACTATTAAATATGTATATCTAGTTCTACCATATATACACTTTTAAAAAAGACAGGAAATTTGAAATATCAAGAGAAACTCAAAGTGTCTGACACTCAGAAAGTAAGACAATCACTTCAAGTTACTAATAATCCTTTAACAACTTTTTTTTAATAATCATATTAGGAAAAAAAAGGTTTATACCCACTTATTTATAGCTGTTTTCACTCCAAATTCCTGGAACAGTTAGCCATTTTACAATCTATATCTGGTATTAAATATGCTTTTAAGTCATAAGTATACTTGAATAACAGGACTAAATCATGTATTCCATTTCCCTGAGGAATTTTTATGAATTTTATCAAGTTCTTACTTCAGTAAAATCAGTTTCAATTTGAACCGAACCCCAACTGGCAAAAAGTCACTCTTCGATGGAACCGTGACACTAAATCCAAAAATATGATTGGCACTGAAGTATCCGTTTTTCACAGCAGGAACATATAACAGAAGGTCACTATTTGATTGAAGATGTTGATTTCATGACTCCTATAAGAGACCTGTCCAAAGATAGTGCTTGCATTCCTCAAATTTAAAACTTACCATGCTGAAAAAAGGAGCTCCTTAAGACAAAATTAAGTGCCTAAGGTACCCCAAGATTCCAAGGTGATACAATGATCACTACATTCCTAAACCTCTAAATGAAAAGGGAATCAATGCATGAGGAACCTGTGTTCCTCTTTTTGAAAATAAATAAAAGCATGAAGACTACCTGCATGTGTGCAGAAGGGTTCACAGGGGTCATCTGGTCCTCGACCTTCACTTCACTGATGACAACAGGGGCCCAGAGCCAAGTCCCCATTATTGGCATACTATAGATTAACACTCGCCTTTTCCACACGCCTGTCCTAGTTTTCCTTCCTGACTTCGGTGTATTAAAGTATCTGGTTACACAATTTCTGTGATGTTTACATAAGGAAACAAGTAAGTGGTTATGAGTTTTCCCAAGCTGCTACGACAGCCTCACTTGTAGTGCAAAGGAATGAATATAGTAATGGAAACACATCAGATCCCAGGAAAAGGCAGATGTTCAGGCCTGTAGCCTTACTTGGCAAGTTCTCTACTATTCCTTTTCTCACCTAAGCTTCCTCCAACAAGTGGGCCAGACAGAGCCTAAGAACCACAGCCCAGAAGTATTCATCTCAGTGCAGAACGCTGCTAAATAAAAGTATACCTTGCACCTGACACATCAAAGTCTTACTTGAATACAACATACATACACACACTCAGAATGAAAATGAGGACAATTCAGTAGATGCACGTGCCATTCAACATAGAATCACACATACCCTCCAAATTAACCACTCTGAACTGCTCTCTCTCATCACCTACTTACCAGAATTCCCCTAATTCCAATGTTGTCCTGATCAACAGATCATGGCCTAAAGAGTTCAAAGGAGGCCAGGTATGAGGGCACACACCTGGAATCCCAACAGCTCAGGAGGCTGAGGCAGGAGGATCACCAGTTCAAAACCAGCCACAGCCAACTTAGTGAGGGACTAAGCAATTCAGCAAGACCCTGAAGTTCAAAGCTGCATCAGGTATACAGTGAGTTAATGAGGAAATATTACTCTCCTTCTTTTCATTTGCAAGGCATGTATATTATTTTGTTCTATGAAAGGACAGGGAAGGAGCAAAGAAGCAGTTCAGTGGTGTTAAACCCACACTCACCTGTGTTATTGGGTATACAAAATAGCTCTGTCTCCCTTCCTTTTTCTCTTGGCATTACTTCTAATTATGTAGTTCCTTCATTTAAATATTAAGTGGTATTCAGCTTTAAAATACTGTGTCAGTAGACCTGCAATCCTTCCACTCTACCTTCTGATGGAACATAAAATGCCTCATGACAGTTCCAGAGTACTGGTGCAATAGAGGAAGGATCTCATTACAAAGTGCAGGCTGCCACCTACTGTCGGTGATCCCCTCTCACTCAACACTCAGATTTCCCCACAAAGTGAATTGATCCCTTACCAGAAGTTTTCATTGCTAAGTCATTTAACACAATGTATTTAATTACATCAAAATAACTTTTAGTTATTTTACATACAATATTTTAAACTAAACAAAAAGAACACTAAGCAGACATGCTTCTGAATAGCTAAAACTTCCTGGCCTATATTCTAAAGGGCAGAGATTATTTAAAAAGGATGTTTTGGGATTTTGTTGCTTTTGGTTGTTTTTTTTTTTTTTTTTTTTTTTGTGGTGTCCTGAATGTATATGAATGGTACTTTTTAATATGCAAGAAAAACCTAATATATATTTCTCTTCACCATTCCCTTTATCCTTCATTTCTAAAAACAGAAGTTCACTCCCTCTCATTAGAGTGGTGATTGTTAATCTTGATCTAGTTAGAATCATTAGAAGTTTGAAATCATAGTTCTAAAAGCTATTATAAAAATTCACAACAGCTACTGACAATAAAGCTAAGAATTAATTAGCCATTAATTAGCTCAGCCCCTTGCCATGTAGACATAAATCTGCAAGTGCCCGCCAACATTACTAAACTTTTTCTCAAGAGTTAGTTTTTCCCTGTTTTAACCTTTTTATTATTTTTTTTCAGTTGGACCAAACAAAGTAATGAAAGGAAGATAAGAAAATTCCTTTCTGAAGCAGAAGACCACTGTCTTATAAACAGATAAATTCACTCAATGAAATTCATTTAATAAATACAGCCTGACAGGATTGATTTGGTGCTAAGAATTCACAGATGGCTTAAAGATTTGTTGTCTTTGAGAAGCTGTCTGGTAGAAGATCTAATGGGGAGATGATTATAACATAACTTGCAAGATGTAAGACACAAGGCTATAGCTCAGTGGTAGAGCACTTGCCTAGCACGTGCAAGGCCCTGGGTTTAATCTCTATCACTGCAAAAACAAAAACAAAAAACAACAACAAAAAAATATGTAAGAGATACAATCTAACGTGATAAAATAATGCCTGAGACTGTTTGAAGGGTCAGGGGGACCTTTACAGAGGAAACCTTCTGAAGAAGAAATAGTTTGCCAGGTAATCAAATGGGGGAGAGATTCAGATAGCATTTCTGAAACAATAGAGGGCTTAGAAGACATATCAAGTAATTCAAAATTTTTAAAGAATAGAGTGGATAAGGTCAAGTAGTTAGCTAGGTAGATCTCGAAGTCTTTTGTACATTGTGCTACGAAAAGTGCATTTTAGAATGATAACACTGGCAACAAGGTAGAGAATGGACTGAGGGAAAGTGAGACCAAAGGAAAGGTGATTACTAAGAAATGAAATTGCCTAGGCAGAGAAAATTAAAAATATGAACTACCAGGGCAGTAAAAATGGAAGGGCTGTACTGAAGACAAACTATGAAGATAAAATTTTCAGACTTGACTGGATGTAAGGAATGAGAAAGAAGGAAGATACAAGGACCTTCCAGTTTCTGGCTTGGGTAACTCAATGGATGGTAAGACCAAGATAGGAAATGCAGCAGAAGGCATGAATTTGCTGTGTGGGTGTGAAGTTTAGTTCCAGAAATGCAGCATTTTAAATGACTGTGGGACACTGCAGTGGAATAGTGAAAATATAGATTATAGTTCAGGAAAGAGGTCTGGTTCGAGACAGGAATTCAGAAGTTTGTGAGTAACAGGTGCATGGATGAACTGCCCCAGATGGAATGAGTTTAGTAAGAAGAGGATCATGGATGAGAAATGGGAGACTCGCCAGCTTAAACAAGCACATGGTATGAGTCAGGCAAGACATGAGAGCAAAGGGCAGAAATTGCTCAGCAGCATAACTACACCAAGCAGGAAAAAAAAGGCTACAAAAGTATATACGAGATGGATTGGGGTTATGGTTCAGTGGTAGAGCACTTGCCTAGGCGCTGGGTTAGATTCTCAGCACCACGTTAAGATAGATAGATAGATAGATAGATAGATAGATAGATAGATAGATAGATAGATAGATAGATAGATAGATAGACAGACAGATAGATAGAATTAAATTATTTTTTAAAGTACATACAAAGTTTATAGACATTATCTAACATTTTAAATTATTCGATATTCAAGTACAGTCCACAGTATATATTCCAGGATATACAGTTTTCTCCAGCTTATCTCTAGAAGTACATGAGCAATTTTTATTTTGTCTTTTGTGTTTTCTGTCTTTCCCAATTTTTCTACAAATGTACATGCAGTACTTCTGAAATTAAGTGTATGCAGGTTTTTGTTGTTGTTTTTGGTTTCTTCAGTTTTGGGAGTGGGGGCAGTTTGTACCAAGGATTGAACCCAGGGGCGCTTAACTACTGAACCACATTCCCAACCCCTTTCTATTTTTAATTTTGAGACAGGGTCTCACTAAATTGCTTAGGGCCTCACTAAGTTGCTGAGTCTGGCTTTGAACTTGAGACCTTCCTGCCTCAGCCTCCCAAGAAGTGTTTACAGGTTTTTAAATGTTTCCTTAAAGATCTAAAAGTTTGTAGGAGTCTCAATGAGCAAAAAAGATCATCTTTTGCTCACTATCTCAAACTCTAAACAGCTGTTAGCTAGAAGGCAGAGAGACTGGATCCAGAAACCCAACTTGCCACAGCTAGAGAAAACAAAAAAGCTGGAAGTGCCCAATAAGTAAAGTAGAACAAGTTATGGTCTCTTTGATTTAAGTACATCATAATCTCACACACAGTACAATATAGAGACAGGTTTTTTTTTTTTGGTTTTTTTTGCATTGGGGATTGAACCCAGGTGCCCTTTACCACTGAGCTACAACCACAGTCTTTTTTTATGTCAGGAGAGGGTCTAGTAAGTTGCTGAGGGTCTCACTAAGTTGCTGAGGCTGGCCTCAAACTTGCAATGCTCCTGCCTGGGATTATAGGCCTAAGCCACCACACCAGGAAAGAGAACAATTTTAAGAAAAAAAATCTTAAAGACACTCACTCCTCACTCTGTGCATACACATGAGCAGTATGGGGCAGGATAAAGGTAAGAAGAGAGGGAGATGTCAACTCCTCCTAACTCTGTGGACTTCCAGATTAGATAAGAAGAGAAATAAAATGTCAAAATTACCTCAGAGGCATCCTTAACCATCAGGACAGAAATGCATTCTTTACACAGCAAGTCAGAGGAGTGGTAACTGACAGCTGATCAAAACGCATTCCATCAGTTCTAAGTCTGACTCAACAGAAGTAAATAAAAGCAACAGGCAGAAATCAATCACATGCCAGGCAAAAGACAGAGCAGCTGGGATGAAGTGGGCAGAAGACTGTTAATTTGATGTCAATTTGGCCAGGCCGTGGTGTCCAGTTATGTGGTCAAACACAGATCCAGAAGTTGCTGTGAAGGTATTACTTTAGATGTGATTAATTTTTAAATCAATAGCTTTGAGTAAAGCAGTTTATCCTTCACAATGTGGGTGGGCCTCATCCAATCAATTTAAGGCTTTAAGAGAAAAGACTTGAGGTTTCCCAAACAAAAAGGAATTTGGCTTCAAGACTGAAACATAGAAACCCTGCCTGAATCTTCAGCCTGCCAGCTTGCCCTACAGACTTGCCAGTGCCCATAGTCATGTGAGCCAATTCCTTAAGAAATAAATCTCTCAGTCTTTCTCCCCAACAAAGGATGAAATTTGTTAAGAGAGACTAATAGGCAGAATCTTGAACTGGAGGAAAGGGAACTGAAGTTCCTGGCCAAGGCATGCTGCAGTAAGACACCAAAGGTTCTTGAAACAGACGGGTGACAAAACATTGACAATAGTTTAGTGAAGATTACTTTGGAATCTCTATTATGTGTAATATGAAGTAAATCAGAAGATGCTAGAGTTAGAACACATTTTGAGAACTTGAGGTCATAGGACTCCACAGGTGGCTGAAGAAATAAAAAGGAGATCACCATGTAATAAAACTACAGAAACTTAACAAAGTATATTTAGTATTTTTAAGATCTTGAAGTAGAAGTTCTACAGGTCTCTCTGCCACATTCTTCCACTATGTTGCTCTGTCTTACCTGGAGACCTAAGGAATAAAGCTGGCTATCTATGGATTGAGACCTCTGAAACCCAGAACCCTCAAATAAACTTCCTCTTAAAAAAAATAATAATAAGTTCTGCAGGAATACTATTCACATAGATATTAACTTACCATATTTGTCTCGCAGGCCAACAGTGCATCTGAAGACTCCACCAAAGGCAACATCTTCACCAAATATTACTGAGAAAAAAATGTTTAAAGAATCCATTTTATTTAGTAATCCCCAAGTTATACTAACCATGAGAAATAAACAATTTAAATGTTTATATTTTAAATCATTAAGCAGAAATGGACCACAGATCTAGCTCAAGGTTTCTCAACTTCAACATTATTGACATTTTGGACTGGATAAATCTTTTGTTGTGGGGGACTTCCCTGTGCCTTGTAGACATACAGCAGCATCCTGGTCTCTACCCAATGGATGATAGCTGCCCATCAAATACATAGCTGTGACAACCAAAATTATCTCCAGACACTGTTAAAGGCATGGGAAGCAGGGTTGAAAAGAACCTCCCCACAGAGACAGAACCACTGATCCTGAATCTCATCTTGTTTTACCCAGGAAGAAAATGAGGCCAGAGTAGTACAGTGACTTGCCAAGTCAGAAAGCCAGCAGCAGAACTGTGACTCACCGTCCCAGCTCCTGGGTCTGTGGTTTTCTTAAACATAGTGTACAGTAAGAGTCAGCCCTCCGAGGAGCTGAAGGAGGAGAGTTCCAAACCAAGAAGGTTCTCAAATAAAGAGACTTAGACTGTAAAACAGACAGGATTCGAATATGGTAGAACACGGCAACAGAGGAAAGAATGGGGCCGGTGGAAACTGAGAGGAGCCTTTTGGTAAGACAAGAATAAATTAGGGGGCATTCAGAGAGCCCAACTCTAGTTCCATGAATGTACCTGAGTTTTATGAACCTCAAGAAAATAAATCTCCCTTCTTTACATTCACTCATCTAGTTCTGTCATTCTCAGATAGCATTCAAAACAAATCAAGGTCTAATCATTCTCTAACCTAGCTCTCACAGCCTCCAAAAAAATAAATTACCTCCTTTTCACTTACTTAACTTTAAAACAAAGGGTTCGAACATGGGTCAGTCACAGAGGCACACACCTGTAATCCCAGTGCTCAGAGGGCAAGTTCAAGGCCAGCCTCAGCAACTCAGGGATACCTTCAGTAGCTTAATGAGACACTATCCCAACACAGAAAATAGAAAGGACTGGAGATGTAGCTCAGGGGTAAAGTCCCCTAAGTATTGGAAAAAAGGATTCTCAAATGGAAGCGTGCGCGCGCACCCGCGCTCGCATGCGTGCGTGCGTGCGTGCGTGCGTGCGTGCGTGCGTGCGTGTGTGTGTGTGTGTGTGTGTAAAGCCAACCAAATCTAGAAAATACAGGACAACTTTTTATATCAATCATTAATAAATAAAAATGAAATTGTTTATGAAATTATTTATAAATACTAAAATTAGTATTTCTAAAAGAAAATCTCACAAGTTGAATGACGTAAAAAGTCAAAAAATTTGGAAATTATATCTTCATTTTATAAATCAGTATCTGAATGTCCTGGCATTTTCTGTGTTTTCCATACGTTAGAGAAACAGAAGTACATAGTACAACTACCACAGCTGAACGCAGATCAAGGTTACCTGCAGTAGGATCTTTAGCCAGTGAGTTATCCAAGGCGCTTGTTATAGACTGAAAAAGATTCATTTTCTGAGTTTGCCCTGTGGAAAACAAAAAATAGACTATTTTGACATTGTAAAATATGTAAAAATAACCCATTTCGTAACAGTTGACTACAACCTAATTAAAATCAAGGTACAAAGAAAGGCACAGACTATATCATATGAATTTACTGGATTATTTACAAGGATGCTAGGTCTGTGGAATATAAAAAGGCAATAAAAAGCTGCAGAAGCCAGCTGATGAGGCGAAACTTACAAATATCAAGTAATTATAAACAATTTTTTAAAAATGAAAAAGAAATATAATCAAGGAACTAAATGTATGTAGACAGTAAAACTATAGAACATTAAGGTGAGCGTAAGAGCCAGAGTGTAAGCAGCTCTCACCCTAGATAGAAGTTAGGAATCCCCGTCATAAGGAATGTACAGGACCAGTGGCATGTGTTAAAATGCCATAATAACAGACAACTACAGCCTATGAACCAATAAGGCAGGCTACACACTAATAAACTTTAGTACCCAGAACCATTAGGTGTTCAGAGAACAACATAATCCCATGTCTACGCATGTCCTTCCTACTGTCTCATTGCTAATCCTTAGCAGAATCTCTGCAGGTCAATGCCTGTCTCCCTGAATAGTTTTTTGGAGGAGTAAATGGAGCAATATACATAAAGCACTCAGAATAGTACCTGGCACGGTGAGTGCTGAATAAATGTTAGCTATTTATTGTTAAATTCTGGACTTGGTCCATGTCCTTCCTCTTGACATTAGCATTATCCTAAATGTATGCAAGGCTTTATCTGATAAAGTTCCAAATGTTGTAATTCAGAAACAGCATGACTTTAGAGCTTTGACTGAGGCCTAGATGTCACCCAGTGCCCTAGAACTTGAGCTCAACTGCTCTCCAAAAGCAGTGTTCAGAGCACAGACTCCTGCATGAATCTCCTGATCCACAGGCCCAGTCCTACCTTAGTGCTTGGTCTATTCAACGGTGACCACTTTGACCTGCTGCTTACTTTGACCACTGTCCAATCTAACCTCTATGCTCTTCAGTAACCCAACCAATATGTCCCAAAAGTCAAGGCTTAATTCCTAGTGTGGGTCTTAACAGCTACAGCTATTGCCTTCCACCCTCTGACCATAAAACACTGGTCACTTAACCTTTTCCCAGAAGTCCATCTTCATCCCCAGCCCAGCTCCACAGCAGGCTCTGACCTATAAATCCTTAGTTCTTCCATGATCCTCTGACATGTCTCTCTGATCTTTCCAAAGTGCTGAGGCCCAGGCTTCAGGTCTTGGCAATCCTTTATCAAATATGTTCTGTTGCCCTCTGTTCCCAGAATAATAGCCTGTCCATACTCTTATTTCTGGTGGAGATGATAGGAATTTATTCAACAAATCACTGATGTATCATCTTTGTCAAAGAAAACACAATCACACCATGTGTCCACGATTATGTTGCAACTGATTTTTTTCATCAGTCTAAGGCTTTATCACTTAATAGACAATGTCCTCAAATCCTTGGCTACTCTATAAATATTCCCACAGTATTTATTGGTGCTCAGCATCAGATAACAGTTTAGGGTAAACATTCCTCCTAATCACAATGACATTCCCACTCTTTCTCCTATTTCATATATTTTAAAGAGTAATATTTGCATTTGTCTGTTAGGATTTTCATAGTTAGCCAAGGGAGAATTAAAATGCCTCAACAACTAAGCTGATATTAATTTTAAATCTACTGACTGACTATTTAAACTAATACTGAATGCCTCCAAGACTTTTTTTTTTTTTTTTTTTTTCCTTTTTTGCATTGCTGGGCCTCGTGCGTGCTAGGCAAGTGCTACCAGTGAGTTACATTCCCACTGCCCACTAATTCCTTTTATCACACTGCTGCTCTACATGATTTTAGCAGAAAAAAAGCAGACTTTAATAATAAAACTCATACAAAGTAAATCTGGAAAGCACTGCTTGATATCACAAAGAATGTACTCATCTTATATGGGATAACATACAAATAAGGGTATTTAGAATTTATATTTCCATGTGAGCACACAAACTAAACTTTTGAAAATTTTTGCCAAAGGGATTCAAAATTTTAGGTTTTTGGATTAATTGCTCCTCTACTCAATGCTTTTATAAGTTATAAATAACAATTTTAATACAGTAACATCAACTACACATGCCTTTTAAAGTTGCAGCATGATTCGTAGATGGGACAGGAAGAAATTACATTATTCATAGGTAAGATATTTTTAAATATGTGTTTTTCTGAGAATTATTTATTCTCTTGTAAGTTACACCAAAGACCAGCCATAGAATACACCTTTGTTTCCTCATAAGATAAGCCCACTTGTAGCACGTGCTAACCAAAGCAGTACCACTGTTGAGACTTTTATTAAAAAAAAAAAAAAAAAAAAAACACTGGGTGTGGCTCAGTGGTGAGTGCTTGCCTAGCATGTGCAAGTTCCTGTTTGATCCTCGACACTGGGGAAAAAAAAAAAAAGCACAATGCTAAGAAACTACTAACCACAACTGTTAAATTATGAATGTTAATAAATGGCTGACAAGTTTCAAAACAGACAATTCTTTTTCAAGGCAAAAAGTTATAACAAAACCCAAACAATATAGCAGCAGTTTCTCCTGAATCAAAGATGTGACCTAATGGCTGCACACTGGTAAAACTGGACTCTGTGGTTGAGATTAATTTATTCACTGAAAGTATTTTAAGTAGATCATGAATAACTACATCACCCTGGTTGCTGTTAAAGTAGTATGTAGGCAGAATGTTAGGCCCAGATAGAACATAACTCCAAGAAGGAGGAGATTCTTAACAGCTTTTGATTAGAGCTGTATCTCCAGCATTTTCCACAGTGCCTGGCATGTAGTAGGTGCTCAGTATATATTTGTTCAATAAATGACTGAACAAATAAGCACATGTAGCTGCTTCAATAGAGTTTTTTTTTTTTTAATATGGAAAAAAAATTGTTACCCACTTAAAGGAATTAGTAGGAAAAAAAAAAATCTACCAAAGTCAGAATTCAAAGAAAACAACAGAAGAAGGGCAGTGGGGAGAAGTGATGTATAACAGCAGTCTGACGGAATAGGTGTTTGATAACTATTCCTCTGCAGAAGTGTTGAAGCAATAGAGAAGCCTCACACAGAGCAGAGGCATCTGACACAGAGACAAATAAGTGCCAAAGGGGTAGTCCCCAGAAATAAATAAGGATAACCGTGGGCAGGCTGTAACCTACACCCAAACAAAAATACACATCTACAATAAAGAAAAATAGGGTCTTTCAGAAAACAAAAGTCTGCCAATACATTCAGCACTGGTACTCCTCTGCACCACCTAGAGTTTGGTATAGACCTGTGCATCAGCATTTCCTCCTCAGATGCTCTTAGAAACGCCAACATTTAGTACAGTGTCTGACACAGCCGTGTCAGCATGTTGAAGCATGACAAATGGGTGGTATCAGAGACATCACGTAGTACTAATCACACTGTTAAACAGGAAGATGTAGAGAGCTGTAGCCCGCCATTCCAGACACCAAGGCTCCACAGGGCAATATGTTCTCCAGGCAGCCTCTGCGGTTCCCATCACTCCTGTGGGAACTCCCCGGCTAGGCCCAGCTTCTTCAGGCAGTGCATGGTGCGCCAAGAACTTCTAAAAGCATCTTGGTGCACAAGTTGGAGTCATCATTCAAGGTTTGCTTTGCTTCTCTCATGAGTCAGGATTATGTCAATGGCACCAATCAGGAAGCAATTTGAACAGGTATTGATCAATATATCCTGAAGTTTCTGGGTCTGGGTATTGCAAGACAGAATGCTTTTTTCCACAGAAAAAAAGATTGCAGTTGTCCATCCAGAAACCAGAGTAAGTTCTTAGAGGACGTCTAAGAACTAAGGAATGAATTGTAGTGGAAAGATGTGCTAGAGAAGAAGCACCTGGCAAAGCTGAAGCATCGGCAGCAGGTGCTGGAGGACATCGACATGCAGCATAAAAAGTTGGTGAAGTCTCTCAGGGCTCCTTGGCCTACCTGGAGCAGGTATCTGCCAAATCCCTACACCTCTGAAGCAGACCTGAGGTGGGTCTGGTCCACACGGTAGCCCCCTGCAGACAGTTTTGCCCAACTACCCTCTGTGTGGACATGCATTTTACAAGAACTACTTGCCAGGAATGAGTTGGTGTTAATTTTGTTTCCACCTAAAAATTTCCCCCAATATTTATGAGTTGCTAATTACCTAAGTACTTTATAAAATGCCGATAGCTTTGTACATGGAGTGAGGTTAGGTTCTTTTTATTTTATTTATTTATTTATTTATTTGTCTGTAGCAAAATTTAGACTATTAGTTTGGTGACACAGATTCCTGATTTTCTGTTTATTTTTAATTTTTTTTTCCAGCTGTTAATTCTAGTTGAGTTGTAGGCCTTGCATGATAACTAACCATCCATAGTAGTATAGAAAAATATGTATATTTGCTGTCTCAAGACTCTGAACTACCTCAAGAAGAATCTAATTCAACATTTGTCATGTTTCCAGAGCATTACAGAGTGTAGGTATTTTGTAAATGAATCAGAGAAAGGGTTAAAATACGCTAGGTAGTGTAGTGACATTATAGCAGCTCCTTAAGTTGCTGCTGCCTTTTATTTGGGTAATTTTATGTTTTGTGTGGTGTTTTAAGGAGATGTATTAGGACATGATGTGCTAGATGCTTTGCATTAATGAACCAGTGTAAGTAACAAAGCAGATCCTGTCTCACTATCATGACAGCTGGGACACAAGTAAAGTGAGAGAGGTCAAAGCATGGTCTGATTATTTATTTTGAGTTTTGCTTTGTTTACTTGTGTTTTTGTTTTCCTTTTTGGGGAAAAGATAGTCTTTACATAAAGGAAGATTCTTGCTAATGGACTTGATTCCAGGCTCTAGGGCCTTGGGGTCAAAGGTGACCTACAGAGCAATATTCAGCAACTTCATCTCCACAGAGAACATGGAGAGCCTCCGTTAGGGAAGGTATTTTGCCCTCTTGTTGGAGGATGTTTTCCTTCCTCTGTTCTACGCACCTCTTGTTAGATTATCCTACACATCCAGCACACACACTCCTCAGCCACAGGTCTGTGGCTGTGTCTGGTTCATTCTGTCCTCTCCATCCCTGAAGACCCCTCCCTACACACCTCAATACCCACTCATGTTCCTGGTTTTTCCCGGATGTGGCCTGGTCCACAAAGCCTCAACTTCAGTCCAAGACACAGGATTTTTTTTTTTTTTTTTTTTTTTTTTTTTTCTTTTTTTTCTATTGTGAACAAATGGGATACATGTTGTTTCTGTTTTTACATGGAGTAATAGCATACCATTTGCGTAATCATATATTTACATAAGGTAATGATGTCTGATTCATTCTGTAATGTTTTCCTTCCCCCTCACCCCTCCCATCCCTCTTTTCCCTCTATACAGTCCCTCCTTCCTCCATTCTTGCCCCCCACGCCTCATTATGTGTCATCATCCACTTATCAGCAAAATCATTCATCCTTTGGTTTTTTGAGATTGCCTTATCTCAATTAGCATGATATTCTCCAATTTCATCCATTTGCCTGCAAATGTCATAATTATTTTATTCTTTATAGCTGAGTAATATTCCATTGTATATATATACCACAGTTTCTTTATCCATTCATCAATTGAAGGACATATAGGTTGGTTCCACAATCTGGCTATTGTGAATTGAGCAGCTATGAACATTGATGTGGCTGTATCTCTGTAGTATGCTGATTTTAAGTCCTTTGGGAATAGGCCAAGGAGTGGGATAGCTGGGTCAAATGGTGGGTCCATTCCAAGGTTTCTAAGGAATCTCCACACTGCTTTCCAGAGAGGCTGCACTAATCTGCAGCACCACCAGCAATGTATGAGCGTACCTTTTTCCCCACATCCTCTCCAACACCTACTGTTGCTTGTATTCTTGATAATCGCCATTCTAATTGGGGTGAGATGGAATCTTAGGGTAGTTTTGATTTGCATTTCTCTTATTACTAAAGATGTTGAACATTTTTTCATATGTTTCTTGATTGCTTGCAGATCTTTTTCTGTGAAGTGTCTATTCATATCCTTAGCCCATTTGTTGACTGGGTTATTTGTATTCTTGGTGTAGAGTTTTTTGAGTTCTTTATATATTCTGGAAATTAGTGCTCTATCTGAAGTATGAGTGGCAAAGATATTCTCCCACTCTGTAGGCTCTCTCTTCGCATTGCTGATAAGTTTCCTTTGCTGAGAGAAAGCTTTTTAGTTTGAATCTATCCCAGTTATTGATTCTTGCTTTTATTTCTTGTGCTATGGGAGTCCTGTTAAAGAAGTCTGATCCTAAGCCAACAAGGTGAAGATTTGGACCTACTTTTTCTTCTATAAGATGCAGGGTCTCTGGTCTGATTCCAAGGTCCTTGATCCATTATGAGTTGATTTTTGTGTAGGGTGAGAGATACGGGTTTAGTTTCATTCTGTTGCATATGGATTTCCAGTTTTCCCAGCACCATTTGTTGAAGAGGCTATCTTTTCTCCATTGCATATTTTTGACACCTCTGTCTAGTATGAGAAAATTGTATTTATTTGGGTTTGTGTCCGTGTCCTCTATTCTGTACCATTGAACTACTTGTCCGTTGTGGTGCCAATACCATGCCGTTTTTGTTACTATTGCTTTGTAGTATAGTTGAAGTTCTGGTATTGCGATACCCCGTTTCATTCTTCCTGCTAAGGATTTCTTTAGCTATTCTGGGTTTCTTATTCTTCCAGATGAATTTCATGATTGCTTGCTCTATTTCTGTGAGGTACGTCATTGGGATTTTAATTGGAATTGCATTGAATCTGTATAGCACTTTTGGTAGTATGGCCATTTTGACAATATTAATTCTGCCAATCCAAGAACATGGGAGATCTTTCCATCTTCTAAGGTCTTCCTTAATTTATTTCTTCAATGTTTTGCAGTTTTCATTGTAGAGATCTTTTACCTCTTTGGTTAGATTGATTCCCAAGTATTTTATTTCTTTTTGAGGCTACTGCAAATGGAGTTGTTTTCCTCATTTCCCTTTCAGATGTTTTGTCACTTGCGTATAAAAATTCTATAGATTTATGTGTGTTGATTTTATAGCCTGCTATTTTGCTGAATTCATTGATGAGGTCTAGAAATTTTCTGGAGGAGGTTTTTGGATCCTCTAAATATAGAATCATGTCATCAGCAAATAGTGACAGCTTAAGTTCCTCTTTTCCTATTCATATCCCTTTAATTTCTTTAGTCTGCCTAACTGCTCTGGCTAGAGTTTCGAGGACAATGTTGAATAGAAGTGATGAAAGAGGACATCCCTGTCTTGTTCCCATTTTTAAAGGGAATGGTTTCAGTTTTTCTCCATTAAGAATGATGTTGGCCATGGGCTTAGCATAAATAGCCTTTACAATGTGGAGGTATGTTCCTACTGTCCCTATTTTTTTTAGTGTTTTGAGCATGAATGGGGTGTTGTATTTTGTCGAATGCTTTTTCTGCATCAATTGAAATAACCATATGATTCTTATCCTTAAGTCTATTGACATGATGAATTATGTTTATTGATTTATGGATGTTAAACCATCCTTGCATTCCAGGAATGAACCCCACTTGATCGTGGTGCACAATTTTCTTAATATGTTTTTTGGATACGGTTGCCAATATTTTGTTAAGGATCTTTGCATCTATATTCATCAAGGATATTGGTCTAAAATTTTTTTTTCTTGATGTGTCTTTTCCTGGTTTGGGTATGAGGGTGATATTAGCTTCATAGAATGAGTTTGGTAGGGTACCCTCCTTTTCTATTTCCTGGAATACTTTGAGAAGTATTGGAATGAGTTCTTCTTTGAAGGTCTTGTAGAACTCGGCTGAG
This sequence comes from Sciurus vulgaris, assembly GCF_902686455.1. Classification (NCBI taxonomy): domain Eukaryota; kingdom Metazoa; phylum Chordata; class Mammalia; order Rodentia; family Sciuridae; genus Sciurus; species Sciurus vulgaris. The sequence goes on from NC_136467.1 coordinate 82,637,085, forward strand.
AATCCATCTGGTCCTGGGCTTTTCTTGGATGGTAGATTTTTAATGGCTTCTTCTATTTCTTTGCTTGATATTGATCTGTTTAAATTGTGTATGTCCTCCTGGTTCAGTTTGGGAGGAGCATATGTCTCTAGAAATTTGTCAATCTCTTTGGTAGTTTCTATTTTGTTGGAATACAGATTTTCAAAGTAGCTTCTCATTATGTTATGTATCTCAGTGGTATCTGTCATGATATTTCCTTTTCATCACAAATTTTAGTAATTTGAGTTTTCTCTCTCCTTCTCTTTGTTAGTGTGGCTATGGGTTTGTCTATTTTGTTTACTTTCTCAAAGAACCAACTTTTTGTTTTGTCAATTTTCTGAATTGTTTCTTTTGTTTCAGTTTCATTGATTTCAGCTCTGATTTTAATTAATTCCTGTCTTCTACTACTTTTGCTTTTATTCTGTTCTTTTTCTAGGGCTTTGAGCTGTAATGTTAGGTCATTTAGTTGTTGACTTTTCATTCTTTTCTGGAATGTGCTCCATGCAATGAATTTTCCTCTTAGTACCACTTTCATAGTGTCCCAGAGACTTTGATATGTTGCATCATCATTCTCATTGACCTCTAAGAATTTTTTATCTCCTCCCTGATGTTTTCTGTTATCCATGTTTCATTCAATAGCATATTATTTAGTCTCCAGTTGTTGGAGTAATTTCTGGTTTTTATTTTGTCATTGATTTCTACTCTCAGTCCATTATGATCTGATAGAACACGGGGCAGTATCTCTATTTTTTTGCATTACTAAGGGCTGCTTTGTGGCATAACATATGGTCTATTTTTGAGAAGGTTCCATGTGCTGCTGAGAAGAAAGTGTATCCGCTCGTTGATGGATGGAATATTCTATATAGGTCTATGAAGTCTACGTTATTGATTGTATTATTGAGTTCTGTGGTTTCTTTGGTTGGATTTTGTTGGAAGATCTATCTAGTGGTGACAGCGGTGCATTAAAGTCACCCAGAATTATTGTGTTTTGGTCTATGTAGTTCCTGAAATTCAGAAGGATTTGTTTGATGTACAGGGATGCACCATTGTTTGGGGCATAAATATTTACTATCGTTACGTCTTCCTGATTTATGGTTCCCTTAAGCAGTATGAAATGTCCTCCTTTATCCCTTCTGACTAACTTTGGCTTGAAGTCCACTTTATCTGATATAAGGATGGAAACCCCCGCTTTTTTACTGAGTCCACATGCGTGGTAGGTTTTTTTCCCATCCTTTCACCTTTAGCCTGTGGATGTCTCTTTCTATGAGATGAGTCTCTTGCAGGCAGCATATTGTTGGGTCTTCCTTTTTAATCCATTCTGCCAGTCTATGTCTTTTGATTGATGAGTTTAGACCATTAAAGTTCAGGGTTATTATTGAGAAATGATTTGTATTCCCAGTCATTTGGCTTATTTTTGGTTTTTAAGTTGGCTTGGTTTCTCCTTTGAGTGCTTTTTCTCTAATGTAGTTCCTCCCTTTGCTGACCTCCATTGTTGTTTTTCATTTCCTCCTCATGGAATATTTTGTTGAGAACATTCTGTAGTGCAGGCTTTCTATTTGTAAATTCGTTTAACTTTTGTTTATCATGGATGGATTTTATTTCATCTTCAAATCTGAAGGTTAGTTTTGCTGGGTATAGGATTCTTGGTTGGCAACCATGTTCTTTCAGAGCTTGAAATATGTTGGTCCAGGCCCTTCAAGCTTTTAGAGTCTGGGTTGAGAAGTCTGCTGCTATCTGTATTGGTCTGCCCCTATATGTAATCTGATGCTTTTCTCTCACGGCCTTCAAAATCCTATCTTTATTTTGAATGTTAGGCATTTTCATTATAATGTGCCTTGGTGTGGATCTGTTGTGATTCTGTGCATTTGGTGTTCTATAAGCCTCTTGTATTTGATTTTCCATTTCATTCTTCAGACTTGGGAAATTTTCTGATATTATTTCATTGAATAGGTTGTTCATTCCTTTGGTTTATATCTCTGTGCCTTCCTCAATCCCAATAATTCTTAAATTTGGTCTTTTCATGATGTCCCATAGTTCTTGGAGATTCTGTTCATGATTTCTTACCATCTTTTCTGTTTGGGCAACTTAAATATTTTTTCTTCATTGTCTGAGGTTCTGTCTTCCAAGTGGTCTAGTCTTTTGGTCATGCTTTCCGTTGAGTTTTTTATTTTGTTTATTGTCTCCTTCCTTTCAAGGATTTTCCTTTGGTTTTTTTTGAGAATCTCTATCTCTTTGTTGAAATGATCTTTTTCTTCCTGCAGGTGCTCTTTCAGCTTGTTGGTATTATCATTCATTGCCTGCATTTGCTCTCTTATCTCATCTTTTGCATCATGAATCATCTTAATCATGTATAATCTGAAGTCCTTTTCTGACATTTCTTCTACCATACTGTCATTGGATTCTATTAATATAGAATCTAGATTTGTTTGGATCATTTTCTTCCCTTGTTTTTTCATGTTGTTCATGTATCTTCCCCTCTAGCAGTGCAGATCTGGGTATTGCAGATTTCCCCCTATAGGCTTATAGGGGCCCTATAGGTTTCCAAAACCTTTTCTTTAAGGGGAGATCAATATAAGCAGTGCCCAATTCAGACACTATGCAATCCTAGACTAAATAGCCCCTCTGAGGACAATAACAAAATTGTCATAATAAACAGGATGAGTTCAAATATTATCTTCAGTAAAACAAACAGGTTTGCAATAAGGTCTGCAGTTTCTAATGGAGGACAAAGAGGATGCAGAGGGATGTAGAACGTGGCTGTTAATGGGATAAGAAAAGAATATACAGAAGTTCTTGATAATAGAAAGGGTGACAGTATAATCATAAGAAATTGGATGTTAGCATGCAAAAAAGGGAGAAAGAGACTCTGAGGGAACAGGTAAACAAAAGGAAAAGAGAGCAAGAACAGTAAAGAAATAAAAACTTAAAATTTTTCAATAAGGAGAAAAAAGAAAATCTACTGTATAACAGTCAAATAGTAATGAAAGCTCCCAGTGTTCAGTAGCCTGATGCATGAGAGGTACCTGACATTGAGCTTCAAGTCTCCAGCAGGAGTCTCAAGATGGGATTTGCCCCACCTAAAGATCGGAGCTCTGGCTTCCAGGATTATCAAAGATGGCCACTCTGGCTTCCAAATGTATTGGCAAATGGGGAGCTGCAGCTCAGGGTGTGGACGTGGTCGGCTAGAGGTCCTGAAGGCGGGGTGTGGTTGGTCAGGCATGGGTCCTGGAGTTCGGTTGTGTTTGGTGTGGTTGCAGGATCCTGGAGGCCAGGTGCAGTCGGTCTGGGGTCCCAGTGATAGGGCGCAGTCCGTTGTTCTGAGGGTCCTGGCGGCAGGGAGCAGTGAGTGGATGTGAGGGTCCCAGAGGCAGGGAGTGATCGGTCGAGCTGAGGGCTCCTGGAGACGGGGCTCAGTCAGTCTCGCTAGGGGTCCTATGGGGCCTGGCTGTTGTCTCAAAATGGTGGCAGCCACATGTAATCAAATCTGCAGGTACTGTAACAGTGAACTTCCAGGCAACAGCAGGCAGCTGGTGCTCCACTGGCGGTCGGTGATTAGTTTGCTGACTGTTGTCGGACGATCAGGAGGTGAACCTCATGTGTTGGGTGATGGATAGGTGTAAGGCAGGCAATGGACAGGCGAGAGGCAGGCAAATGGCGGATGATAGGCCAGGATTTCTTATTCCTTCCACTATCCTTGGTAGGTTCTCCCTTATGGGTTAGTGAATGGTGTCAGTATCTGTGGTCCTTGCTGCATTGTATAACCATGGTAATTAGGCATTACCCCCCTCGAATATACAAGAACATGTATTTTATGACACTTTGTACTCACTTTGCATATATTTACTACTCATTTTATTTGTGTGCTGTATAGATGATATTTGGCTTGTGAGCCTATGACCTATTATTACCAATCTCAGACCAGGAAATACCCTCAGTTGGAATATGTCAAAACCTTTTAGTTATTTTTACTCATATAAGGGTTTAACCTGGTCAACTCATGCTAGTGAGAAGCTCGGATTGGTAGCTTTAGGTTTCTTGATTAAAAACCTAAATAAATTTATTAAGCTTGAGGCAGCCTTTTAATGATAAAGGTGTTTTCAGGGAAAAGATTGGAAACTGTTCTACTTGATGCATAATGAAAATGTTTTGAATTAGTGTATGTAAATGTTATCATCATTTCTTTATATTAATTCAGAAGTTATCTGTCAAATAGTTTTTTAATATTAAAAATATGGGAAGATGCCTAAGAAACTGACTGTTTTCCCCAATAAAACTCTTATAGACCTCCAGATACCCTGTTTCCTAGGACTCACTTTCTGTTTGCAAGGTATCTACTTTCATCCCATTCTAATTCTTACTAAAGTGTGTTGAAATGACTACCCTATAAAGTAAGATAGTAGGGGCTGGACTTGTGCTAAACTGTAAATGAAGGGGCTAAGGACATAGTTCAGTGGTAGAGTGCTTGTCTAGTATGCCTAAGATCTTAGGTTTAATCCCCAGCACCCAGACATACCAAAAATGCAAATGAAGTCTCTACAAATATAATTGCCTCTTAAAGTGCCAGTATATATTGCATATCCCATGAAAGTGAAGAAAGTAGAGAGTACTTGAGGGAAACAGGGTCACCTAAGACCAAAACTAAGAGGATTGAGGCTAGGGTCCCAGGCTTTCCCTATAACAGGGCATGAAGCCATGGGACATCCCTACCTTTCGCTGGCTTGTTCTCTGCTCCATCATTAAATGGTTTATAAACTACATACATTCCAGTGACTCCCAAATGGTTATCTCTAATATGAATTTCTCCTCTGGGTTCCAGACTTCTATATCCAACAATCATCAATTCCCTACTTGGTATCTTGGGCTTTTCTAACTCAAAGACAAAAACAAACTCTACCGCTCCCAATACCAGTCTTTCCCATCTTAGCAAACAACGCTAATCTCCACCAGGTGTCCAACCTGGAAACGTGGGGCATCCTTAATGTCTTCATTGAGATCATCAAATCCTACTTCCAAATAAATAACTTAATCTAGCACTATTATATTCTATGTCCAGACTCTTCACCTTTTCCTCTTCCAGAAAATTGTCTCCTCACTTGTACTTCTTTCAACCCTTCAAATCATTCCCCACAGATCTGTTACAATGAGAGTCCTAAAAAGCAAACCACATCACGCTACTTCCATGCTCAAAGCCCTACAAAGACTTCTGACTACACTGGGATAAGCCCTATGCCTCACCATGTCCTCAAGGTCCTGCTTGATCCCATCCCTGTCCACCTCTACAGTCCCATTTTTAACCACTGTCCCCATGAATCCCCACTGAAGAGATCTCTCAGTTCCACCACCTAAGCTCCCTGCCACCTCAGGACCTTCACACATGACGACCCCTCCAGCCAGCACACCCTTCACACCTCTTTGGATATGCCTTTCAGAAGGATCTGTAGAAGAAAGACTGCCCAGGTTGTTCAGTGTGGTGACGGTGGATGGGAGAGCAGTTACTGAGATCAGAGGTCTCTGATGCCCTCATGGCTGTGGCATGCTCAGTTCCTGGGAATGTTTCTGTGCAAGGGCACAGGATGCCTAGCTACTGTAGCAATGCCTTTCATGAGGAGGCTCTGTGCAAGAGCCCTATCAGTTCTAACCTTGATCTCAGGCACACAACTCCCAGGAAGAAAGGAATTCTTATGCTAGACAACCACAATGTTTCACCAGCTCTGCTTCTCCAGTTCCCGCCCACCTTACAGCAACTTTTAACAATGGATTTTCTTTTTTTTTTTTTTTATTTTATTGTAAAAAAATGGGATACATGTTGTTTCTCTGTTTGTACATGGCGTAAAGGCATACCATTTGTGTAATCATAAATTTACATAGAGTAATGTTGTTTGATTCATTCTGTTATTTTTTCCCTTCCCCCACCCCTCCCACCCCTCTTTTCCCTCTATACAGTTCTTCCTTCCTCCATACTTGCCCCCCTCCCTAACCCTAACTCTAACCCTAACACTAACCCTTCCCGCCCCCCATTATGTGTCATCATCCACTTATTAGCGATATCATTCGTCCTTTGGCTTCTTGAGATTGGCTTATCTCACTTGGCATGACATTCTCCAATTTCATCCATTTGCCTGCAAATGCCATAATTTTATCATTCTTTATGGCTGAGTAATATTCCATTCTATATATACCACAGTTTCTTTATCCATTCATCAATTGAAGGGCATCTAGGTTGGTTCCACAATCTGGCTATTGTGAATTGAGCAGCTATGAATATTATGTGGCTGTATCTCTGTAGTATGCTGATTTTAAGTCCTTTGGGTATAGGCCGAGGAGTGGGATAGCTGGGTCAAATGGTGGATCCATTCCAAGTTTTCGATGGAATCTCCACACTGCTTTCCAGAGTGGCTGCACTAATTTTCAGCCCCACCAGCAATGAATGAGTGTACCATTCTCCTCACATCCTCGCCAATTCCTGTTGTTGCTTGTATTCTTGATAATCGCCATTCTAATTGGGGTGAGACGGAATCTTAGGGTGGTTTTGATTTGATTTCTCTTATTACTAGAGATGTTGAACATCTTTCCATATGTTTGTTGATTGCTTGCAGATCTTCTTCTGTGAAGTGTCTATTCATTTCCTTAGCCCATTTGTCGACTGGATTATTTGTATTCTTGGAGTAGTTTTTTGAGTTCTTTATAGATTCTGGAGATTAGTGCTCTATCTGAAGTATGAGAGGCAAAGATATTCTCCCACTCTGTAGGCTCTTTCTTCCATTGCTGATAGTTTCCTTTGCTGAGAGAAAGCTTTTTAGTTTGAATCTATCCCAGTTATTGATTCTTGCTTTTATTTCTTGTGCTATGGGAGTCCTGTTAAGGAAGTCTGGTCCTAAGCCGACATGTTGAAGATCTGGACCTACTTTTTCTTCTATAAGATGCAGGGTCTCTGGTCTGATTCCGAGGTCCTTAATCCATTTTGAGTTTATTTTCGTGCATGGTGAGAGATACGGGTTTAGATTCATTCTGTTGCATATGGATTTCCAATTCTCCCAGCACCATTTGTTGAAGAGGCTATCTTTTCTCCATTGCATATTTTTGGCACCTTTCTCTAGTATGAGAAAATTGTATTTATTTGGGTTTGTGTCCTTGTCCTCTATTCTGTACCATTGATCTACCTTTCTATTTTGGTACCAATACCATGCCGTTTTTGTTACTATTGCTTTGTAGTAGAGTTGAAGTTTTGGTATTGCGATACCCCCTGTTTCATTCTTCCTGCTAAGGATTGCTTTAGCTATTCTGGGTTTCTTCTTCTTCCAGATGAATTTCATGATTGCTTGCTCTATTTCTGTGAGGTATGTCATTGGGATTTTAATTGGATTTGCATTGAATTTGTATAGCACTTTAGGTAGTATGGCCATTTTGACAATATTAATTCTTCCTATCCAAGAACATGGAAGATCTTTCCATCTTCTAAAGTGTTCTTTAATTTCTTTCTTTAGTGTTCTGTAGTTCTCAATGTAGAGGTCTTTCACCTCTTTTGTGAGATTGATTCCCAAGTATTTTATTTTTTTCGAGGCTATTGTGAATGGGGTAGTTTTCCTAATTTCTCTTTCTGAAGATTCATCACTTATGTATAAAAATGCATTGGATTTATGAGCATTGATCTTGTAACCTGCTACTTTACTGAATTCACTTATGAGTTCTAAGAGTTTTCTGGTGGAATTTCCAGGTTCCTCTAAATATATAATCATGTCATCAGCGAACAGTGATAGTTTGAGTTCTTCTTTTCCAATTCGTATCCCTTTAATTTCTTTGGTTTGTCTAATTGCTGTGGCTAGAGTCTCAAGAACGATGTTGAATAGAAGTGGTGAAAGAGGGCATCCCTGCCTTGTTCCAGTTTTTAGGGGGAATGTTTTCAGTTTTTCACCATTTAGAATAATATTAGCCATGGGCTTAGCATAAATGGCCTTTACAATGTTAAGGAATGTTCCCACTATCCCTATTTTTTCTAGTGTTTTGAGCATGAAGGAGTGCTGTATTTTATCAAATGCTGTTTCTGCATCTATTGAAATAATCATGTGATTCTTGACTTTAAGTCTATTAATGTGGTGAATTACGTTTATTGATTTCCTGATGTTGAAACAACCTTGCATCCCTGGGATGAAACCCACTTGATCATGGTGCACTATCTTTTTAATATATTTTAGTATGCGATTTGCTAAAATTTTGTTGAGAATTTTTGCGTCGATGTTCATTAAGGATATTGGTCTGAAATTTTCTTTCCTCGATGAGTCTCTGTCTGGTTGGTATCAGTGTGATATTGGCTTCATAGAATGAGTTTGGGAGGGTTCCGTCCTCTTCTATTTTATGGAATACTTTGAGAAGTATTGGAATGAGCTCTGTTCGAACTAATGACACGTTAACTAACTCAGACTGACTCCTTACTTCCTGGCGAGTGAGCAAGATCAAGGACTCAAAGGTGGTTTCAATAGTTAATGAGGATGAACTGGACCACCGTCAGGGATTGGTTAACAATAGTTCCGCGAACGTGATCAGCTCGTGCTTGCCATATAGTCTTATGGGACTCTTGCCTGCGTGAACACCCCATGCCTTGCTGACCTTCAAGCTGATTGGTTCCCGCCTAGCCCCCAACCTACATAAAAGCTGTGTGATTTCCTCAATAAACGAGTTCCTGCTGTGACCGGTCTCCCTGATGCGTCTGATTGTCCTCCGCATGAGGGCTGGAAACGGGCGGTCAGTCGGCCGTACCTATCCCAGTCTGACCTTGTTGGGGAATGTCCCCTTCCCTTGCCGCTGGTCGAGCAGAGCAAGGGGGCTTAAGACCCCAACAGAGCTCTTCTTTAAAGGTTTTGTAGAACTCAGCTGAGAACCCATCTGGTCCCGGACTTTTCTTTGTTGGTAGGCTTTTGATGACTTCTTCTATTTCAGTACTTGAAATTGGTCTATTTAAATTGTGTATGTCCTCCTCGTTCAGTTTAGGCAATTCATATGTCTCTAGAAACCTGTTGATTTCTTCGAAATTTTCTATTTTGTTGGAGTATAGATTTTCGAAACAGCTTCTAATTATGTTTTGTATTTCAATCCTGTCTGTTGTGATATTTCCTTGTTCATTCCGAATTTTAGTGATTTGGGTTTTCTCTCATCTTCTCTTTGTTAGTGTGGATAAAGGTTTATCAATTTTGTTTATTTTTTCAAAGAACCAACTATTTATTTTGTCAATTTTTTGGATTGTTTCTTTTGTTTCAATTTCATTGATTTCAGCTCTGAGTTTAACTATTTCCTGTCTTCTACTACTTTTGGTGCTGGTCTGTTCTTCTTTTTCTAGGGCTTTGAGCTGTAGTGTTAGGTCATTTATTTGTTGAGTTTTATTTTTTTTATTAAATGCGCTCCATGAGATAAATTTCCCTCTAAGTACTGCTTTCATAGTGTCCCAGAGATTTTGATATGATGTTTCTTTGTTCTCATTTACCTCTAAGAATTTTTTAATTTCCTTCCTAATATCTTCTGTTATCCATTCATCATATAATAGCATATTGCTTAATCTCCAGATGTTGGAATAGTTTTTGTGTTTTACTCTTTCATTTATTTCTAACTTCAATCCATTATGATCTGATAGAATACATAGTAGTGTCTCTATCTTCTTGTATTTGCTAACATTAGCTTTGTGGCATAATATATGGTCTATTTTAGAGAAGGATCCATGTGCTGCTCAGAAGAAAGTGTATTCGCTCTTGGTTAGATGGTATACTCTATAAATGTCAAGTCTAAATTATTGATTGTGTTATTAAGATCTATGATTTCTTTGTTCAATTTTTGTCTGGAAGATCTGTTCAGTGGTGAGAGAGGCGTGTTAAAATCACCTAGTATTATTGTGTTATAATCTATTTGGTTTCTGATATTGAGAAGGATTTGTTTGACATACATGGATGAGCCACTGTTTGGGGTATAGATGTTTATGATTGTTATATCTTGCTGATTTATGCTTCCCTTAAGCAGTATGAAATGTCCTTCTTTATCCCTTCTGACTAACTTTGGCTTGAAGTCCACATTAGCTGAAATGAGGATGGATACTCCAGCTTTTTTGCTGAGTCCATGTGCATCGTATGTTTTTCCCCATCCTTTCACCTTTAGTCTACGGGTATCTTTTTCTATGAGGTGAGTCTCTTGTAGGCAGCATATTGATGGATCTTTCTTTTTAATCCAATCTGCCAGTCTATGTCTTTGGATTGATGAATTCAGGCCATTAACATTCAGGGTTATTATAGAGATGTGATTTGGTTTCCCGGTCATTTGGTTCATTTTTTATATTTTATTTATTTATTTGTTTGACACAACTTGGTTCCTCCTTTATTTGACAATTCCGTTAGGATAATTCCTCCCTTTGCTGATTTGCTTCTTTGTTTTTCATCTCTTCCTCATGGAATATTTTCCTGAGCATGTTCTGTAATGTCGGCTTTCTTTTTGTAAATTCCTTTAGCTTTTGTTTATCATGGAAGGATCTTATTTCGTCGTCAAATCTGAAAGTAAGTTTTACTGGGTATAAGATTCTTAGTTGGCATCTGTTTTCTTTCAGGGCTTGGTAAATGTTGTTCCAGGCCCTTCTAGCTTTTAGGGTCTGGATTGAAAATTCTGCTGATATCCGTATTGGTTTTCCCCTGAATGTAATTTGGTTCTTTTCTCTCACAGCCTTTAAAATTCTGTCTTTATTTTGTATGTTAGGTATTTTCATTATAATGTGCCTTGGTGTGGGTCTGTTGTAATTTTGTATATTTGGAGTCCTATAAGCCTCTTGTACTTGGTTTTCCATTTCATTCTTCAGATTTGGGAAATTTTCTGATATTATTTCATTGAATAGATTGTTCATTCCTTTGGTTTGTTCCTCTAGGCCTTCCTCAATCCCAATAATTCTTAAATTTGGCCTTTTCATGATATCCCATAGTTCTTGTAGATTCTGTTCATGATTTCTTACCATCTTCTCTGTTTGTTCAACTTTGTTTTCAAGGTTAAATATTTTGTTTTCAATGTCTGAGGTTCTGTCTTCCAGGTGTTCTATCCTACTGGACATGCTTTCTATGGAGTTCTTAATTTGGTTTATTGTTTCCTTCATGTCAAGGATTTCTGTTTGGTTTTTTTTCAATATCTCTAACTTTATATTGAAATGATCTGTTGCTTCCTGTATTTACTCTTTTAACTGTTGATTCGTGCGATCATTCAATGCCTGCATTTGCTCTTTCATCTCATCATTCAGTGCGTGCATCTGCTCTTTCATCTCATCGTTTGCTTCCCTGATCATTTTAATTATGTACATTCTGAACTCCTGTTCTGTCATTTCTTCTGCCATGCTGTCATTGGGTTTTATTGATGTAACATCTAGATTTGTTTGCAGAATTTTCTTTCCTTGTTTTCTCATATTGTTCAGGTATCAGTGGACCACTGAGATATTGCAGATTTCCTCTATTGACTTACAATGTCCCTGAAGATTTCCATATATATATCCCCTCTTAGCCTTCAGTAGGCTGAAGTCTTGGAGGAAGTTGATAATGCGGTGCTCCACAAGGAAGCTGCCTCTCTAGGAGTGCTGGCCTTCAGGTGGGGTATATTCCCTGCTAGAGGGCAGAGGTGCCTCCACTTGTTGACCAATGGTCATCCAAAGGGGAACTAGGCTGCGGGCTGAGGCAAGGCCTGTTTGGGCCTGTGTCTCTGGTTTTACCGTCCTTGTGGGGAAACCTCACCCAGCAGGGAAGACTAACCCGGTGGGGAGGTCTCGCTGGTCAGTTTCCTCCTAGAGGTTCCCCTCAATTTACAGCTACCACCTGGGCTGGGCTGCCTTCATCTGAAAAGTTCCCAGGGGCCTGGCCCTACCTCCTAAGCCTGGGAGCCTCACCCTTCACAGATGAATCTCCTTAGGCTGCCCCTCCTCAGAGAATCTGCCCGCAGTCCTGGAACCTTCGCTCCGCCCCTAAGCGTGTCTCTGTGCGGCTCTTCCACCAAGAAGCCTCCTAGATCCTGGGACCCTGCTCTGCACCTAATCGCCTGGCTATGCGTCCCCTCCTCTGAGCAGCCGCCTGGGGCCCCGTACAATCGCTCTGAATCCCAGAGACCCGCCGCACGCCTCTTCCTCCAGACAGCCGCCCAGTATTCTGGTGCGGTCACCAGGAGTCCAAGCAACTCACTGCGTGCCTCCTCCTCCCACCAACCGCCCGTAGCCCTGGGCAATCACTCCGAGTCGAAGTGACCCTCCCCGTTCCTCCTCCTCCTCCAGGTAACCCCCCGGGTGTTCAGGAGTGGTCGCTCTGAGTAGCTCTGAATCCACGTGACCCGCTGCACACGTCCTCTGGGCAGCCGCCCAGAGCTCTGGTGTGGCCACTTGAGACCAAGGGAGCCACCGCGCTTCTCCTCAAGGCAGCCCCCCTGTGTTCAGGAGCGGTTGCTTTAAGTCCAAATAACTCACCAATCGCCTCCTCCTCTGAGCAGCCGCCTGGAGCTCTAATGCAGTCACTGCGAGTCCAAACGACCCGCCGCACTCCTCCTCCTCCTCCTCGTACTCCTCAGGGCAGGCCCCGGTGTTCAGAAGTGGTCTGAGTCCAAACAGCTCGCCAAGCAGCTCCTCCTCTGGCAACCGCCTGTAGCTCTGGTATAGTCACTCCGAATCCAATCAGCCACGCTCCTCCTCCTCCTCCTCCTCCTCCTCAGGGCAGGCCCCGGTGTTCTGAGTCCACACAGCTCTCCTCCCCTTCCTCCCCTGGGCAGCCACTGGAGCCCCAGTGGTTGCTCCGAGTCCCGGCGCTGTGCTGAGCGGCCTCCTCTACGATGCTCCCAGTTGTCCGAGTTCACTGTTCCAGTGGGGGGAGGGGTGTCTCGCCCGGCAGCTCTACTTTACAAAGTTCCCTGCGTTCCGGGACCACCGTCCCATCCGGGACACCTCCCCAACCGGAGAGACTCACCCGGCTGCTTTGAGTTGGTCCCAAGTCTCTCAATATCTCCTCTTTTGAATCCTGAGTCCTGGAGCAACATGAAATGCAGCCACCCTCCACTCCGCCATCTTGAAAACCTCAACAATGGATTTTCTTGAGAGCTACACCAAGCTCCTAACATTGAACTTTGCAACTGTGGATTGCAACTATGGAAAAGCTATGTAGGATGTCCTAGTTTCTGTAATTTTCCTGAATACAAAGAATAATGGTTGTATAGTCATTTCATAATGAGACACATATAAAGATTGCTGGAGTAACTATTTAGACCTGCATCTCCCATAAGACAGCAGGCTCCACCTGATCCCAGCCTAATCTTCAAGATCTGTATCTGTGAATCTTTATTTTCCAATCTCCCTTCGCCCCTAACCAGACCCCAGAGTTTGCCCTCTGGTTGAGACAGTTGGTGGCTCATACAGATTCAGACACAAGGGAACTTTCTTCGACCATTAGAAGAGGGGACACTCCTGGAGGCACGCCATAGAAGCAAAAAAAGTCCTCAAAGGTAAGGAGATTGGAGGAGTGAGTCAGAGTCAGGTGTAAAATATGGGATATACAGGATCCAAAGAAAGGGATCATTATGTGTCTGTCCTTAGAGATATGCTCAGGAAGAGCAGTAATTCTGTTAGAAGAGCACAGCTGTTAGAATTTATAAACTTTATTACTAAAACTTTTCCCTGGTTTCCTACAGAAGAAGTGGTAAATGTAAAGACATGGGCGACTGGCACCCTCCTTAAAGTTAGGCTTGTAGCTCGAGGAACCAAAAAGAAAAAAGGGGTGGGGGGTGCGGCTCTCCAGAGAGAATATAAGCTATAACACCATGCTTTTTTTTTTTTTTATTGTAAACAAATGGAATACATGTTGTTTCTGTTTGTACATGAAAGTAAAGGCATACCATTTGTGTAATTATACATCTACATAGGGCACTGGTGTATAACACCATGCTTTAATAAAATAGTCTTACAAAAGAAAAAAACAATTATAGTACTGTTCCTTATCTCTTAGTTTCTGCTAGATTTCTATCTCTCCTAGGCTTATATTTAAAAATGTAAATTACAGAGCCTGCATGATTTACAAGGCTTATAAAAAAACTGTTAAGACATAAGAAAAAAAGTGTCCCTTTTTAAATTCAAACTGCTTGGCTGGCTAGCTTATCTGCTTTCAGCTGAGATTCTGAACCAGTTCCTCCCTAATACTACAGCTTAGAAAGAGAAAAGTGAAAGATTCTGAATGTACAAGCTTTCTTTTGCTAAAATTTCTTAGTTTATTGTTTTTTAATGAGAACTTCACAGAATTCCACATTATTTAGATATCTGAACTGACTCTTATCTGAACTAAAAGTACACTCTGACTTGATGAAGACATTAGCATTGCAACCATGAAATTTCTTTTTTTGGAAAACTCCTGTTTTTTTAAATTCCACATGAATAATTTTTTCTGATCAGTATTATTTTATCTAACTAAAAGGTTTTTACACACAGTCTTTGTTCAGAAGCCAGTTTCTCTAGGGCTAGCTCTTAAATACATTCAAAAATTCTTTTTAATAAATCCTAAGGAGGACAAAGACACGATGATGTTGGGAATAAGTCTGATAACCATCAAGGACAAATGGCTGGCTACCTGAAACCTTTGATTTCAGTGTCCACCATGTCTGTTGGATTTTTATACCTAGAATTTCCAATTGGTCAGGCCTGTCCTATATTTAAGTCATAATGTTAAAGTCTGATGGGTTCTATTTTAATTTCTGATATGTTAATCTAATAAAGGCTTTAATATACATCAATAATATTGACTCCTACCTGTGGAGCTTCATTTACAAAAGTTACAAAATCTATTTCTTGTCTGTTTTGTGTATATGTGCACACCTGTGTATTGTGTTGTTGGGTTTATATATTATGTGCATGGTATCACAGTTGGCATTAGACAAATGAGTGCTCGAAAATTAAAATTTAAATAAAGAGATGAATCCTAGTCATTTAATTCAAATTAAATAATCAGATAATAATAAATATGTCTTTAAAATTCTAACAAAATTTTTTTAGGTGGTCAGACAATTTAGCATTGATTTTTATAAAATGTCTATAATATAATGTAATATCCATTGCTTCTAGGATTTTTCTTCAACAGGAAAAAGATGGTTAATAATATTAATTACATTTGTCTAATTTTAATTCTTACAGTTCACATGAGTAAGTCAGATTTAACATAAATTGGATTAATCTTCATAAAAGTGTTTTCTTAAGTGGATAAATTTTAAAAGGAGTTTACGATTGCTTTGTTTCTAGATCTTGACTAAAGCAAAATTACTGAGTTAAAGTTCTAATAGGTGTAATTCTACATGCAAAGGGCCCAAAGAGTTTCAGTTGTGTTTCAATTAAAGTACTATAAACAACATAAAGTATTTCATCTTACTAAGAGGAGTGATTGGGAAAAAAAAAAAAAAAAAACTTCAGAAATTTCATAAGGATTGTTTCAAAATGTGAATTTAAAAAAGGGATTAACAGCTAGGAAAGAGATATAAAGTTTATGAAGGGAATGAGATATAAATAAGGTTTGCAAAGGGAAACAAATATAAGGTTAGTGCAAGGAAAGAGATAGAAGGTCCGAGTATGTGACAGAAAGGTTTGTGTAAGTGACAAAAAGATTTGTGCAATTCGTAGAGAGTTTGTAAAGGAGATCCCTTCTCCAGACACAGGTAAAATATTAACGTGCTGCTGTGAACCAAAGTTTAATCCTCTGTATGTTAAAGTAATAAGGATTTCTTAAAAAATAATTTGCTCTTATCAGAATAATTTCTTATGTCTGTGAAGTATTATAAAAAAGTCTTAAACATACAGTGTTTGTCCAACTCTGGTTAAACAATAACTAGTATAGTATTTAATTCCATTCCAGTTTCTAAATTTTTCTTCAAAAGTTAAACTTGGTTAATATAAAAACATTAGTGTAATTGTGGTGCTGTTAACTCATTTCTTTGTACTCTAAAAGTATTCATACAAAGTCTTTTAAATATAAGGTTTAGGAGAACATTTTACAAAGCTGGTGTTCTCTGTAACAATGGTCTATTATAAAAATAACACATTTAGTTAATAAATTATATGATTTAATATTTTGTAATTAGATAAAATAATCTGTCACAAGTTAAAAAAAAAAACTGTTACTCCACACTGAAAAGTTAAACTTAAATATATTTCTAAAAGGAAACCAGGAGAGCCTGGTTTTTTTGAAGGTTGGTAATATGGGAGGTAAACACATTTTGCCATTTTTACACAAAAGAGGGTCTCTTGACTTGTTTAATTCATATTTCAGATGTAATGTTAAATTATGTTAACTGATTCATATGGACTCAAAAATGATGTATAAAACTTTATAAAATAATACTTAAAAAGAGATTAAAGATTAGTTTCAAAAATTGAACACCTTATCTATGATTTGTCAAAAGCCACCTCACCTGAGTTAAGACTCACCTTATTCCATGTTAAGATAACCACTCAAGTTTAAAGTCCAGTTCAAAAGATTTTTGTTATAAAAATTACTGTAATCTTAAAATAAATAAAAAACATAGCTAGAGGGAGGCTGCGTTCCTTGTCGCTCCGCAACGCCGGATTCAAGCAGAGGATATCTGTTTCTTGGTGAGGCAGTTTTTGCTGCTTATCGATCCCCTGCTGTTTACCCCATTTGTCTGCTGTGATCACTTGCAATCTGTCAGCATATCGATGCCTTTTTTGAGAGCAGATTGCTCACTGTCAGGCGTCTATCATCCGCCATTTGCCTGCTCTCACCTGTCCATCGCCTGCCTTACCCCTATCCATCACCCAACGCTCGAGGTTCACCTCCCGATCGTCGGACACCTGCCAGCAGACGGACCACGGACTGCCAGGGGAGAACCAGCTGCCTGCTGCTGCCTGGAAGTTCACTGTCACAGTACCTGCAGGTTTGATTACACGTGGCTGCCGCCATTTTGAGACAAAAGCCAGGCCCCATAGGACCCCTGGCCGGACTGACTGAGTCCCGTCTCCAGGATCCCTCAGCCCGACCGATCACTCCCTGCCTCTGGGGCCCTCACATCAACTGACTGCTCCCTGCCGCCAGGACCCCCAGACCAACTGAATGCACCCTATCACCGGGAACCCAGACCGACTGATTGCACCCGGCCTCCTGGATCCCACAACAACACCACACACACCCGACCTCCAGGACCACTGCCGGACCAACTGCATCCTGTCTCCAGGACCTCCAGCTGACCACATCCACCACTGAGCTGCAGCTCCCCATTTGCCAACACATTTCAGAGCCAGAGCAGCCATCTTGGATAATCCTGGAAACCAGAGCTCCGATCTTCGGGTGTGGCAAATCCCATCCTGAGACGCCTGCTGGAGGCTTGAAGCTCATTGTCAGGTACCTCTCATACATCAGGCTACTGAACACTGGGAGGTTTCATTAGTATATGACTGTTATACAGATTTTCTTATTTCCCCTTTTTAAAAAAAATATTTAAGTTTTTATTTCTTTACATTTCTTGCTTTCTTTTCCTTCTGTTTACCTGTTCCCTCAGAGTCACTTTCTCCCTTATTTACATGCTAACATCCGATTTCTTTTGATTACACTCTCACCCTTTCTATTTTCTAGAACTTCTGTATATTCTTTTATTATCCAATTAACAGACATATTCTTCATCCCTCTGCATCCTCTTTGTCCTCCATGAGAAAGTGCAGACATTATTGTAAACCTGTTTGTTTTATTGAAGATAATATTTGAACACATTTTGTTTATTATGACAATTTTGTTATTGTCCTCAGAGGGGCTATTTGGTCTAGGATTGCATAGTGTCTGATTTGGGCACTGCTAATATTGATCTCCCCTGAAAGAAAGGGTTTTGGAAACCTATAGGGCCACTATAAGCCTACAGGGGGAAATCTGCAATACCCCAGATCTGCAGCGCTAGAGGGGAAGATACATGAACAATATGAAAAATCAAGGGAAGAAAATGATCCAAACAAATCTAGATTCTATAGTAATAGAATCCAATGACAGTATGGTAGAAGAAATGTCAGAAAAGAACTTCAGATTATACATGATTAAGATGATTCGTGAAGCAAAGGATGAGATAAGAGAGCAAATGCAGGCAATGAATGATAATACCAACAAGCTGAAAGAGCACCTGCAGGAAGAAAAAGATCATTTCAACAAAGAGATAGAGATTCTCAAAAAAAACCAAAGGAAAATCCTTGAAAGGAAGGAGACAATAAACAAAATAAAAAACTCAACGGAAAGCATCACCAAAAGACTAGACCACTTGGAAGACAGAACCTCAGACAATGAAGAAAAAATATTGAATCTTGAAAATAAAGTTGCCCAAACAGAAAAGATGGTAAGAAATCATGAACAGAATCTCCAAGAACTATGGGACATCATGAAAAGACTAAATTTAAGAATTATTGGGATTGAGGAAGGCACAGAGATACAAACCAAAGGAATGAACAACCTATTCAATGAAATAATATCAGAAAATTTCCCAAACCTGAAGAATGAAATGGAAAATCAAATACAAGAGGCTCACAGAACACCAAATGCACAGAATCACAACAGATCCACACCAAGGCACATTATAATGAAAATGCCTAACATTCAAAATAAAGATAGGATTTTGAAGGCCGTGAGAGAAAAGCATCAGATTACATATAGGGGCAGACCAATACAGATAGCAGCAGACTTCTCAACCCAGACTCTAAAAGATAGAAGGGCCTGGACCAACATATTTCAAGTTCTGAAAGAACATGGTTGCCAACCAAGAATCCTATACCCAGCAAAACTAACCTTCAGATTTGAAGATGAAATAAAATCCTTCCATGATAAACAAAAGTTTATATCAGATAAAGTGGACTTCAAGCAAAAGTTAGTCAGAAGGGATAAAGAAGGACATTTCATACTGCTTAAAGGAACCATAAATCAGGAAGACATAACGATAGTAAATATTTATGCCCCAAACAATGGTGCATCCCTGTACATCAAACAAATCTTTGTCAATTTCAAGAATCACACAGACCACAACACAATAATTCTGGGCGACGTTAATGCACCGCTGTCACCACTAGATAGATCTTTCAAACAAAATCCAACCAAAGAAACCATAGAACTCAATAACACAATCAGTAACCTAGACTTCATAGACATATATAGAATATTCCATCCATCAACGAGCGGATACACTTTCTTCTCAGCAGCACATGGAACCTTCTCAAAAGTAGACCATATGTTATGCCACAAAGCAGCCCTTAGGAAATGCAAAAAAATAGAGATACTGCCTTGTGTTCTATCAGATCATAATGGACTGAGAGTAGAAATCAATGACAAAGTAAAAAAAGGAAATTACGCCAACACTTGGAGATTAAATAATATGCTATTGAATGAAACATGGATAACAAAAAACATCAGGGAGGAGATTAAAAAATTCTTAGAGGTCAATGAGAATGATGATACAACATATCAAAATCTCTGGGACACTATGAAAACGGTACTAAGAAGAAAATTCATTGCATGGAGCACATTCCAGAAAAGAATGAAATGTCAACAACAAAATGACCTAACATTACAGCTCAAAGCCCTAGAAAAAGAACAGATCACCAAAAGTAATAGAAGACAGGGAATAATTAAAATAAGAGCTGAAATCAATGAAATTGAAACAAAAGAAACTATTCAAAAAATTGACATAACAAAAACTTGGTTCTTTGAGAATGTAAACAAAATAGATAAACCCTTAGCCACACTAACAAAGAGAAGGAGAGAGAAGACTCAATTTACTAAAATACATGATGCAAAAGGAAATATCACAAAAGACACCACTGAGATACAGAACATAATGAGAAGCTACTTTGAAAATCTGTTCCAACAAAATAGAAAGTACCGAAGACATTGACAAATTTCTAGAGATATATGCTCCTCCCAAACTGAACCAGGAGGACATACATGATTTAAACAGATCAATATCAAGCAATGAAATAGAAGAAGCCATTAAAAATCTACCATCCAAGAAAAGCCCAGGACCAGACGGATTCTCAGCCGAGTTCTACAAGACCTTCAAAGAAGAACTCATTCCAATACTTCTCAAAGTATTCCAGGAAATAGAAAAGGAGGGTACCCTACCGAACTCATTCTATGAAGCTAATATCACCCTCATACCCAAACCAGGAAAAGACACATCAAGGAGAGAAATTTTTGGACCAATATCCTTGATGAATATAGATGCAAAGATCCTTAACAAAATATTGGCAAAATGTATCCAAAAACATATTAAGAAAATTGTGCACCACGATCAAGTGGGGTTCATTCCTGGAATGCAAGCATGGTTCAACATTTGTAAATCAATAAACGTAATCCATCATATCAATAGATTAAGGATAAGAATCATATGGTTATTTCAATTGACACAGAAAAAGCATTTGACAATATACAACACCCCTTCATGCTGAAAACACTAGAAAAAATAGGGATAGTAGGAACATACCTGAACATTGTAAAGGCTATTTATGCTAAGCCCATGGCCAAAATCATTCTTAATGCAGAAAAACTAAAACCATTCCCTTTAAAAATGGGAACAAGACAGGGATGTCCTCTTTCACCACTTCTATTCAACATTGTCCTCGAAACTCTAGCCAGAGCAATTAGGCAGACTAAAGAAATTAAAGGGATAGGAATAGAAAAAGAGGAACTTAAGCTGTCACTATTTGCGGATGACATGATTCTATATTTAGAGGATCCAAAAACCTCCTCCAGAAAACTTCTAGAACTCATCAATGAATTCAGCAAAATAGCAGGCTATAAAATCAACACGTATAAATCTACAGCATTTTTATATGCAAGTGATGAAACAGCTGAAAGGGAAATGAGGAAAACAACTCCATTTGCAATAGCCTCAAAAAAAAAATAAAATACTCGGGTATCAATCTAACCAAAGAGGTAAAAGATCTCTACAATGAAAACTACAAAACACTGAAGAAAGAAATTAAGGAAGACCTTAGAAGATGGAAAGATCTCCCATGTTCTTGGATTGGCAGAATTAATATTGTCAAAATGGCCATACTACCAAAAGTGCTATACAGATTCAATGCAATTCCAATTAAAATCCCAATGACGTACCTCACAGAAATAGAGCAAGCAATCATGAAATTCATCTGGAAGAATATGAAACCCAGAATAGCTAAAGAAATCCTTAGCAGGAAGAATGAAACAGGGGGTATCGCAATACCAGAACTTCAACTATACTACAAAGCAATAGTAACAAAAACAGCATGGTATTGGCACCAGACAGGTAGATTAATGGTACAGAATAGAGGACATGGACACAAACCCAAATAAATACAATTTTCTAATACTACACAAAGGTGCCAAAAATATACAATGGAGAAAAGATAGCCTCTTCAACAAATGGTGCTGGGAAAACTGGAAATCCATATGCAACAGAATGAAACTAAACCCCTATCGATCTGACCCTGCACAAAAATCAACTCACAATGGATCAAGGACCTTGGAATCAGACCAGAGACCCTGCATCTTATAGAAGAAAAAGTAGGTCCAAATCTTCACCTTGCTGGCTTAGGATCAGACTTCCTTAACAGGACCCCCATAGCACAAGAAATAAAAGCAAGAATCAATAACTGGGATAGATTCAAACTAAATGGCTTTCTCTCAGCAAAGGAAACTTATCAGCAATGCGAAGAGAGAGCCTACAGAGTGGGAGAATATCTTTGCCACTCATACTTCAGATAGAGCACTAATTTCCAGAATATATAAAGAACTCAAAAAACTCTACACCAAGAATACAAATAACCCAATCAACAAATGGGCTAAGGATATGAACAGACGCTTCACAGAAGAAGATCTACAAGCAATCAAGAAACATATGAAAAATGTTCACCATCTTTAGTAATAAGAGAAATGCAAATCAAAACTACCCTAAGATTCCATCTCACCCCAATTAGAATGGCGATTATCAAGAATACAAGCAACACTAGGTGTTGGAGAGGATGTGGGGAAAAGGTACACTCATACATTGCTGGTGGGGCTGCAGATTAGTGCAGCCACTCTGGAAAGCAGTGTGGAGATTCCTTAGAAAACTTGGAATGGATCCACCATTTGACCCAGCTATCCCACTCCTCGGCCTATACCCAAAGGGCTTAAAATCAGCATACTACAGAGATACAGCCACATCAATGTGCATAGCTGCTCAATTCACAATAGCCAGATTGTGGAACCAACCTATATGTCCTTGAATTGATGAATGGATAAAGAAACTGTGGTATATATATATACAATGGAATATTACTCAGCTATAAAGAATAATAAAATTATGGCATTTGCAGGCAAATAGATGAAATTGGAGAATATCATGTTCAGTGAGATAAGCCAATCTCAAAAATCCAAAAGAGGAATGATCTCACTGATAAGCGGATGATGACACTTAATGGGGGGTTGGAGGGGGACAAGAATGGACGAAGGAGGGACTGAATAGAGGGAAAAGAGAGGTGGGAATGGTGGGGGGAGGAAAAAAATAATGGAATGAATCAAACATCATTACTCTATGTAAATATATGAATATGCAAATGGCATGCTGTTACTCCATCTACAAACTGAAACAACATGTATCCCATTTGTTAATAATAAAAATAAATTTAAAAAAACATAATATATATAGCTAAATACAGATTGGGGATTACAGAAAAAATCATGTTTATTGGCTCATAACAATTGTACAAATTAAATGTTTTTACTCTTGTTAAATTTCATTTTATATTTTCCTTGTAAACTTTTTAACTGTTGTCTTTTAGTTCCTCACAAAAGTACAAAAGACCTTTCCTTTTTATATCTGGGCAGCCTAATCATAAGACATTTGATTCATCCACAAAACTTACAAATTAAAACTTATTACAAATTAAAACTTATTTTCATAAGTTATTGGGAGATTTTAATAGGTTAAGGCCTAGCTTACAATTATCTACTGCAGATTTGAGCCCTTTATTTGATATATTATGTGGAGATTCCTCTCTGGCATCTCAACAGCTTACTACAGAAGCAAGGGCTGCCTTAATGAAAGTTAAAACTTCAATCAGGACTTCACAACTTACTAAGATTAATTTGCAGGAGCCTATACATGTGTTGATGTTTTCTACTTCTCATACCCCTACAGGGGCCATATGGCAGTCTTCAAAAGTTATCAAAAAAAAAAAGTGGGTCCACTTTGTTTAGCTTCCTCCAAAATCTTTTAACTGCATTTCAGAATTTTGTTGGAAGACAAAAACTGAGCCTTCCTTCATTATGGTGTCTTTTTCAGTTTAACAACGTCAACTTTGACAATCTTTACATACTTTTCAGGCGACTTTTGCTAATTTTCCTGGCCAGTAAAAAATTCACATCAAGTTATTTTCCACTGTTTGGCTGCTTTTGCAATGCTGAGTCTCCCATTCCAAATTAAAACTAATAATAATGCTCCAACTTATACTAGTTCATCTTTTCAACAATTTTGTGATCAATATCATATTGAACACTGAACTGGCATTTCTTATAATCCTCAAGGCCAGGTCATTGCAGAATGAGCTCATTTATCTCTGAAGTTACAATTACCAAAACAAGAAGGGGGAAATAGATTCCACAAAATTGTTTAAGTCATGCTCTTTTTGTATTAAATTTTTTGAACCGTGAGGCTGAAGGTCACACTGCAGCTAAGTGACATATGGCTCATACAACAGTAGGCTCAACAGGTCTGGTCTGGTAGAAAGACTTACAAACAGGACAATGGAATGGACCAGATCCAGTGATAATGTGGGGAAGAGGTCATGCTTGTACTTTCCAGAAAGTGCAGCTCATCCTATTTGGGTACCTGAATGTGCTATTTGCCATCACCATGGAAGACCTTGAGCCAGTTCAAACAAATGAAGCTCTCGACAGAAGTGTTGATCCCAACACCCAACAAGAACGAGATGATGAGAAAGAGTAAAAGAACTGGACAAACGCAGAAGGCTGGTCTGCCAATATGGGGACAATTAAAGAATTTGACACACCAGGCTGAACAGATGGTAAATCTACAGGGAAATATTAAATCTCCTGCCACAATGCTTGTGGCCATGCTGGCTTTACTAAGCTGTCAGGTAAGTAGAGTTCAGGGGGAAACTTACTGGACTTACTTTCCAGATCCACCTTTAATACACCCAGTTATGTGGACTGGAGACTCAATTCCAATATGTACTAATGACACACATATGATGGGAGGCTTTTCAGACAAACATATTACACCTGTCCGTTCAATTGGATTTAACTATACTGGATACAGTGGGAATTCACCTATATGTTGGTCCCACAATAACAATACCAGCTGTTTAAAGGTGACCCCAGAATATAAGACAGCATATGGGGGAGCCAATATAGCCCAACTCACTAGCCCTTGGGATGTAACTAAATATATTCACACAGTTATAAAAATGGGACTGCCCAGAGACATAACCGTGTCTCCCAGAGAACATCTACCTTACTGTCCTAATCATACCACTATGGAGCTGGGTGCTTTTCCTAAATGGATGGAGTGTGCCAATAATTGGCCAGTAAGTCATAATGTCTGTGGTAGAGATGAATAGATTGTAGAGTGGTCTCATAAAGCTGAAGAAAAGAACCTATGTCAAAAACCTATGACCCCTGGGGGATTTGTAAGTAATATTCTGACCTTCAGTGGTGGTGGCATACAAAGAGATCTCTGGCATTTGATAGCCGCTTTAGATTTCGTTAACATTACCAGAACTCCCTTACCTAATCTTGTGAATGAGGATTGTGAAGTGGCTTCTTGCTATGGTTTGTGAGCCTGTGTACAATCCCCTTAAGTCTTAATCACCAGAAATGTAAAAGTAAACAGGATAAGAGAGAAGTATCATGTAACTTGTTATGACTTTAATTCGACTAATTGTATTACCAGGTTTGATAGAAGACAAGGAACACTTGGGTTAAAACAACCTTCTTTTATTATGCCTCCAGCTAATATCTCAGAGCCCTGGTATTCCAATACTGGAGGTCAATTCTACAGCAGATTCATATCCAGTTAGCTAGACATTGTTGTGCTCTTGGTCTTGTTACATTTAGAGTAGTCACCTTAATAGCTGTCTTAGTTTCTGTTATGACATCTGCTATAACTTTATCCAAAAGCATACAAAATGCTCACTTTGTTAATGACTTAGCTCAAATCACTTCTAAAGCTTTGCAGTACCAGGCAAACACTGATGATAAGTTAGAGGAAAATTTAAACGCTTTAGAAGTTTCGGTTATTAATATTGGAAATGAGCTTGCTGCTCTTAAACTTAGATAAAAGCTCTGTTGCCATGCTAACTATAGATATATTTGTGTCACAGCAGCAAAGTATAATGCTTCTCAACGGGATTAGGAGAAAGTTAGAAATCACTTGATGGGCATTTTGGCAAAGAAATAATGATAGCCTGGATCTTATGGAGTTACATCATCATATCCAGGACATTCAAGAAAGTAAAATTGATTCTGTGTGTAGATCCTGCACGGCTTGCTAAACAAATACTTGATGATCTAAATAGCTTTAATCCCTGGAATATGCTAAACCATACAGTGTCGTACATTTTTGGAATTATATTTTTGCTACTAATTCTCTTTTGTGTCATAACAATAGGATGCCGAATCTTCTGAGGAGAAATCTAGCGGTTCCAAGTCTTATCCCATCACTTGGACATTTAAAATATAAGAAAGGGAGAGATGTTGAGCGCGGTAATGGAGGATGGGAGAGCAGTTACTAAGATCAGGGGTCTCTGATGCCCTCATGGCTGTGGCATGCTCAGTTCCTGGGAATGTTTCTGTGCAAGGGCACAGGATGCCTAGCTACTGTAGCAATGCCCTGCATGAGGAGGCTCTGTGCAAAAGCCCTCTCAGCTCTGATCTTGATCTCAGGCACACAACTCTCAGGAAGAAAGGAATTCTTATGCTAGACAACCACAATGTTTCACTAGCTCTGCTTCTCCAGTTCCCGCCTGCCTTACAGCAACTTTTAACAATGGGCTTTCTTGAAAGCTACACCAAGCTCCTAACATTGCACTTTGCAACTGTGGATTGCAACTATGGAAAAACTATGTAGGATGTCCTAGTTTCTGTAATTTTCCTGAATACAAAGAATAATGGTTGCATAGTCTGTAACCTGATAATGAGACACATATAAATAAAGATTGCTGGAGTAACTATTTATACCTGAATCTCCCATCAGAGAGCAGGCTCCACCTGATCCCAGCCTAATCTTCAAGATCTGTGTCTGTGAATCTTTATTTTCCAATCCTCCTTCGCCCCTCACCAGACCCCAGAGTTTGTCCACTGGTTGTGATACCAGGTCTCTATTATTCACCTTTCTAGAGAAAATTCCTTGAACTATTTCCTTCAAATAACTTACTAAGAATATTTCCTCAGCTCATACTCACCCTTTCTTTCTCTCTCCCCCACCAAAAATGTGCTTGCCCTCTGGCATTCACCACTTGTATAAATGATACCACCACCTTACCATCCTTCCAGTTTCTAAGGCTAAAAATATGTGATACCCCTTCCCTAGGCCCCCATAGATAAAACAGTGATAAATCTGATCATATCGTCAAAACACAACCCACTGGTATCATCCAACCACAATTACATCATCTCACATAAACAATACCCCTAATTGACTTCTCAGCCTCCTTACTTCCCACTCATTAATTGACTCTATGAACTTAATAATGTAACACAAGAACATTTCAAGTCACTTTCTTGCCTAGAAAAAAATCAACAGTCTTCCATGGCCCCAACAAAATTTGAGTCCAAATGTAATGCACCCGTCACAATGTGGGGTACATTGGAGATAGGCAATCTGTAGGCTCCCAACCTTTACAATGAATTTTCAAGGCTCCATTTACCCTTTCGAATTATTCCCTACTCCTTTCCTTCTCCTGCAAATAAACTTACTGCTTCCCCATTCCTCATATAAACATGATGGTTTCTAACGTCTTTACTTACATTGTTCTGCTCCCTGTAAACTCTAATCCTGGAAAGACCTTTGTCCTCACAACACAGGGCTCGCCAGTATCCCCCTGATCTCGGAGAGACCTGTCCACCTCACCCTGCACAAGACAGCCCCACCACATGGCCTTCACAGTCACCATGACACAAGTTCAGCAGACTTGTTTTATTTCTTCCTGAAAAACACTGTTCCCTCTGGTCTTTGCAGAGACAACTCCTTGTCAAAGCTTACTGTGCAGCTTAAATGTCACCTCCTCAGAGTCCACCCTAACACCTAGTTAAGCTGTCTATTTTATATGTCAAAAGAATAATAATAAATAATAAAAGGATAAAAAGTATTTGCATCAGGCATGGTGGCACATGCCTGTAATCCTAGCAGATCGGGAGGCTGAAGCAGAAGGATCCCAAGTTCAAGGCCAGTCTCAGCAACTTAGCAAGACCCTAAGCAACATAGTGAGACCCTACCTCAAAATAAAAAAATAAAAAGGACTTGGGGATATGGCTCAGTGGTTAAGTGCCTCTGGATTCAATCTCTAGTATCAAAAAAAAAAAAAAAAAGGATTTGCAACATATGTTAAAGACAAAAAGTTATCTTCATTAATATTTTAACTATAAAAAATTTTAATACACAAGGCTAAAATGTAGGCTTTGGAGTCATACACACTGGGGTTCAAGCTCTGACACTGCTATTTATCAGACTTTGGAAGGTCACTAACATCTCTGAGCCTCAACTTTCTCACCTGTAAAATAAGCAAAATACTGTGTAACTCACAAGGCTATTATGAGAATTACGGACTGATGGCTACCCCAACACCTGGAGAGAGCCATTACTCAATAACGGCAGAAAGTATTAGTATTGATAGAAAAAAATACTAAGGGCACAATTTTTAAAATACAAAAAAGCATGGAACACTCAATTCCCAAAGAAAATAAATCTAGTGAACAAATACATGGGAAAATATTTCTGAACAGAAATGAAACAAACGCAAATTAAAACAAAGTACAATTAGCATAAAATATCCAAGTCTGAGTGTGTGTGTGTGTGTGTGTGTGTGTGTGTATACCTGTGAATTTAGCATTAACTCTTATACATCCTTATATTATAAACTTATAGTATAAACTCTTATACATCCTTATATTTGAAACTATCTAACAGTCTTATAAAGATGGGATATAACCCAGTCATTTAAAAATCCATTAAAGCATTCATATTTTGGAAATCTCATCCCTGGGGCTCTATACTGAAGAAATAATCTCAGATACATAAAAGTCATATATAAAAAATGCTTACATTTACATTATTTGCAAAATTGTAACAACAAAAGCACAATGGTAATTACTGTTTCCATTTACTGAGTACCTCTTAGTTGTCAAATATTGTAAGTATTTTATAAACATTGTGTTACTTAGGCCTCCTAACTGCCTTATGAAGTAGATATAATTATTAACCTCTTATAAAGAAACTGATCCTTCCCCACTCCCACTACCCTGGTACTGGGGATGGAACTTAGGTGCATTCTACCACTGAGTTATATCTCCAGCCATTTTTATTTTTTATTGAGATAGAGTCTCACTAATTTGCCCAGGATGGTCTCACACTAGTGATCCTCCTACCCCTGCCTCCCAAATTGCTGGGATTAAAGGCATATATCACTGCACCCAGCAAGAAACTGAGACTTAAAGGGGATAAGTGATGACTCCAAAGTCTCAGGTGGCAGGGACAAAACCAAACCTAGGGCAGTCTGATTCCAACTACTGAATTGTGGTGTCTCTATGGTACATGTCCTCTAAATTCGGAAGAAGGGTATAACAACTATGTACCCTTATGGCAAAAACTTCTGATTAAACAATGCAAATTGTTTCTGTATTAAGACTGCAATTATGGTAAATACACTGCTCACTGGAAGGATGCGCCCGAATGTTAGCAATATTTACTATAGTGAATAGTGAAATAACTTTTTACTTTTCTACTATGTAAATTATATGTAATGTGTTTGCATTGTTTTTACAACAACATACAAATGTGATAGCACTAAGATTTTAACTATTTCACAATTGTGGAAGGGGGATTAAGAAGACTTATGCCCTACTTCTCAAGCATTGAGTCAGAGTTTCTTTCTGTGAAGACAGAATTGAGGTTCATCCTGTTGGTTAAAAAAAAGAGTTGCTATTCATCTTTATGGTATCTATCAACTATTTCACAAAGCTGGGATACCCTCTTAGTAAATTATTTCTATGTGCATTTTAGTACCATGTTTACATCACCTCTAGAATCTGAATAATTAGATTCCAAAGCTGGAGCTGCCACTTGTCTGTGTAACCTTGGATAAACTACCTCAAACCTCAGTTAAATGAAACTGCAAAATGGGAATAAAAATATTACCTGCCCTTTGTGTCCTAAACATCAAATGAGATAATAAATGTAAATTTCTCAGCTCAGTGCCTTCTAGTGATAAGCACTTAAAAAATACTTATTCTTGCTGGGCACAGTGATGCACACCTATAATCCCAGCAGCTCAGGAGAAAGGCAGGATGATCTCAAGTTCAAAGCCAGTATCAGCAATCTGGCAAAGGTCCTAGGCAACTTAGCAAGACACTGTCTCAAAATAAAAATATTTTAAAAGGGGGTGGGGGTAGGAATGTGGCTCAATGGTTAAATGCCCCCAAGTTCAACTGATACCAAAAATAAAATAAAACAAAAAATAAAAAAATAAATGTTAATACTTACTATTCACAAGATATACTTCCAAAAATGTCAGCCCTAGCACATAAGAAGTTATTGAACAAGAAAATGGAAAATGTTTTCTCATGCTTTCCTGATATTCTGATGACAGACACTGGATCTTTAGAAAATTACATAAAACTTTCAGAAAAAATAGTAAAAGTCCCACAACAGTCAGTCTATAAGGTGTTTGCCATAAGCCCTTTCTACTGCTTCCTCCTCCCAACACCTACATCAATTACCTCTCCTTAGCCAAGTGGCAGCATGGCCCAGCACAAACTCAGCACTAGACTCAAATAGAAAGCCTACATTTTTTTCTTTCTTCCTGGGAATGAGGATTAAATCCGGGACCTTGCACATACTAGAAAAGCGCTCTACCACCGAGCTACATCCCAGTCTTTTTAATCTTATTTTGAGACAGGGATAGTAACTTGCCCAGACTGGCCTCAAACTTGCAATCCTTCTGCCTCAGTCTCCTGAAAAGCCTGGATTCTTACCCGTCTCCAGATAAGAACCTGTTCTGCGACCTTGGGAAAGTCAATTCAGATACACGTTCCCTCAGCTTATTCTTACCTACCACAAGCAAAAACGTAGTCTTTCTTTTAAATGCTGCTGCCTAAAATGAGTGGCCCAGCCCCCAGTAAGCTGTAACCTAAGGCCTGGGCTGGGAAAGAAAGGACAGAGGACAGAAGATTCCTTGTCACCTCCTCTCCACCTCAGGCGCTTCCAGAAGGTGTCGTGCCCTCTCCCCCATCTCGAAGGTGCCCGGGGGCTGTGTCTCAAAGGCTTACTAACAAAACTAGGGCGAGGAGTCAGACCCTGAGCCTGGGAGGTCTAGAGCGGCCGGAGTTTGGGAGGAAGGGGGTCTGGGGGACGGGGCTGGCCGGGTGGCCCCCGACTCACCGTACTCACGGGACTCCGGGTCGGGCTGGAAAGTGAAGTGAGCCACCTGCCGCGTCTGGGCCGCATCCTCGCCGGCCGAGACGGGCTGCAGGAAGCTCCGCGCCAGTGCATCGCCACGCAGCCGGCGCCAGTGCCCGTCCGCCCCGGCAGCGCGGAGCCTCAGCAGCCGGCCTGCGGCCACCGCCACGACCGCCATCCCCGCTCGCCGCCGGGTGAGCCGGGTGAGCCACACGCTGCCGCGGGGAGGGCGGAGACCCGAGGCGACTTGCACACTGGTGGGACCGGAGGGGCGGTCTCGAGAAACAGGCAAATCAGAGGTGGCAATTCGGAGGCGGGGAAGGCGCCCTGAGGACCGAGGCGTCCGCTCGGTGCGCGCGTGCGGAAGGGCGGCCAGGGCGGGCGGGGGCCCGGTGAGCGCCAATGAAACGGGTGCTGGAGGCGGAGCCTTCCCGAACCCGGGGTGCGGGGCCAGAGGATGCATCTCCGTACCCTTCAACACGGCCCTTGGATTTTTTTTTTAAGTGTCATTTGCAATGCCATTTTCCGTGACCTTTGCATTTTAAAATTAATACTTTCTTAGGCTGGAGATGTAGCTCAGTGGTAGAGCGCTCGCCTAGCGTGTGTGAAGCCCTAGGCCCCACCCTTAGGACCTAAAAAAAAGAAGAAAGAACAAGTTAATACTTTCTTTAAAACGTAGCCTTTTTTATATTATTTCCTATTCTTCGTCTCTAGTATCCCAAAAGTGAGGGATGGTAGTAAGGTTTACTGATTGGTGTTGGTTATTGGTCTTCAGTTTCAGATCACTGGTCAAAGCTTACATTCTTATGAAATACCTAATAAGCATAAACAGGTTTGTTTTTTGTTTTTTCAGTGTTGGAGATCAAACCCAGGACCTCACTGGGTGCAAGAGGCTGGACAAGCATCTACCACTAAGCTACAAGCTCCAGCCCTCTATATATAGATTTTTATTGATTTTGTTTTTCCAGATTTAGGTAAGAGTGAAAAGGTAAGCAGATTTCATTCTGCAAATCCAATGAATAGGAATTTGATGTATTTCAGTGCAAATGAAGTGAAAGTTGCCTCACCATCTTACTCTGAGTAGCTTTGAAACCTGAAGAATTTTAATCATTAATATACATTTGCAATCATCAACTTTGTACATTTTATTTATTAAAAATTCAAGTGTTTGTGTTCATGAATTCACAAATCACAGCAATACATAAGTTTGTCCTATTTGATTGTTTTGTCCATCAGACAAAGATGGGAAAATGAGGAAGAACAGGTCCAAGATAGAATTTGAAGAAGAGAAAATGAAGAGGAAGGAGGAGAAAAGAAAGTTCCTTTTCTTTATTCCAGGCCTTCCAACTCACCTTTGGTTTTGCAAGGAGGCAAGGGAAGAAAGAGAAGAAATGGGGTGAGAGGAAGGGCTGAGAGATGGTCAATTTCCTGTTTTATGATTGGGATTGAGAAATAACAATTAAAAGCTGCCAAGAGTAGAACCATATCTCCATTATTCATACTCTCACACTAAGGCCTAAATTTCAACATTTTGGGGATTTTTAATCTTAATTTTTTATTAGTTTTCACTTCTGCTTTTTTAATGAGTTGGGGGTTGTTTTCATTATGTGCATGAAGGGTATTTTTATTTTAATGCAAGAGAAAGATCACAAAATGAAATTACATTTACAGAATCAAATTTTAATTTTAAAATACAAAGACCAAAGATAAAATCGAACCATGCTTTATTTTCTCAGTTTCCTGATAATCTGAGGACTTTGGTACTGAGGTGACTTAGGCCTAGGAGAAAAATAGTAAAAGGACTAGTGAGAATTTATTGAACCTCTGCAGTGTACCAACCAAAGACAAGCCACAACTGAAATAAATAAGACAATACACTTTTAGGATGTCCCAATTGGCAGAGAATGGAGACAGACTGCACAGTCACAACAATCAAATATGATAGGGACAGCAGGACACTGTGGTGCATATCTTGTTCCCATCTACTTGGGAGACTGAGGCAGGAAGATGGCAAGTTCCAAGCCTGCCAGGCCTGTCTCAAAATAAAAAATTTTTAAAGGGCTGGGAATACATCTCAATGATAAGAGGACTAGCCCAGCATGCCCAAGACCCTGCTTTCAGTCCCAGTACTGCAAGACAAGAAAGAAAGAAATTGTGATAGGAGCCCTAGAGCAGTGTGAAGAGCAACAGGCTCTGCCTTTCAAAGTCAAGAATGCTTCCAGAAGGAATGCTACACTGGACCTACAAGATAACTAGAAGTCACCAGGCAGAACTACAAAGCAGTTCTTCCAGACAAAGAAAAGACATGCACAAATGCTGGGGTTGTAGTTTAGCGGTACAGCACTTGTCCCTGACTTGTAAGGCACTGGGTTCCATCCACACCATCACACAAAAATAAAATAAATAAAATAAAGGTATTGTGTCCATCTACAACTAGAAGTTTTTTTTTTTTTTTTTTTAAAGACATACACAAAGACTCAGAGGCATGAAAGAATAAAGGGAAATATTCAGAGTTGAAGAAAAGGTAGAAAAAACAGATGAAAGGGAGATTTTTGAAGGTGTTTCTATGCTGTTCTAAGAACTTGGGACTTCCAGCAATATCCAGTTCATAATGAACTTGAGACCACCTAACAGACCTGTTGTTGTCAATACACTTTTTTTTTTTTTTTAAATGTTTCTCTTACCTACCACACCATTTGCCTGGCAACCGTGGAAACATTTGTGTTATTAGAACTGGACCCTCTCTCCTCCTCTTGTCACTTTGCATTTATCTTAAGTTGTGAAACCAAGTGCTTTTTTTTTCCTGAGAATTTTGGAAGTGTAATTCTAAAAGAAAGATCAGAGCTGGGCACAGTGGCACATGCCTATAATCCCAGCAACTAGGAACACTGAGGCATGAGAATCTCAAGTTCAAGGCCAGCCTCAGCAATTTGACAAGCCCCTCTCTCAAACAATAAAAGGGACCTGGGAGGTAGCTCAGTGGTAAAGCACCCTGGGTTCAATCCCCATACCAAAAAAAGGAAAAGAAAGTTCAAGCTCTCTTTCAATGCCCCTGGGAAATGCAAAAACTAGGAGAGCTAGGTAATCTGATAAACCAGAAAAAGCTAAGGTGACTACATTTGAGTTTCTGCTTCCATTTGATCCACAGGCTTAACTGCCTTCTGGTCTTGGGGTTCTATGAAACACCACAATATCTTTAAAAATGGATTCTCCTCTTTGCCTGAGCTATTTCCAATTGCCTTTCTGAACCCAGAGGTCTCATGATTACCAAACCGGAATACAAATCAGAGTTGCCGTTCACACTTCAGAATGACTCTAGAATTTCTTGGATTACTTTCTGTCCCAGGGTTTTGTTTTGTTTGATTTGGTTTTTTATTTTGTTGTGTTGTCCTGGGAATTAAATCAAGGGGTACTTTACCACTGAGCAAGATCTTCAGTCCTTTTTATTTTTTATTTTGATACAGGGTCTTGATAAATTGCCCAGACTGACTTTGAAAATGGGATGGTCCTGTCTCAGCCTCCTGAGCAGCTGGGATTATAGGCATACGGCACCATGTCCAGCTTCTGTCACTGAGCTTTTCTACCAATGCAGCTGCATCGGTTTACACTCACGTTTGCTTTTGAACAACCATCTATATAGCAAGACAATATCCCTATCTTGTAGCGTGATATCCTTATATCCCTGCCCCTGTACCCATTCAAACTTCAGGGAAGAGACTTCAGGGAAAGAGATAACAAAGAAATTAAGTTTTTGCTTTTGAATTTTAAAATATATTTTAAAACTGATCCCAGAGACAATAATTCGAGAGAAGAGTTTGAGTTTTAAGGACTGTTTTTGAAAATTAAACCTCACAAACACAATTGACTTAGGGCAAAGAGTTGAGGGCCAAAACAAAAAACTGTAAAAAGCATACTGATTAAAGAGCCAGTCTCTCCCACCTTTACATCTATGGAGACAGATCCTTAGAGAGGGAAGAGCTGTAGGTATGCTTCTTGGTAGATAGGCCTGGAGGAGCATGACCAAGTCCTCAAGTTCCCCAGCACAGCTTGGCATTTAGAATAGCAGAATGCTTCTTCCATATGACCAAGAGTGATGCAAATGTGACATAAAGATCCAGAGAATGTGGGGGAATCCATAGTCAAAATGGTAGGGGACTTTGTGTTCACATGATACATACAAAACTCTTAAACACTGAAAAAGACAAATTACCCAATTAAAAGAATGAGCCGAGAACTCTCATTACTTGTTGATGGGAATACAAATTGGCACAACCATCTTAGGAGACAATTTGACATTTTCTCACAAAACTAAACATACTCTTAATGTATAATCCAGCAATTTGGTTTCACTCAAATGAGTTGAAAGTTCATGTCCACATGAACACCTACACAATGGATGTTGTATTTTGTCAAATGCATTTTCTGCATCTCCTGAGATAATCTGTGATTCTTGTCTTTACCATTGATGTGATGAATTACATTTGTTGATTTCCATATGTTGAACCAACCTTGCATCACTGAGATAAATCCCACTTGATCATGGTGCACTATCTTTTTAATATGTTTTTGTATGTGATTTGCCAGAATTTTATTAAAAATTCTTGCATCTATGTTCATCAGGGATATTGGTCTGAAATTTTATTTCCTTGATGTGTCTTTGTCTGGTTTTGGCATTCGGGTGATAGTAGCTTCATAGAATGAGTTTGGAAAGGTTCCCTCCTTTTCTATTTTATGGAATAATTTTAGGAGGATTGGTTTTAGTTCTTTGACGATCTGGCAGAACTTAGCTGAGAATCCATCTGGTCCTGAGCTTTTCTTTGCTGGTAGGCTTTTGATGGTGTCTTCAATTTCATTGCTTGAAATTGATCTGTTTAAATGTTCTATGTCCTCCTGATTCAATTTGGGTAAGTCATATGTCTCTAGAAATTTGCTGATATCAAGATTTTTTATTTTTTAGGGTATAAATTTTCAAAATAGTTTTTGACTATCATCTGTATTTCAGTAGTGTCCTTTGTGATATTTCCTTTTCTGTCAT
The DNA here is from genome assembly GCF_902686455.1 of Sciurus vulgaris. Lineage (NCBI taxonomy): Eukaryota > Metazoa > Chordata > Mammalia > Rodentia > Sciuridae > Sciurus > Sciurus vulgaris. The sequence goes on from NC_136467.1 coordinate 82,672,789, forward strand.
GAATTTTAGTAACTTGAGTTTTCTTTCTCTCTTGGTTAGCTTGGCTAAGTATTTATTATTTTTATTTATTTTTTCAAAGAACCAATTTTTTGTTTCATCAATTTTTTGAATTTTTTTGTTTCAATTTTATTAATTTCAGCTCTGTTTTTAATTACTTTCATGCACAAATGTTTATAGCAACTTTATCCCAAAACTTGCCAAAACTTGGAAACAAGAGGAACTTCAACAGTTGACTGGATAAGAAAACTCTAATACTTTAAGACAATAGAGTATTATTCAGCACTAAAAAAAGAAATGAAACTATTAAACCCATGAAAAGACATGGAGGAACATTAAATGCATATTACTAAGTGGAAGGAGCTGTTATGGTTTGGATGTGAGGTGTTCCCCAAAAGCTCACGTGTGAGACAATGTAAGAAAGTTTAGAGGAGAAATGATTTGAGTTATGAGAGCATTTTTTTTTTTTTTGGAGAGTAAATATTTTATTTTTACTTTTTAAATTTCGTTTATTTATTGTGGTGCTGGAATTAAACCCAGGGCCTTGTGCATGCTAGGCAAGCATTCTACTATTTTTTTTTAATTGTAAACAAATGGGATACATGTTGTTTCTCTATTTGTACATGGAGTAAAGGCATACCATTTGTGTAATCATAAATTTACGTAGGATAATGTTGTTTGATTCATTCTGTTATGAGAGTTATGAGAGCATTAACCCAATCATTAAATTAATCCACTGACAGGATTCACTCACTGAGTGGTAACTGAAAGCAGATAGGGTGTGGGTCATTGGGGTGTGCCTTTTGGGTACATATTTTGTATCTGGCAAGTGGAGCCTCTCTCTGCTTTCTGATCATCATGCAAGCTGCTTCCTTTAGCCATACTCTTCAGCCACATGTTCTGCCCCACCTCGAGCCAGCAAGAATGGAGTCAGCTGTCTGTGGATTGAGACCTCTGAAACTGTGAGCCCCTAAATAAACTTTTCCTCCTCTAATTGTTCTTGTCAGGTCTTTTAATAACAGCATTGAAAAAGATGACTAGAACAGGATCCAATCTGAAAAAAACTACATAGTATATGATTCCATGTTTATGACCTTCTGGAAAATTTAAAACTATGGAGACAGAAAGAAGATCAGTAGTTTTCAGGAGTTTGGGGAAGGGAAGAATGAATAGGTAGAGCATAGAGAATTTTTAGGGTAATAAAAATATTCTTTATGATGTTAGAATGGGAAATATATATCATTATTCATTTGTTCAAACTATAGAATCTATAACTCCAAGATGGAACCTTGAGGTAAACTGTGGACTTTGGGTGATAACAATGCACCAATGTGGATTCTAAAATGGTGACAGACATGCTACTTAGGTGGAGATGTTGATGGACAGGGAGACTGTGTGTGGAGAAAGGCATATGGGAACTCTGTACCACTCTCCTCAATTTTTCTGTGAATCTAAAACTGCACTAAATAGTTAAGTATATTTAAAGAAATGAGCAAAAGATTTAAATAGGTATTTCTTCAAATAAGATATGCCAATAGTCAGTAAACATTTTAAATGTTTGGAATCATTCGTCAGTTGGAAAATGCATATCAAAATCACAATGTATATCATTTCATATCAACCAGAATGGCTAAAATAAAAAGACATCAATAAACAGTGTTGGTGAGGGTGTGGAACAATTGGAGCACTTGAACATGGCTGATGGAAATGTAAAACAGTGCATCTGTAGTGGGAAACATTTTAAAAATCCTCTAAATTGTTAAATAGTTATCATATGACCCAGTAATTCTACTGTTAACATATATAACCAAGAGAAATGAAAAACTTGTATATACACCAAAACCTGTATACAAATGTTCATAGCAACTCGGTTCATAATAACCAAAATATGGGAACATTACAAATATGCACCAAATGTTGAATGGGGAAATAAAATGTGGTGTATCCATAAATTGAATATTATTTGGCAAAAATAATAAAAAGGAATGAAGTATTGTTACATGAACCTTGAAAAAATTATGCCAAGAGAAAGGAGCCAGTCACAAAAGACTGTATATACCATTCCATTTATGGTATAAACAAGCAAATAAACAGAATCAGAAAGTAGATTAGTGATTGCCAGGAGCTAGGGGAAAGGTCTAATGAAAAATGGCTGGTTATAAGTGAGAAACTTCTTTTGGAATGATGGATATGTTCTAAAATTAAACAATGGTGATTGTTGCATTGTGAATATACTAAAAGCTAATGAAATGTACAGTTATATTTAAACACTTGGTTTAAATAAGATTTGCCCCCACCAAAATTCATGTTGAGGTTTAATTCTTCAATTCACAGTGTTGGAAAATAGGGTCCTAGAGGAGGTAACCAGGTTAAAACTGTTAGAGTGAGAGAATTGTTACTCTCTAGGTACTGTATTACTTACCAAGTCAGAGGACTGTTACAAAGTGGGTCCAGCTTCCTTAGATTTCTCTCGCTTCCTCTCTCACCATGTGATTTCTTTGCACACACACACTTGCTCTTCCACTTTTTCACTATGAGGGAAGTAATATGCATCCCTCACCAGAAACAGCAGATGTCAGTGGCATGCACTTAGACTCCCAGAACAGAGCCAAAATAAACCTTTTTTTCCTTTATGATATTAACCACTGTCGGGTATGTTATAGCAACAAAAAATGCACTAAGACAATGCTAATAGGGTGAATTTAATGCCCTGTAAATGTTCTTGCAAGTCCAAATTTCTTGGTTTATAATAAAACTGTGAACTTCAAAAAAAAAAAAAATGAAAATATAAGTGTCATCTAATATCTTCATAAAAGGTCGTGCTACAAGTTGCAGGGAATCATGTCTGGAAACATATAATTGAAAAGACACTATTTGTGTTTCTATTATTTCATATTATTATTATCGCTAGTATTTTCTACTTTCCAAATAGAAATTTACATTTTAATAATCTCTTGAGTAGGTCATTCTGTGCTCCACTTGCATGTTTGCACAATCATCTTCTTCCTGTGTTGTCTTCAAACTGTCTGCAGTACCTGAAGGAACGGATGATGACCTCTCTACCTGGAGTGGCAGCATGATCAGCATTGTTGATTTTTCTAGGTAGATAGCGTCATATTTCTGAAGTGATGGACAAATCCAACACTAGAATTAACACAAAGTCTCATCTTTTATATATTTCTTACTTTTCACTTTGCTTATTCATTTTTGCAGTGCTGGGGATGGAACCCAGGGCCTCAAGTTTGCTAAGCATATGTTTTAGTGGGCTGGGGATGAGGCTCAGTGTACAGAACTTGCCTAGCATGTGCAAGTCCCTGTTTTCCATTCCAGCACTGCAAAAAAAGCATACATTCTACTACTGAGCTGTATACTCAGTCTAAAGATCTTCTTTCCTGAATATAAACACATGCAGCTCTGTACTTCATCCCAAATATTTCCAAAATGTATACAATAACAAAGTCAGCACTTCTGGAGATCCTGCATTTCCATGCACAAGAACTTTTCCTCTAGTTTATAAGCTCCCATCAATTAATCCTTTACTCATAGGGAAAAACATATTATATTTTCAACTGGATTAACTGCAATATCCAAGACTAAATATCCAAATAGTTGTTGAAAGTTTGATTTAATAATTTTTGCCTCAGTATTTGCAAACTATATGAATTATTACATGTGTCTGTAGTATAATTAGTTTGTTTTCCATAGCAGAGGAATATGAGCCCAAGAACACTCTAGGTAAACTTTTCTGAGTCTCTCACCTCATAGGGTGGGTCCACTTCTCAACATCTGTTCTCATGTGTTGGGGTGGTACTGGGGATTTAACCTAGGAGTTCTTTACCTCCAAGCTACATCTCTAACCCCCCCCCTTTTTTTTTATCATTTTGAGACAGGGTCTTGCTAAGTTGCTGAGGCTGACCTCAAACTCACAATCCTCCTGCCCCAGCCTCTCAAGTTGCTGGAATTACAAGTGCGCGCTGTGGTGCCTGGTTCTTTGCATCTTTGTTGCACTTCAGGAGGAGAGAGAACTCCAGCTTCATGTCTTCTGTGGTACAGCCCCACCATGGCATATAAATTATCTCTTTAAAATGTTATTGTTTGTTTAAAAATCAGATAGCTCAGTTGGTAGAGTGCTTGCCTCACAAGCACAAAACCCCGGGTTCAATCCCCAGCACCGAAAAAAAAAAAAAAAAAATCAAGTTATAGGAAAATAAGTTATGTTTGTACACCTCTATATGTGGATTAAGAGATTCATTCTCCTCCAACATGCTTGACAAGTTCACAGACTTTGAAGCAATTTCGTTCGAAATTGGTTTTAATTAAAGACTTGGGATACTTAAGTCGAAGAACTCCCTGATTTTCCTGAATGCACTAAATTACTACACGGAATGAATGATATCAATAGGATCATTCCAAAAATAAAGTCTAAAATATGGTCAAAACCAGTATATTTGTAAGCCCAATGGCTCAGGAGGGTGAAGCAGGAAGATCATGAGTTCAAAACCAGTTTCGGCAACTTAGTGAGGCCCTAAGCAACTCAGCAAGACCCTGTCTCTAAATAAAATATAAAAAAGGGCTGGAGATGTGGCTCAGTGGTTAAGTGTTCCTGGGTTCAATCCTCGGTACCAAAACACAAAACAAAACAAAACAAAAAAGCATTATATTAGTTTCCTAGGGTTGCTATAACAAAATACAAATAAGCCAGATGCAGAAATGTATTGTCTCAGTTCTAGAGGCTAGACAAGGTCAAGTTGTTGGCAGGGACATGCTTCCTCTGAAATCTGAAGGAGAATTTGTCCTTGCCTCTTCCTAGTTTCTGGTGGTTCTCTGGCAATCTTTGGCATGCCTTGGCTTACAGCTGTATAAATCTAGTCTGCCTCTCATCACATGGCATTCTCCCTGTGTGTCCCCACATCCTTTATATTCAATCTCTTAATAAGAAAATCAGTCATATTGGATTAGGAGCCCATCTTACTCCAGTATGACCCTCTCATCTTAATTAATTACATCTGCAATAGCACTATTTCTGAAGGGTTTAACATTCCAAGGGACTTAGGTGTAGGTACTAGGGATCAGGCTCAAAATACATTTTAGTGGGGTGGACACAATTCAATCTATAACAGTCAGAAAGTTGGTAACAGAAAAGAAGCTAAATGGATGGATGTTTGTGATAAATTATCAGAAGGATGCTTATATTGTTACAGAGGATTTATAAATTATTTAATAAATTTCTTCCAATAGAACATCCTATGATTTAGGGAATATAATAATTAAGGGCACTGCAAGTATTTGGTCTAGATAAGATTTTGAAAGTGATGTACTAGCTCTCCAATACTTGATGGGCTCTCTTGCAGAAGAAGGGTTAAGTTTGCTGCTTAGCTCAAGCCGGAAGAAGAACAAACAGGAAAAAGTAAATTCTTGCTCGATATAAAGAACTTTTCATCAAGTAGGCTATCTTGGAATGTAACAATTCTCTATCATTAAAGATAGTGAAGTAAAGGATGAATGGACACTATTGGAAGACTCTTGAGGGAATTTAGGAGTTATTTAGGTTGAATCCTTAGCTACTATTCACAAGTGTGTATTGAGAGCCTTGCATGTGCCAATCACTGCATTAAATCAGCATAATTTTAAGCCAACCAGTGAATCTAAACCACCCATCCCACCCAGTATACAAGTTAATCCTCTTTCATTCTTCCTAAGCATCTTGGCAATTTCTCTGTCTTCTCATCCCCTGTAGAGGCCTGAGATGCACTGTGATCAGTTTTCAGGCATCTGAATCCTCCCCACATGGACAGCAGTCCCATGTGCAGTAACTATAGAGAGGACATCCTTCAAGTGACATTATCTTCAGTTTATGCTCAGCCTGTTGGAAGGATTTAGATACAAATGATGGCTCAGAGTCAAATACTGATATCTGTCTGTGTATATAAACAATGATTCAGAGAGGACTATTTATCTGTAACAATCCATACCATCTGGCAGTAGTGATTTTTTTTAATTAATTTAATTTTTTTTAATTTGAGTATTGCCAGGTTTTTAAAAGCCTAATTAAAGTTATGGCTTACATAATCACAAATATTTAAACCAAAAGACACTTTTTGAGACTTATATCTTCCCTTCCCCACCATTTTTTTTTTTTTTTTTTTTTTCTGTGTTATCACTTTGATCTGGAGTTCAGTTGGTAGAGTACTTGTCTCGCAAGCACAAGGCCCTGGGTTCAATCCGAGAAAAAAAAAAGAAAAAGAGGCTTTGCTAGGGTATTGCAAGACAGGATAGTGAGCCGGATAGGAAAGCAGGAAAGACCACAGAGGCAGGCAAGCAGTGGTTCCTACCAACAACTCAGGACAACTGGTTCTTCCCACTCCTTTTAAGCCACTCCTAGGCAAAGGCAAAACAGAAGTCTGCCTGTATCATATCAGGCACGCGCTTTTTTTTTTTTTTTTTTTTGTGGTGCTGGGGATTGAACCTAGGGCCTTTAGTGCTTATAAGGTAAGCACTCTACCAACTGAGCTATCTCCCCAGCCCCTCAGGTACACTTTTTTACCTATTCAAGTTAATATAAGACTCTAAGCAGAAACAATGATTCATCCTTTCTTTCAGAGTGTAAGCCTAGACCAGTGGTACTCAATCTGTACTTCACATTAGAATAGGTTGCTAATATCCAGCTCCATGTGGTCAACATTAGTTATACAAATAGTTCTATTCCCTCTACTTTTAAGAACTCAAGAGCTGAGCAGGATGGTGCCTGCCTATAGTTTAGTGACTCCAGAGACTGAGGCATGAGGATCATAAGTTCAAGGCCATTCTGGGCAACTTAGAAAGACCCTGTCACAAAATAAAATATGGAGAGTGGTGGGGGGTGTAGTTCAGGGGCAAACCCTTCTGGATTCAACCCCTAGAACTGAAAAAAAAAAAAAAAAACCTGCCCCAAACCCCGCAAAAAACAACTCAAGCCAATTGCACTTCCAAACCACCTGAAATTAGGCATGGTAATGTGATTTGCTTTGCCAGTCAAGTTGAGCAAAAATGTAGATCTCTATTTCTAAATGTAAGAATTTAAGAGCTGCTGGCCAATTCTCTGTATTCTCATCCCCTGCCTCATTAAACACTAACACTCCAGAATTGGACATCCATCAGTGCCCTGGAGTAACACCACATGGAGAGTCATCGACCCTCTCCCAGCCTTGTTTGACATGGAGCTTGAGTGAAAGACAATTTCACAATGTAAAGTTGTATTATACTATTATTTTTGTTTGGGTTTCAGTTTTGGCTTTTATAGAACAAGGCTTCTAAGTACAAACCAACTACTTTTGTGTGGTGTTTGGCTATTGTAACCTATTCTAATTCTTCAAGAAAAGTTCTCAATTGAAAGTATATTTGTCTAAACATCATACATAAATGTAGTCATACATTATTATTGTGGATTTAAATGATTTTCAACCAGATTTTGACAACTCACGATTTTTACCTGAGACTTTGATTTTGGAGCCTAAACACCTAAATGTAGACAGATATTCCTAGGTGGAGGAATTTAAAAGTTCGTGGTCTTGACCACTAAAACTAATGCTATTCTCCTTATTGGGGCAGTATGAAAATCCTTTGCATGCATATATCAATCTCTTAAAACAACTTGATGACCAAGATCTTACTACACTGATTTCATGGATGAGAAATCATTATGAGAAAAATTGACTGGCCTCAGTGTAAGCAATTTATAGATTTTTAACCCATGTTTTCATCTTTCAAAACCTGTATCCTTATGCTGTTTCCAAAATTTATTTTGCAAAGTAATCCCTGAGGAATTTGTTCAAATTTTAGATTCTTTGGGCCTCGCACTGAGAAATCCTTAATTAGTAGGCCCAGGAGTAGAACATTTGCATTTCAAACAAGCTTTCCCAGCCAGGGTCTTTTATAAATAATCCTCATGTCATACAGATAAACCCCCTAAACACCATAAGCTGTTTAGGTGTTTAGAACACTGTGTTCTCTGTAGAGAAACAAACAACTTCCATCCTTCCTTCTCAGTCTTTTATCAATTAGGGTTATTTTGTTTCAACTACTGAAATCATTTCTGGCTAACTTAAGTAGAATAATAAGTATTTTTGAAAACATGATATGGTTCATAAAAAAATTTTAAAGACATATTCAAAAAGAACAAAAACTAAAGCAGCCCCAGAGACACAGGTTAACAGCAGTTAATTTAAATATACACTTGTAAAGATATTAAAGTCCTAGATCACTTAGATCCAGTTATCTTATTTATCTTTTCAAGATTCAGCACCTTGAAAAGAGAACCTGGTTGGTCCAGATAGTTCATTGCTGTCTCTTGATTACAGAAAAGAAGGATATCTTTTAGGACAAGATTATGCACAGTGTTAAAAACAAAACAAAAAAAAAGATTACCAAAACATAAATCCAGGAACTGCTACCCACAAAAGGGGAACTGATGCTTGGAAGCCCAAAGAACATGTAATGACCAGTCATCTGCCCAAGAGGTACCTGGATGGTTCCTTTCTCTTAAAAAATCCCACAATAAAAGTCTTTCCTCCTGATTCTTCAACATAAGCTAGAACCTTGTCACTAAAAGATGACTTTTATATATTTTTTTCCTGTAGAATAATAGAGCCTGATAAATCTGAATCTCCTTACATCTTCTCCTTAAAAAAATAAAACCAGTAAAGGTGAACAAATTAAACATATATGATTTATACATATAAACATAAAAGTAGGGTTAATAGTGGTCTCCAAACTACAAGTTTATGTACATGTAAAAAGTAAATTAACTTGGAAGTAGGCTCATAGAACTTGCAATTATAATAAAGCAATACAAAAAAACAAAAGTACTTCACAACCAAGGAGTTATTCATGGAATACAAGATTGATTTAATGTTTAAAAATTAATCAATGCTATTAACCATATCAACATAGTGAAAAATAAAAGCATCTGATCATTTCAATAGAAGCAGAAAAAGAATAGATCATCAGAAGCAGAGATTGTCAGATTGGATAAGAAAACAATAGTTGAAACTTTAGTACTCAAGAACAAGATCCAACTAAATGTTGTCTATAAGAAACTCACTTTAGATTTAAAAATATGAAAGAAAAAGAATAGAAAAAGATAACAGTCATATGCTATATAATGAAGTTTGGGTTAACAGTAGATTACATACAGAAGAGATTATAATGAAACTGGAAACTTCTTATTTTCTAATGATGCTATAGTCTTTGCAACATTGTTGCATAACACATGACTCATATTTGTGGTGATTCTGGTGTAAACAAACCTACTGTACTGCTAGTCATATAAAAGTAAAGCATGTACAATTATGAATAGTACATAATAACCAATAATGATAATAAACAACTATGTATTTAGTATATTACACTTTTTCATTATTTTAATGTATGTTCCTTCCACTTCTTTAAAAAAGATTACTCTGGAACACTAAACTATATTATACCAGCAACACTTCTTGTTTTTACCATGTCTCTTAATTGTACCAAAGGGCCACATTGAATGATTATCCTATGCCATCCAGATTTGTGTAAGTAACTATGATGTTCACACAAGGATGAACTTGCATAATGATGCATTTCTCAGAATGTATCCCTTTCATTAAGTGATGAATAACTGTATATTATGTATACCATGATATGCTGGTACATGATAACTGTATAACTGTATACCATTCTACTATATGAAAGGTAGAGTGGCTATACTAATATGAGAAATAAACTTCAAAGTAAAAAATTACAATAGCTAAAGAGGGACATTTTATAACAAGAAAATCAATACATCAGGAAAACATAATAAACACATATGTACTTAACAACAGAGCACCAAAATACATATAGAAAAATTGACAGATATGAAAGTAGAAATAGATAATTAAACAACAATAGTTGAAACTTTAGTACTCAACTTTCAATAATGGATAGAACAACTAGGCAAAAAATCAACAAGGAAATAGAAGACTTGAACACACTATGAACCAATTAGACCTAACTGATGTCTATAAAATATTCTACCTAAAAATACATAAAATACTTTCTTCTCAGGTGCACATGGAATAGTCTCTAAGATATACTATATGTTTGGTCACAAAATAAGTCTTAGTACATTCAATATAATAGAAATAATACAAAGTATTCTGGTTACAATCTAAATAAAATTATAAATCAATAACAAAGAAATTTGGGAGATTCACAAGTATATGAAATTAAAAACATACTACTAAACAATCAGGAAGTCAAAAAAGAAATCAAAATGGAAAGTAGAAAATACATTCAGAGGAATGAAAATAAAGAAAAACTATATTTAAACTAATGAGATGCAGCTAAAGTAATAAGTAGAGGGAAATTTATGGTTGTAAAATATCTAAATAAACAAAGAAGAAAGGACAGCAAATGTGGCTCAGTACTCATGCTTGCCTAGCATGAGTAAGGCTCTGGGTTCAATCCCCAGTACCTGAAAAAAAAAAAAAAAAATCTTTCTGGACATAGTGGTGCATGCCTATAATCACAGCCTTGAAAAGTTGAAGCAGGAGAATTGCAAGTTCAAGTCCAGCCTTGGCAATTTAGCAAGACATTGTCTCAAAATAAAAAATATAAAAAGACTGAGGATGTAGCTCAGTGGTAGAAGACTTGCCTGGCAAGCACAAGGCCCTGAGTTCAATCCCCAGTACCACTAGGAAGAAAGAGGAAGGAAGGAAGGAAGGAAGGAAGGAAGGAAGGGAGGGAGGGAGGGAGAGAGGGAGGGAGGGAAAAAGAAACAAGAAAGTTCTCAAGCCAGTATCCTAAATTCCTACCTTAAGACACTGGGAAAGGAAGAGTAAACTAAGCCTGAAACAAGTAGAAGGAAGAAAATGATAAAGACTAGAGTAGAAATTAATGAAATGAAGAGTATGAAAAATATAGAAAAATTAATGAAATCACAAGTTGGGTTCTTTGAAAACATCAAAAAATTTTCTTGATGAATATTTAGTTAGATTGACCAGATCTAGAAAAAAGAGAGAAAGAAGAATCAAATTTCTAAAATCTGAAATGGAAAGAGGGAAATAATATAAAACAGAAGGAAAGAATCAAAAACAGTAAATAGGTGGATAAAGTAAAAGTTATCTTTTTTATTTCTTAATGGTAAAACTCAAGTGCATATTTAATAAACATTAGAACATTATATTGTGGGGTTTGTAGTATATTTAGATGCAAAATATATGACAATTGTATAAAGGATAGAGCATAAATGGAATTATACTGTACAAGGTTCTCAGTTTGCCTGACATGTGATACTAGATCTAAGTAGACAGTCATATGTTAAGAATGAATATTGAATTCCTACAGCAACCACTAAAAACCTTTTAAAGAGATACAGATAAAAAGCTATTAGAGAAATTAAGCAGATTATTCAGTTAACCCTAAAGAAAGAAACTGTATTAAGAGATTATTAATAACATTGTTACATTGAAAGGATCATCATATAAAAGAAAAATTGCTACACAAATCAATTAGGTTAGATTAACTACCATATACCTTAGAGGCAGTGAGAGAGGTAATTGTTTTAAAGGGCAGTCCTTCCATCTCTGGCTGTGTTACCTTAGGTATATCATTTAACCTTCCTGAGTCTCCTAGGGAGAACATTAAGAATTATCTACAGAGATATCATGATAAAATCACATACTATATAAAAATTACTACTAATAACGGTTGATCAATAATTAACTTATTAACATGTAAACACTTGTCAATGATTTACATATGTCTGGCTCAGAAAAAGAAAGTCTAACAAATATTAACTAAAATTATTTTTATTAGAAACTGACAATTATATGTTGTAGTAACTTGGAAAAGACACCAGGTGGCATGAGATAATAAAAATGATTAGCCCTTTGTAATGCTCTTCAGAATATAATCATACAATAATTTTTGGACAAAATTTGTGTATTGAATTTTCTAAGTCAATGTACAAATTTCAAAGTGCCTTTTCATTAATTTACCTTCTGGCAGCAATTCCCTTTCAATGGTTCAGTCGGTCTGCCTTTGCCTACATCAGGTAAAAAAATAGGCTAAGGCTGATACATTCATTACACGTTATTTTAGTTCATCCTCAATTCTTCTAGGAAGTAGGTATTAACTCCAGTTTATGGGTGAGAAAACTGGAGCTCAGGGCAAAAATAAAATGATTCAACCAAGATGTGACAGAAATGTCTTCTAAAATTATTACAGTTCTGTGTTACATCATCTCCTGAATCCTAAATTCCTCTAAAGACATATGAGAAGGAAACAGCTAAAGTAACTTTTTTCAAGCAAAACATAAGAAGCAGTTTAGTATGCTTATAAGATTGGATGTGGATGTACAGTACTGAATTTAGCAGATACAACTGTAAAGAAATTTTGAGCGAAAGCTTAATAATGCAAAATGTTTGTATAATACCCATATTCAAAAGTCTTAAAATATGTTGTGGTTTAAAAAAACCAAGGCACATATTGGATAAGCATCAGATGTTCTGTTCACTAAGGAAAAATGGCCCATGTGGGGATGTATTCATTAATCACAGTCATTCCCTCCAAACCCATCTTGAAACGAGTTTCAGAGTATCCACGTACTTGTTTTCCCGACCAACATAGCATTTACTTATTCTCTTTTTCATTCAACAAAAATTATTGCATAATGTGTGAAAGCTGATATAAGCCAGATAGAAACCATACCCTCAAAAGTCTTAATATTTTTTTTGAGGGGGGACAACAGGGATTGAACTCAGGGGCACTCAACCACTGAGTCACATCCCCAGCCCTATTTTGTGTTTTATTTAGAGACAGGGTCTCACTGAGTTGCTTAGGGCCTCTCCATTGCTGAGGCTGGCTTTGAACTCTCTATCCTCCTGTCTCAGCCTCCTGAGCTGCTGGGATTACAGGAGTGTGTTACTGCACCGGGGAAAAGTTTTATTCTTGACAGTGAAGACATCATGCTGTAAAAATTTCTGGACCAGTACCTCAAGACCTTCCACCATTCCACTGGCACTATGGCTGGTTCTTCTTTCCTGTCCAGATAATGTGAGGACCATCTCTGTGACTCCAAGCAGTCACCAACATCTCTCATCCTAAGGGAGAAGCAGTTGGGGTTATGTTATTGTTAAAGTCCTGCCCTGAAGTCACGACGGAAGTCTATAAAGATGGGTAGTTACTACTACTTCCTTCTTTGGGTGTGTCGCACTAACAGAAATAGACTATCTTTCTAATTAAAAAAAAAAAAAAAAAAACTTGGGTACAGAGAAAAGTCAGTTTCTTTAAAACATGTGTAAGCAAGACCAGATATATAAAAGTTGTTTCAGAGATCATTCGGCAGTTCAGGGAGTGTGTAATACAAAGTAGAAGGAAATAACTTGAGGGATATGAAAGTATTTCTCAGTGTGGTCTGCCTACTGCATCATTATCAACTAAGATTCAAGTCAAGATAGGAGTCATAGACTCTGCTCCAGACCTCCTAAATTAGTAGTATCCCTTGGGATAGAGCTTGAGAATTTACACTGGGTTTTGTTGTTGTTTGTTTGTTTGTTTTTTAGAGCATTAAAGTTATACATAGTAGTTGGGTTCATCCTGACAAAATCATGAATGCATGGAATTCAATTTCAGTTCACGTTTTCCCAGATTGCATTTGTAATAGGTTGATTAGGTGACAGTGGTGTAAACACTGGAAATTAAATAATTGGGATTCCTTTAAGCCATGAGAAGGGAGTGGCCCTGGCAAAGGCCCTTGAATATAGGAAGATAACATTCAGACAGGTAAACAATAACTTAAGCAAATGCAGAGCAGTAAGAACAGGTTCCTTTGGAATGGAGCAGAGGATACATATGATAGGGAATACAGTTTTGTAAGTCTTCAGGCTCAGGATATGAAGTCTTGTCATGTTAGGACATCTGGTCTTTGCTTTAATGAGTCAGGAGATGAGTCACAGCTGGGGTCCTGATGAGAGGCAATAACCTGAGTGAGGTGTGATAAGGCCCCACCCAAGGTCTCAATTCCCATCTATATAATTCTCTCAAGCTTTGGTGAACTCAAAGAAGAGGCTTGCTTTACTTGAAAGTATTAAATATAGGAACAAGAAGGGATGCATTATCTAGTGTGGTAGCTTTCAAACTAAACCTTGCAAAATCTGGTGGTATGCAGAACACCAATCAAGTACAACCCTGGTTTGCCCCCATTTGTTTAACCAGAGTAGCTTAGGATCCTCACATTTGAAGACACTGCTTTAAATATGCTAGGCTCCAAAGGACAAGGGGTCCCAGTCTCTGACATAAAGAGATGGAATCTTTCACTGTTTAATCAGCGACTCTATAAATCTTGGTCATGGAAAAAAATTTCTACACAGGATCCCAAAGACACTCTTGAAGAATGTTTCTGACACTATTCAGTATCCCAGGAGATATTTAGCTTTGTCTAAAACCTCATTCCAAATATGCGGGGAAGAAAAGAACTAGAAAAACAACTTAAAAACCTCATTACACATAACGAATTCTTAGCCATGGAAGAGGATCCTCCCAGTTTTTTCCCCCAGCAGTGCAGTTAACTCAGAGCACACTGATGATGAGAGCATGATTGAGGACCCGTCTGTCACTGTCCATAACTGTAGTGTTAGTGTGCCTCGAGGAGCTTGGCAGGTGGAGTGTTCTGAAAAGCATCTGTTTCTTTAGAGTGATAAAGAAACAGTGATAGAAAAGAGTGATAAAGTCCTCAGCAGAGATAAGAAAATAAAGAAAACGGCAAGAGAAGTGAATGAGTTAGATCAATGTCGTCCATATGTAAAATAATTTTTTACAAAATATAACATATAGCTAGCTATTTGGTTATGTTTTCAACTATATTACTTTAGATATATATATACATATATATGTATATATATGTATATATATATATATATATATATATCTAGCAATACATTCAAACCAAAGGATACCAAGTCACCCTAGTTCTATACAGCAGGAGACTCTCAAATTGATGATTGCTAATGTTGAACCGACCTCAGTACTTTACCTTGAATTCACAATGTTTTCTCACAAGCAATCATAGCAGGTAGATCAAGATGCACACAGGGGCAGTAAAATGAAGCAGGTCAATAAAAACAAGCAAATGGAGTTAAGTCTGAAAACACCTTTCCTCATACATGGTTGGCTTCAGCCTAGTCATACCCATAGAGTTGTCATCTTAAAGGAAGTAGCAGGTGACATTCTAAACACTAGTCTCTCCTCGGCACTCATATTTTTGGACTGATATCAGACACTTGACACTACTGAATAATCTCTTTTTCTCCTTTAGTCTTCTCTTTCACCTAGCACTCCATTCCATCCTTCAGAGCTTCCTCTCCCTCGTTTTACCTTTCTAAATGGAAGTATGCATCAAAGCCCT
This sequence comes from Sciurus vulgaris, assembly GCF_902686455.1. NCBI lineage: Eukaryota > Metazoa > Chordata > Mammalia > Rodentia > Sciuridae > Sciurus > Sciurus vulgaris. Next base: position 82,688,186 of record NC_136467.1, read on the forward strand.
TTTCTTGAACTTTCCCTGCTCTCTGTCCCCAGAGTGTCCACCTCTTCAGCCATCACTCAGGAGTCTATGGTGATAGAAGCTCTCCTTTTTGAGGGCCTATAGTATTCCAAAGTCTGAATGTATCTTTGATTTTCAGAGAAATTCCTTGGGACGATTCTTATCATTCTTTCAGGTAAGTAAATCAAAGATTCAAAGAGGCTTAATATCTTACAGACATTCATCTATAAGTGATATATCCTGGATTCAAACCCAGGTACATTTGAAGCCAATTGTCTGACCATTTGTCCTGCTAATTATCATGTGAAGTCTGATACTGGTTACAGAAAGTGGAAGTGGCAAAGATATATTCAGGCAGATCAATGCACAGAATGAAAAGTTGAGGAACAGTTCTAGGCATATATAAGAGGTGGCGTATGAGGCAGGTAGTATTTCAAATCAGTGAGGAAAAAATATGGGCTTTCCAATTAATTATTTCTTACATAATTTTTATTGATGTTTTATAGTTGTATATAATATTGGGATTTGTTGTTACATATTCTTACCTGCACACAAAGTAATGATATAATTTAACCAATATAATTCCTCAATATTTCCCCTTTTCCTTCTCTCCTGCCCCTCATCCCTTTCCTCTACTGATCTCCCTTAAATATTCTGGATATTAATCCTTGGTCAGAAAAATAGCTAGCAAAGATTTTCTCCCCTTCTATAGGTTCTCTCTTCCCATTTCTAATTGTTTCATTTGTTGTTAAGAAGCTTCTTAATTTGATGCCATCCCATTTACTCATTCTTATCATTATTTCCTGAGCTTTAGGGGGTCCCACTGAAAAAGACATTGCCTGTGATTACATGTGGGAGTGTTGACCCACATTTTCTTCTAGAAGTTGCATAGTTTCTGGTTTGATTCCTATGTCTTTGGTCCATTTTGAGTTGACTTTCATGCAGGGTGAAAGATACGGGTCTAGTCTCTTTCTTTCACATATGGATAACCAGTTTTCCCAGCACCAATAGTTAAAAAGGCTGTCTTCTCCAATGGATGTTTTTGGCACTTTGTCAATAATCAGATGACTATAGATGTGCAAATTTGTCTCTGTTTCTTCTATTCTGCACCACTGGTCTCTGTTTTTATGCCAGTACCATGCAGTTTTTGTTATTATAGCTCTATAATATAATTAGAAGTCAGGAATTGTGATTCCTCCAGCATTGCTTTTTTAACTTTGAATGTTTGGGCTATTCTCAGTCTTTTATTCTTCCAAATGTATTTTAGCATCTTTTTTTCTAGATCTGTGAAGAATGTCATTGATATTTTGATGGGGATTGCATTGAATCTGTATATTGCTTTCCATAGTGTGACCATTTCAACAATATTAATTCTGCCTATCCATGAATGTGGGAGGTCTTTCCATCTTGTGTGTTCTTCGTTTTCTTTCTTCAGTGTTCTATACTTTTCATTGTAGAGGTCATTCACCTTCCTGGTTAGATTTATTCCTTGGTTTTTGTTGTTTGTTTGTTTTTGAGGCTATTGTGAGTGGGATTATTTTCCTGACTTCATTCTCAGCAGACTTATTATTGGTATATAGGACAGTTATTGTCTTTTATGTGTTGATTTTGTAACCTGATATTTGCTGAATTTGTTTATTAGCTCCAGTAGACTTTTGACAGAGAATTTTTTGGTTCTCCTTCTTCTCTTCCTCCTCCTTCTTCTTCCTTCTCCTCCTCCTCCTTCTATTCCATCTTTCTTCTACTTCTCTGTTTCCTTTCTCCACATTGGATCTTCTAAGTATAGGGCCATATCGTCTGAAAACAGTGATAATTTCACTTCTTCCTTTCCTACTATTATTCCTTTTATTTTCTTCTATTTCTTAATTGTTCTGGCTAAAACTTCTAGTACTATGTTAAATAGGAGTGATGAGAGTGGATATCCATGTCTTGTCAAGATTTTAAAGAAAATACTTTCAGTTTTCCCCCATTCATTAAGATGTTGCCTTTAGATTTTTTTTTAATTTCACAGATTTATTGACTTTTTTCTTGACTAAATGATCTTTTGAAAGGATCCACCACATGATGTATTCACTTATCATTCCTCTCTACATGGTTTTTCAAAATTTTTCAAATTTGTTCTAATTAGTTATACATGAAAAAAGAATGCATTTTGACACATCATATACAAATGGAGTACCTTTGGGATTTTTTTGTATGTAGCTTTTATGATGAGGTAGGTTCCCCTCTATTCTTCTATTTTTGGTGCTTTTCTCCTGAACAGTTGCTGAATTTTGTCAAAGGATTTTCTGCATCTATTGAAATGATTAAGTGATTTTTGTTCTTAATTCTATTTCTGTAATGAATTACATTTATTGCTTTTCATTTATTAAATCATCTTTGCATCCCTGGGGTAAAACCCACTTGGTCACGATGTATAATCTTCTTACTATGTTGTTGAATATGATTTACTATTGTTTTATTTTAAGGTTTTCTGCATCTAAGTTAATTAGGGATATCCTTATCAGGTTTTGATATGTGTGTGACACTGGTTTCATAGAATTATTGTGGAAAAGTATCATCCTTTTCTATTTCATGGAGGAGGATTTGCATTCATTGTTCTTTAAAAATCTGATAGAATTCAGCTGAAAAATCCATCCGGTCCTATGCTTCTCTTTGTTCAAAAGCTTTTTATTACTATTTCTATTTCCTTGTTAGTTATCATCTGTTTAAGTTTTCTATGTCCTCTTGATCAGTTTTGGCAGGTCATATGTGTCTAGAAATGTATCCATTTATTCTAGGTTTCCCAATTTGCTGAAATATACATTTTCAAAATAGTCTTTAAATAGTCTTCTGGATTTTTTAATGTCTATAATTATTTCTTCTTTTTCATCTCTAATTTTATTAATTTGGGTCTTCTCTCTTTTTCTTTTAGTTAGTTTGGTGAAGGGCTTATTAATCTTGTTCATCTTTTCAAAGAACTAACTCTTTCTTTGATCTGATAGATTATATATATGTATGTAAATTGACTCATTTTATATATATATAATAAAATTGAGATATGTATTATACTTACATATTTCAATTTCATTGATTTTAGCTCTGATCTGATCCTAATTATTTCCTTCCATTTAAGGTTTTGGGATTGATTTGCTCTTCTTTTTTAAGGGCATTGTGATGCCACCATTAGGTTATTTGGGACCTTTCTGATTTTCTTATGTAGCTATACATTTTCCTCTTAGAACTGTTTCAGAGGTTCTCATAATTTGTATCATTATTTTCTTTTGATTTTGAATATATTTAAACTTCTCCTCTGACTTCTATCACAAATTCATCATTCAAGAGTATATTGTTCAATATCCATGTATTTATAGAGTTTCTGAAGGGTATTTTGGTGTTGATTTCTAATGTCATTTCATTATGACCTTATAAGACACAAGAAATTGAAATAATGTGTTTTTTTGTTAAGAGTTGTTTTAGGGACTAAAATATGGTCTATTTTGTAGAAGGTTCTATGAGCCACTGAAAAGAAAGTGTATTCAGCTGCTGTTGAATAAAACATTCTCTAGATGTCTCAAGTCCATTTGATTTATAATTAAATTGGTTTTAAAGATCCAGAGTCTTTACTGAGTTTATGTCTGGACAACCTATCTATTGGTCAGAGAAGTGTGTTGAAATTACCCAGTATTATTGTACCAGGGTCCATCTCAGGCTTTAATTTAAGCAGTGTATCTTTTATGCAATTAAATGCATCAACATATGGAACATAAATATTTATTGTTGTTGGATTGTTCCCTTTACTAGTATGAACTGATCTTCTTTTTCTCTTCTGATTAATTTTAACTTCAAGTCTGCTTTATCAGATAGGACAGTAGCTACTCCTGCTTGTAATAGGATCCCATTTATCTGTACATCAATTTTAATCATTTTAACTTCATCCTGTGACTGTATTTGTATAAGGTGAGTCCCTCACACGAAACATGTAGTTGAGTCTTGTTTTTTTTCTTTTTATTTATTATTATTATTATTATTATTATTTTTAATTGTAAACAAATGGGATACATGTTGTTTCTCTGTTTGTACATGGCGTAAAGGCATACCATTTGTATAATCATAAATTTACATAGGGTAATGTTGTTTGATTCATTCTGGTTTTTTTCCCCTTCCCCCCACCCTTCCCACCCCTCTTTTCCCTCTATACAGTCCTTCCTTCCTTCATTCTTGCCACCCTCCCTAACCCTAACTCTAACCCTAACACTAACCCGTCCCTCCCCCCATTATGTGTCATCATCATCCACTTATTAGCGATATCATTTGTCCTTTGGTTTTTTGAGATTGGCTTATCTCACTTAGCATGATATTCTCCAATTTAATCTATTTGCCTACAAATACTATAATTTTATCATTCTTTATGGCTGAATAATATTCCATTGTGTATATATATATATATATATATATATATATATATATATATATATCACAGTTTCTTTATCCATTCATCAATTGAAGGACATACAGGTTGGTTCCACAATCTGTCTATTGTGAATTGAGCAGCTATGAACATTGATGTGGCTGTATCTCTGTAGTATGCTGATTTTAAGCCCTTTGGGTATAGGCCAAGGAGTGGGATAGCTGAGTCAAATGGTGGGTCCATTCCAAGTTTTCTAAGGAATCTCCACACTGCTTTCCAGAGTGGCTACACTAATCTGCAGCCCCACCAGCAATGTATGAGTGTACCTTTTTCCCCACATCCTCTCCAACACCTACTGTTGTTGTATTCTTGATAATTGCCATTCTAATTGGGGTGAGATGGAATCTTAGGGTGGTTTTGATTTGCATTTCTCTTATTACTAGAGATGTTGAACATTTTTCCATATGTTTGTTGATTGCTTGTAGATCTTCTTCTGTGAAGTGTCTATTCATTTCCTTAGCCCATTTGTCGATTGGATTTTTTGTATTCTTGGTGTAGAGTTTTTTGAGTTCTTTATAGATTCTGGAGATTAGTGCTCTATCTGAAGTATGATTGGCAAAGATTTTCTCCCACTCTGTAGGCTCTTTCTTCCATTGCTGATAGTTTCCTTTGCTGAGAAAAAGCTTTTTAGTTTGAATCTATCCCAGTTATTGATTCTTGCTTTTATTTCTTGTGCTATGGGAGTCCTATTGAGGAAGTCTGGTTCTAAGCCGACATGTTGAAGATCTGGACCTACTTTTTCTTCTATAAGATACAGGGTCTCTGGTCTGATTCCGAGGTCCTTAATCCATTTTGAGTTTAGTTTTGTGCATGGTGAGAGATATGGGTTTAGTTTCATTCTGTTGCATATGGATTTCCAATTCTCCCAGCACCATTTGTTGAAGAGGCTATCTTTTCTCCAGTGCATATTTTTGGCACCTTTCTCTAGTATGAGAAAATTGTATTTATTTGGGTTTGTGTCCATGTCCTCTATTCTGCACCATTGATCTACCTTTCTATTTTGGTACCAATACCATGCCGTTTTTGTTACTATTGCTTTGTAGTAGAGTTGAAGATCTGGTATTGCGATACCCCCCGCTTCACTCTTCCTGCTAAGGATTGCTTTAGCTACTCTGGGTTTCTTATTCGTTCAGATGAATTTCATAATTGCTTGCTCTATTTCTGTAACGTATGTCATTGGGATTTTAATTGGAATTGCATTGAATTTGTATAGCACTTTAGGTAGTATGGCCATTTTGACAATATTAATTCTTCCTATCCAAGAACATGGGAGATCTTTCCATCTTCTAAGGTTTTCTTTAATTTCTTTCTTTAGTTTTCTGTAGTTCTCATTGTAGAGGTCTTTCACCTCTTTTGTGAGATTGATTCTCAAGTATTTTATTTTTTTCGAGGCTCTTGTGAATGGGGTAGTTTTCCTAATTATTCTTTCCAAAGATTCATCGCTTATGTATAAAAATGCATTAGATATATATGCATTGATCTTATATCCTGCTACTTTACTGAATTCACTTATGAGTTCTAAAAGTTTTCTGGTGGAATTTGCTGGTTCCTCTAAGTATATAATCATATCACCAGCAAATAGGGATAGTTTGAGTTCTTCTTTTCCTATTCGTATCCCTTTAATTTCTTTGGTTTGTCTAATTGCTGTGGCTAGAGTCTCAAGGACGATATTGAATAGAAGTGGTGAAAGAGGGCATCCCTGCCTTGTTCCAGTTTTTAGGGGGAATGCTTTCAGTTTTTCACCATTTAGAATGATATTGGCCATGGGCTTAGCGTACATGGCCTTTACAATGTTAAGGAATGTTCCCACTATCCCTATTTTTTCTAGTGTTTTGAGTATGAAGGGATGCTGTATTTTATCGAATGCTTTTTCTGCATCTATTGAAATAATCATGTGATTCTTGACTTTAAGTCTATTGATATGGTGAATTACATGTATTGATTTCCTGATGTTGAACCAACCTTGCATCCCTGGGATGAAACCCACTTGATCATGGTGCACTATCTTTTGAATATGTTTTTGTATGCGATTTGCTAAAATTTTGTTGAGAATTTTTGTGTCGATGTTCATTAAGGATATTGGTCTGAAATTTTCTTTCCTCGATGTGTCTCTGTCTGGTTTAGGTATCAGTGTGATATTGGCTTCATAGAATGAGTTTTGGAGGGTTCTCTCCTCTTCTATTTTATGGAATACTTTGAGAAGTATTGGAATGAGCTCTTCTTAAAGGTTTTGTAGAACTCGGCTGAGAACCCATCTGGTCCCGGACTTTTCTTTGTTGGTAGGCTTTTGATGACTTCTTCTATTTCAGTACTTGAAATTGGTCTATTTAAATTGTGTATGTCCTCCTCGTTCAGTTTAGGCAATTCATATGTCTCTAGAAACCTGTTGATGTCTTCGAAATTTTCTATTTTGTTGGAGTATAGATTTTCGAAACAGCTTCTAATTATGTTTTGTATTTCAATCCTGTCTGTTGTGATATTTCCTTGTTCATTCCGAATTTTAGTGATTTGGGTTTTCTCTCGTCTTCTCTTTGTTAGTGTGGCTAAAGGTTTATCAATTTTGTTTATTTTTTCAAAGAACCAACTATTTATTTTGTCAATTTTTTGTATTGTTTCTTTTGTTTCAATTTTGTTGATTTCAGCTCTGATTTTAACTATTTCCTGTCTTCTACTACTTTTGGTGTTGGTCTGCTCTTCTTTTTCTAGGGCTTTGAGCTGTAGTGTTAGGTCGTTTATTTGTTGAGTTTTACTTTTTTTATTAAATGCGCTCCATGAAATAAACTTCCCTCTAAGTACTGCTATCATAGTGTCCCAGAGATTTTGATATGATGTTTCTTTGTTCTCATTTACCTCTAAGAATTTTTTGATTTCCTTCCCGATATTTTCTGTTATCTATTCATCATATAAGAGCATATTGTTCAATCTCCAGGTGTTGGAGTAGTTTCTGTTTTTTACTCTTTCATTTATTTCTAACTTCAATCCATTATGATCTGATAGAATACAAGGTAGTGTCTCTATCTTCTTGTATTTGCTAACATTAGCTTTGTGGCATAATATATGGTCTATTTTAGAGAAGGATCCATGTGCTGCTCAGAAGAAAGTGTATTCGCTCTAGGTTGGATGGTATACTCTATAAATGTCTGTTAAGTCTAAATTATTGATTGTGTTATTGAGATCTATGGTTTCTTTGTTCAATTTTTGTTTGGAAGATCTGTCCAGTGGTAAGAGAGGTGTGTTAAAATCACCTAGTATTATTGTGTTATGGTCTATTTGGTTTCTGAAACTGAGAAGGATTTGTTTGACATACATGGATGAGTCACTGTTTGGGAGATAGATGTTTATGATTGTTATATCTTGCTGATTTATGCTTCCCTTAAGCAGTATGAAATGTCCTTCTTTATCCCTTCTGACTCACTTTGGCTTGAAGTCCACATTATCTGAAATGAGAATGGATACTCCAGCTTTTTTGCTGAGTCTGTGTGCATGGTATGTTTTTCCCCATCCTTTCACCTTTAGTCTATGGGTATCATTTTCTATGAGGTGAGTCTCTTGCAGGCAACATATTGTTGGATCTTTCTTTTTAATCCAATCTGCCAGTCTATGTCTTTTGATTGATGTTTTCAGGCCATTAACATTCAGGGTTATTATTGAGATATGATTTGTATTCCCGGTTTTGGTTCATTTATATTTATTTATTTATTTATTTATTTATTTATTTATTTATTTATTTGACACAACTTGGTTCCTCCTTTATTTGACAATTCCTTTAGGATAATTCTTCCCTTTGCTGATTTGCTTCTTTGTTTTTCATCTCTTCCTCATGGAATATTTTGCTGAGAATGTTCTGTGATGCTGGCTTTCTTTTTGTAAATTCTTTTAGCTTTTGTTTATCATGGAAGAATTTTATTTCATCGTCTAATTTGAAGGTAAGTTTTGCTGGGTATAAGATTCTTGGTTGGCATCCGTTTTCTTTCAGGGCTTGTTAAATGTTGTTCAGGCCCTTCTAGCTTTTAGGGTCTGGATTGAAAAATCTGCTGATATTCTTATTGGTTTCCCCCTGAATGTAATTTGATTCTTTTCTCTCACAGCCTTCAAAATTCTGTCTTTATTTTGTATAATGTGCCTTGGTGTGGGTCTGTTGTAATTTTGTATATTTGGAGTCCTATAAGCCTCTTTTACTTGGTTTTTCCATTTCATTCTTCATATTTTGGAAATTTTCTGATATTATTTCACTGAATAGATTGTTCATTCCTTTGGTTTCTTTCTCTAAGCCTTCCTCAATCCCAATAATTCTTAAATTTGACCTTTTCATGATATCCCATAATTCTTGTAGATTCTGTTTTTGATTTCTTACCCTCTTCCCTGTTTGTTCAACTTTGTTTTCAAGGTTAAATATTTTGTCTTCAATGTCTGAGGTTTCTGTCTTCCAGGTGTTCTATCCTACTGGTATGCTTTCTATGGCGTTCTTAATTTGGTTTATTGTTTCCTTCATGTCAAAGATTTCTGTTTGGTTTTTTTTCAATATCTCAATATTCATATCTCAATTTCAATATTGAAATGATCTTTTGCTTCCTGTATTTGCTCTTTTAACTGTCGATTGGTATGATCATTCAATGCCTGCATTTGCTCTTTCATCTCATCGTTTGCTTCCCTGATCATTTTAATTATGTACATTCTGAAGTCCTTTTCTGTCATTTCTTTTGCCATGCTGTCATTGGGTTTTATTGATGTAACTTCTAGATTTGTTTGGGGCATTTTCTTCCCTTGTTTTCTCATATTTTTCAGGTATCAGTGGACCGCTGAGATATTGCAGATTTCCTCTATTGACTTATAATGTCCCTGAAGATTTCTAGTATATCCCCTTTTAGCCTTTAGTTGGCTGAAGTCTTGGAGGAAGTTGATAGTGTGGTGCTCCACAAAGAAGCTGCCTCTCTAGGGATGGTGGCCTTCAGGTGGGGTATATTCCCTGGTAGTGGTCAGAGGTGCCTCCACTTGTTGACCAATGGTCATCCAAAGGGGAACTAGGCTGTGGGCTGAGGCAAGGCCTGTTTGGGCTTGTGTCTCTGGTTATACTGTCCTTGTGGGAAAACCTCACCGGGCAGGGAAGACTCCCCTGGTGGGGAGGTCTTGCTGGTCTGTTCCCCTCCTAGAGGTTCCCCTCAATCTACAACTACCACCTGGGCTGGGCTGCCATCCTCTGCAACGTTCCCAGGGGCCCAGACCTACCTCCAGGGCCTGGGAGCTTCACCCTTCGCAGACGAGTCTCATTAGGCTGCCTCTCCTCAGATAATCTGCCCGCAGTCCTGGAACCTTCACTCCGTCCCTAAGCGTGTCTCTGTGTGTCTCTTCCACCAAGAAGCTGCCTAGGTCCTGAGACCCTGCTCTGCACCTAATGGCCTGGCTATGTGGCCCCTCCTCTGAGCAGCCACCTGGAGCCCCATACCATCCCTCCGAGACCCAGAGACCCGCCACATGCCTCCTCCTCCAGACAGTTGCCCAGTGTTCCGGTGCTGTCACTAGGAGTCCAAGCAACTCACTGCATGCCTCCTCCTCCCGCCAACCACCGTAGCCCTGGGCAGTGACTCTGAGTCCAAGCGACCCACCGCGCTCCTCCTCCTCCTCCTAAGGGCAGGCCCCAGCGTTCAGGAGTAGTCACTCTGAGTCCAAACAGCTCTCCTCGCTGCTCCTCCTTTGGGCCGCCGCCTGGAGCCCCAGTGGTTGCTCCGAGTCCAAGCGCTGTGCTGAGCGGCCTCCTCTACGATGCTCCCAGTTGTCTGAGTTCACTGCTCCAGTGGGGGGACTGGTGTCTCACCGGGCAGCTCTACTTCACAAAGTGCCCTGCGTTCCGGGACTACCACCCCATCCAGGATGCCTCCCCAACTGGAGAGACTCATCCGGCTGCTTTGAGTTGGTCCCAAGTCTCTCAATATCTCCTCTTTTGAATCCTGAGTCCTGGAGCAACATGAAATGCAGCCACCCTCTAGTCCGCCATCTTGAAACCCCCCTGAGTCTTGTTTTTTAATCCATTCTGCTGGCCTATGTCTTTTAATTGGAGAGTTGAGACTATTTATATTCAATGTTATTATAAAAAGATGTTTATTAATTCTTGCTATTTAAATTATTTATAATACTTAATGTGGTCCTCTTTCTTATTTGCTTAGCTACTCTTCAAAATATATTTGTTCATTTGTGAGTTCTGGGGGTGGTTTTTGTTTATTTTTTGTGAAGTATTTTCTATAGTGCTGGCTTAGTAGTCATGTATCACCACATGTCCCATGTGGGCAAGTAAAGAGTGTTCCTGTTGGAGGGATGGGCTGGCTGTGAAATAATAACAAAGAAATTTAGTTAACAGAAAAAAATGATAGATGACAAAAATATCTTTGGAATACGGGCCTAAGGGGTTGAGTCATCCAGAGGATCTGGCTCTAACAACTGAAGGAGCCTGCATTTTCTTTTTTTATAGTGGTACAGATCAAAGGAGGATCTGTAGGAGCTTCTTCTGTTAAAAACAGGATGGGTGGAGTTAAGCAAGGCATTTGGCACTAGCAGGTCATTCCCTCATCCAGGGCCTGCATTCAAACTCCAGCAGTAAACCAACAACAGGGTAACCACATACTGCAGACAATCTCAAACAATTTTCCATAATTGTGAGTTCCTGAAGCCAGATTTCCCTAATAGTTCAACCAAGTTTGGGTTTTTTTTTTTTTTTTTTGCAGACTGTGGGTGGCACCCCCCAACCATGACATCTTTTAGTTTATCTTGGAAGGTTTTATTTCCTTTTTAATTTTTTAGGATAGTTTTGCTGGACAAAGCAATCTTGGTTGACAGTTATTCTCTTTCAAGAGTTGGAACAAATCATTCCAAGTCCTCCTGGCTAAAGAGTTTGTGCTGAGAAATCAGAAGTAATTCTGTTTGGTTTATCTTTAAATGTGACCTTATGTTTTTGTTTCAAGGCTTTTAAAAGTCTGTTCTTTTTCTGTGTGTTAGACATTTTTAATTACAATGTGTCATGGAGAGGCTCTTTGTTTGATTTTTTTCTATGTGGGGTTATGAGGGTCTCCTGCATCAGAATGTCCTTCTCAATCTCAAGGTTTGGAAATTTTTTCTGTTATTATTTTCCTCATTAGCCTACATCTCACAACCCTCTTCAATTCAAATGATTCTTAAATTTGATCTCTTAATGTTGTCCCAGAGTTCTCGTATATTCTGTGTGTTAGTTAGGATTCTCTAGAGGAACAGAATTAACAGGAAATATGATTACAAAAAGGGGATTTATTAGACTGATATACATGACCAGAAGCTGGATAGTCCATAATGGTCGTCTGCAGCTGGAGAGCTGGAAGAACCAGCAGCTGTACCATCCAAGACTCAGCACAAGAAAGATCAACAGTACTACACTAATCTGAGACCAAGGCTTCTGGAAATTACCTGGAGAATCACTGGCAGAATTCGCTTTGGAAAAGTGAAGAATCAAGAGTCTGATATCTTCAGATGATCAAAGCAGCAATCAAGAACCTGTTCAAGAAGAGCTGCCTTGCATCTGCATCTACTTCCTTGTTCTTCCAGTTTTTATTCCATCCTATTGAGGGTGCTGCCCACCCTTAGGGAGGGTCTTCACTTTGGTTCCTATCCCACATTCCAATCATTCCTAGACACACCCTCATTGACACACCCAGAGCCTCTTAATCATTGGCATCTCTTAATCCAATCAAGTTGACAATTCAAACTGACCATTACATTCTGTTTATGGTTATATATTTCCTTTCCTTTAATACTGTCTGAAGGCTCAAGACTGGTCACTCAGTCTTCCAGCTCTGAGATTCTGTCTTCAGTGTGATCTATTCTATAAGAGAGACTTGGAACTGAATATTTTATCTAATTTATTGTGTCTTTCATTTACATGATTTCTGTTTGGTTCTTTTTCAATATTTCTATCTCCTTATTGAGTTTCTCATTTGTATCCTTACTGATTTTCTTAATTCATTAAATTGTTTTTCTTGGTTCTTTTGGAATTCACTGATCAATTTCATAATGATTATTTTGGCATCTTTATCTGATATTTTATCGACTTCAATATCTTTGGAGTTAGTTGCTAGTGAATTATAAACTTTAAGAGATGTCATGTTACCTTGTTTTTTTTTTTTTTTCTTATTTCTTATATTCCTTTGTTTGTTTTTATGCATTTGTTGGGATGAATTTCTCTTCTACTTTTATGTGTGGGCCATTTTAGTACACAGCCTTCTCTTGCCAATGTGTCCTGGAGTGATTTAGATTGAGTCCCCCTCATGGGGGTATGGTATCCACAGACTTTGCGATAATTCTCTGTTTTTGCTATAGGAGTAGATGTCTGTAAGTGAGACCTAAGACCTCACCCTAGCTGTTTCTACTTGGAACATGGGTTTTTGTCTCTTCTATTATTTGCATTAAGATATACCTGAAGTTTGAGTGCCATTAATTTGTGTGTAGAACAAGGTGGCTGTCTTTTGACTGGGTTTAGTTCAGTTGCAGTCTCTATCCTATGAAATTGTAGCATCCCTATAGATTCCTAGAACCTTGCTGAAAAACAACTCCTGTTGCTTGAAACTTGAGTCACAAAAAAAAAAAAAAAAAAAAAAAAAAAAAAAAAAACAGGAAATATAACCTGGAAATGCAGCCTTCCTCTAATGTAATTTCTTGGATCTCTACCAGATACTTTATTGCAAAAATATAAGAACCTAACTCATACCATGTACCAAAATTCCAATTGGGTTAAAGTTTTAATTGTAAATAATAAAACCATAAATATTTGCCTATATTTTCTATACGTACCTTTTGTGTTTACTTATATTTTCTGTATTATATTTTGTCAGTACTTGTTTACATGAGGTAAAGCTAGGAAAGGACTTTTAATATATGCTACAAAAGTGAAAAGAATAAATGAATCAGTAAGATAGTTACCAAAAACGTATAAACTTTCACTGTGGAAAAAAAAATCTCTTAACTCCATAGCTCTGGCCCTAAACTTCCACTTCCTTGCTGCCCACACAGTTGGATTCTTATTCCTATTTATAGTTTGCTATTTTCCCAACATGTCTAATCCATAATCAAGTAGGATAAAGATCTCTGAACTAGATTCAACACTTAACTGCAACCCTAACCTCAGGTATATCAGACTTTCAGGGACTCAGTTCCTTTTTGTAAAAGATGGTGTTCATCTGGATTATTTCTGAGGTCTTTTCCAGTCTAAAATTATCTTTTCACAACTTTTACTCCTTCTGTTTCAGTCTAAAGGGAATAATAAATAAACACCCTTTCTTCTCCTGAGTTTAGGCCAATTAAGATATAGGATAAGAGAGAGAGAGAGTTTGGGGGGAGGGAGAAATGGTAATCAAAACTTTTGTTTTGTTTTGTTTTACTGATAATGTTGAGTTTGAAAATGTTGCTTAGATCCATGGCTACATGAACATGAAAACATTCTCCTCCCTTACAGAGTGGCACTACCATAGGGGAAAAAAAAAAAAGGCCATGAGACCATGAGACTAAGCTACCCATTTGCATATCCTCCTTTCAACCTATCAGAGGTAGGGACACAAACTTAACCAGAGTCCTGTACTGAATACGAAATCATGAAGCAATGAGAAAGGACCCTCTAATTCAATCACATAATTCTTCATTCCTCTTGATAACTAGTGTAGTTCAGGAACCTTTCTTTTTCATTTAAGAAAATTATATAAAATTATCTAGAATAGTCTTCCCATGTCTGACCTCCCAACCATCTCATCCTTTTTGTGCAGTACTTCCAGGTTAACCTTTCAAAATCATGTTATAATCATAGGGTAGCTGTATGAAATCCAAACTGGGGATGAGGAAACATGGATTTTAATCCTGGTTCATTTTAGCCATATGACCATGGAAAAATCTCTTTACTGTCCTGGTTCAGAGAATAATCCATAGTATGACATGGTTAGAGTATCCCTTCCTATTCCATAGTATCAATTTCAGTTTTAAATACTTAAATTAAGTTCAACCATAGTATAAACCCCTTATCGTGGTTTTTGTGTCTCTCTGCAAATTGACCAATGAAGATTTTCAGCTTTCATATCACAGCTTCCTATTCTTTCTAGCAAAATTGATCTCTGTCACATTCAGTGCTATATTATTTTTGTGCTATTAATTTATCTGCAGGATACCTCTCCATTCCCAGCACTGTGTCTCCAGAGACTGTTCATTCTAGAAGATTCAGCAAAACCCAACACTTTTCCTATACTTTTTTGAATTTTTCCAGATAGAAGTGATGGCAACAATTCAGATCTAGGTTGACATATATTTGTCATACACTCATCTGTGCCAGAAACATGCTCACTGAATGGCCATGTCTCTCTCCCACTCTCTTTGAAGCTAAGAGGAGACTTGTAACTAGTTCTAGACAATGGACAAATGTGTAAAAGGGTTATGTCCTACTTCCGGGCCAAATGACCCTCTAGTTCTCTCCTTCTCTGAGATTACAACTTGAAATCTATGTGTTTAGACGTCTGTTTCACAAGATCTTGTGACATGGACAGCTTGATTAAGCAAGTGAGATCTATTACCACCACATAACCCAGCACAGGCTGACTTAATGTATCTCCCGAAAGAAGGGCGAGGGTCAGATGGCCAATGCTATTTCCTCAGTTGTACACAGAGATAATGACAGCATCATGGCGATGAGGACCCAGTATTTATTATATATATCTATTTATAATTCATGATTATTTTAATAATCTATGATAATAATTATTATGTATTGTGATAATATAATTTGTTATACATTACATATTATTTTGATACATTATTTATTATATTGTTCATAGTAAATACCAAAGTGTTTCTTTCACCTACTTTCAGTTGTTTTTTACCTAAAAATCAGTTTTAGATTTAATACTTTGGATTTAAGATCAGATTCTTTAGATTTAATGTAGTTGAATACCTGCTCTAAGGCAGAGACCCAACTTGTTCAAATCTTTTAGAAATTGCACTACTTCTCATTGTACAATTTCATGACATTTTTATGACTTCCAAAAATATAAATGATGTTTCTAAAAAAGATGAATAAAACTGCGGCTCGAAGAGTTTAGCCCACCTACCTAAATTAATATTTACACTTTATGAAGTATAGATAAACTTAGAAAAGAAAACTTGCCAATGGAAAATATAAGCTTGGAAATAATACTTTTGCATTCTCTCCATATCACCCCTACCCTACCACTCCACCCTGAGCTGGGGATGGAACCCAGGGCCTCACACATGCTGGGCAAACTCTCTACCATAGAGCTGCACCCCCAACCCTCCTACACATTTTCTTAAAGGATCATCCGTCTTCTTTTTCTTTTATATTTTTATTATGAAAAAATTTAAGAATATACAAAAATGTAGAACCAACAGTGTAATGAATCCCCATTTACCCATCACCCAGATTCAGCAATTATCAAGATTTTTCTAGTTGTTTATCAATGTTTTGGGTTGTTATAATTGCAGGAATATTCACCTAATTTTTTTTGTTGTTGCTGCTGCTAGAGTATAATAAAGCTAATATATCATTAGCTTTACATAATTCAGTATACATACCTTGAAAATACATTTTCTTATGGAACCACAATGTCATAATCACACAACAAAATTCTCAATTCCTACATTGGTTTTCTAAAATTACTATTAGTGGAAAAATGAATTTTGTTGAGTAAATTATTGTGTAATGCAGCACAACATCCACTTGTGAAACACGGGGATGCCCTCAATTCAACAAAGAGAATGTTACAGCTGTTTGTTTTACCTGGTAGCTTCCTGGTCAAAGGGTACATAGAGCAGCCAGTCAGTCATCTCTTTGGAGGAATGGGAGGAAAAGTTATCTCTGCTCCTCTGTCAAAATCTCTTTCCTTGGCGACAAAGTCAACATGCTTTGTCCCAGATATCCCCTTCGATGTGTGGGTATGGAATTGGATACAGTGTGATGTGTGTAGAATGGGGTGCTGAGGCTCCAGAAAGCTATATTTTCCCCAAATTGTTAGAGAATGAGGAGCTGACTTAGTGGTCACTTATTTCTGTAAGTGTATATTGTTGTTAAAAGTTTTGATCTGTGTGAAATAGGAAGTTAGGAAATAGCACTGAATGTCAGACAGAAACTGTGAAGCCCAGGGATTTTTGTGTGGTATTCATAACAGTGCTCTTGTCACATTACGGGTTGCATGTACTTTATTCAAAATGCTTGGGACCAAAACTGCTTTGGATTTCAGATTTTTTTTTTTTTTTCAGATTTGAAACACTTGTGTATACATAATAAGACATCTTGAGAAATGAGACCCAGGCCTAGTCAAGCATGGTGGCCCATACCTGTGATAACAGCTACTCAAGAGGCTGAGGCAGGAGGATTGTGTGTTTGAGGGCAGCCTTGGCAACTTAGATCCTATAAAAAAAGGAAAAACTGAGAATTTAGCTCAGCATGAGGCCCTGTCTTCAATCCCCATGTTTGGGAAGACTGGGGAGACCCAAGTCTAAACACAAAATTCATCTGTTTCATATATACTTTACACATACATTCTGAAGGTAATTTCAAAAAAATATTTCTAATAATTTTCCACATGTATCACAATAAGAAATTTTCCACTTGTGAATCAGGTTGGTGTTCAAAAAAATTCACATATTGGAGCATTACAGATTTCAGATTAGCATATTAGGGATGTTCAATCTGTATTTTTAATGTTTGATAAATAAATTAAGCAAAATAAACTTAATAAGAACAAGTTGTGACTTACAAGATATATTGTCCTGAGACAAATTGTTGAACCGTAGTTTCCTCACCCAGAAAATGGAAATACTAATATCTGTTTCACTCTAATATTAGTATTGTCAGGACTAAAGAAAATGTACAAAAAGGGGCTCATAAATTTGTCCCATAAGGAAAGTTTGTAGGGAGTGGAATATGCTTTTAAAGAACACCAGGCTGCTGAGCACAGTGGTATAAACTGGTAATCTCAGCAACTCAGGAAATTGAGGCAGGAGGATCACAAGGTTGAGGTCAGCCTGGGAAAGTTAGTGAGAGTCTATCTCAAAATCAAAAATAAAAGGTGAGGAGGGTATTAAAAATGGTGGACTGAGACAGACATCATTACCCTATGTACATGTATTATTACATGAATGATATGAATCTACATCGTGCACAACCATAGAAATGAAAAGTTGTACCCCTTTTGTGTACAATGAATCAAAATGCAGTCTGTAAAAAATTTTTAAAATAAATAAATAAAAGGAATTGTTGATGTAGCTCAGTAGTAATATGCTCCTTGGTTCAAGCCCCAATACTGAAATAAGTAAATAAATACATAAACAAGACTTCAGCAGGGTTCTCCAATTTATTGGTGTGATCTAATTTTGAAGTAGATATGAATTCTGCCCACTTCTTTTCTGTTACTGAACCTAAAATTTTAGAAGGGCAGAGACAACCCCAAGCAACTCACACTAATCAGCAGGTAGATGTATGAGTTCCACATAGAGGGAGCCTATTGGAATCTAGATAGATAGAAAAGCTAAAGTGGGACAATTTGCAAAATTTGAATGTCTATAGACTAGATAATAAATTTTTTCAATATAAAATAATTCCAGAGAGCAGGAGCTCCATTTTCACTTGAAATTCAGGATCTAAGACAGGCCTAATCACCAGGCTAAAAACTTGTATGGAGTTAGAAATTGTTGAAAAGAGCTTTAAATAGCAGACACAAATCAAACATTATAAAAGAAAAACAATAATAAGTTGAACTTCATAAAAAAATAAAGAGAGGGCTGGGGATATAGCTCAGTCGGTAGAGTGCTTGCCTCACAAGCATGAGGCCCTGGGTTCAATCCCCAGCACCACAAAAAAAATAATAAATAAAAATAAAGAGAAAAATTGTTGACGTCATTCACTTGATATGGACAAATCTTTGAATTTTTTGTTTGTTTGTTTGTTCCCAGAAAGTTCCAACTTATTCTTGGAGTAGGGTTTGGGGCAGAAAAAGGAAAATTAGAATGAATTCCTTTTTGCCATCTGTCTACAGGGAGAAGTGGGAAAAGGAATCAAGAAAGGTTAACAGAGAAGTCCACAGGGAACATGATGTTCTTGAAGCTGGAATCCTTTCCCACTCCTGAGTCTCTGTATTAATCAGTTGCCTGAACTAGGCACAGCTTGATGTGTCCCTAACAGTGCCTTTCTGGCTGTACTAGGATACTACGTAGCAATCTGTAGATTTCATTACAACAAAATCCAGCACAATAATAGCACCAACAAAAACTATTCATAGTTGAGAATGCTTAGTATGAGCCTGAGTACAGTTTTGCCCACAAAAGTTCCTGACAAGTAATCATCTGACGATGAATTGTATTTGAGAGGGCAATGGTATGTCGATGCGGGTTTTTCCCCTCCAAACTCAGAGAAAATGCCTCTTGTACTTTATTCTGTCTATGTAAAAGTCAATTTCTGATTTCTAGTTGAAACTTGTTTGTGGGAAGAATTAATTTTTTCTAATCATTCATGGTACAATTCTTATTGGAGTAATTTCTCAAAACAGTATGACCCAAATACTCCCTGTTAACACAGCTTCAATTCGATCACCTATGTGATGTTAAACTTATGAAGGACAAACTCTTTTTGTTTTAAAAATTTTAAGCATTTTTTAAAAAAGTAATTTCAGATACATAGAACATTGCAAAAGTTGTATGAAGAATTTTCAAATATCCTCCACCCAGATTCTTGAAATGTTAGCATTTTACATATGTAACCACAGTACAGTGATCAAACCAGAGAATTAATATTGATAAAATTTATTATCTACAGACATTGGAATTTTGCCAATTGTCCCACTTTTAGCTTTTTGATTATCTAGATTTCAATTAAAGATGGGATCACACCTATATTTAGTTATCATGCTACATAGTTAATTTAGATTCTAGATCAGAGTTTGGCAAACTTTTCTGTTAAGGGCTAGGTAGTAAATATTTATGTTGTATGAAAACTAATCAACTCATCCAAAAGTAGCCAGAGAGGATACATAAACAGCAGGGTGAGTCTGTGTTTCAGTACAGTAGTAGTGCCCCCTTTTCTGCGGTTTCACTTTTCATAGTTTCAGTTATTGTGGTCTGAAAATAATAAATGAAAAATTCCAGAAATCAGCAATTCACAAGTTTGAAATGGCTTGCCATTTTGAGTAGCATCATAAAAGCTGGCATTGTCTCACTCCATTCTGTTGGGGACATGAATCACCCTTCTGTCGAGAGCCATCATTCTGTACACTACCTGCCCATTAGTCGCTTAGCAGTCACCTCAATTATCAGATCAACGGTGGCAGTATGGCAGTGCTTTTGTTCAATTAACCCTTATTTTACTTAATAACAGCTTCAAAAGGGCAAAAGTAGTGGTGCTGGCAATTTGGATAGGACAAAGAGAAAGTGCAAAGTGATTCATTAAGTATCATTTTATGTCATCACAAGAAAAAGGTAAGTGCAATAAGTTATTTTGAGAGACCATAGTCACATAACTTTAACTATAGTATATTTTTTATTCTACTTTGTAGTTTTATTGTTAATCTCTTACTGCACCTAATTCATAGATTTTATCATTGGTACATATGTATAGGGAAGAACATGGTACAGAGGGCTGGTACTATTCATGGTTTTAGGCTTCTACTTGGAACATATTCCTGTGAATAAGAGGATGACTGTATAGAAAAACAAGCTACCAGCTGAATTTGGCTGATGGGTCATCGCTTTGCCAATCTAGATCATTGGTTCTTAAAATGTGGGGGTCCTCAGATCCCCACTAGATATACATTATCTAGGAACTTGTTTGATATGCAACTGTTAGGGCCCCATCTCAAATCCATAAATCAGAAACAGGAAGTGGGGGACAGCATAATCTGTTTCTAACATGTCTGCCCCAATGTTTATGATGTATGCTAATGTTCTGGGCAATTTTTTGAGTCTTTCTTTGTCTTCCAAGTCTTTGACATTTTGGGATTGTACAAGCCTATTGTTCTATAGCACATCCTTCAGTTTGGGTCTGATGATTGTTCATGATGAAATTCAGATAGTGCATTTTGGAAAGAATACCACAGAAATGATGCTGTATTCTCTTCGTGGGACTAACCAGAGGGCACAGTACCAATTTGTCCCTTCAATGTTGAAGCCAAGTTGATCACTTGATGAAAGTGGTGTCTACCAGCTTTCTCCATGGTAATGTTACTATTTTTCTGTGTAACCAATAAGTGTCTTGTGGGAAGATACTTTGAAATCATGTAAATAATTTTTATTAGCTCATAACTTTTATGAGCTAATTTTAGCATTCACTGACAATTCTTGATCCTAAAACAATTATTACTGTATTTATAAATAATGATTTTTCTATTTTCATCATTCTCTCTACACATATTATGTAGCATTCAAGCTACTTTAATAATTTTCCTATTCCCCTGTTTACTTGTTCAGTTACTTATTTGTATCTACAGGGATCATGGATTTTTATTTTATTCATGTGTTATTATTCATTTCTGTCATTAATTTTGTTATTCCAATTTTCCTATACTTAGCCAAAGGGAGCCCTTTCAGTTTGGCTCCTCTTTTTGACCTTTGCCTTTTTGAGACTTGAAAATTTACATCTTGGTTGTCTCATTTCTGCATTGCACTTCCCTAGTGATGAGACTCAAGAAGTATGGACCACTTTTAGCTGTAGAAAAATTTTTTAGAAGGAGATAAACATATTCCCAAGAAAAGATAAAAAATCAATACAAGATGAACTCAGCTTTCTAAAAATGTCTACAGAAGACCATCTTCCCAAAGTTTTGAATTCTTAATTTATTTGTAACTGGTTGCAAAATTTGCATTTGAGTCAGACTCCAAAATATGTAAGGAGATGACCTAGGGGCTACCAAGATGTTGTCTTTGCTAATTCTACCCCACCCAACAAGAAACTAGAGCCACCTTTCAAATTTGTAATTATAGAAGAGTTCTCACACACTGTGCTATATTTAGATAAAGTTTACCTTGATTTTTCGATCTTTGGAATTAAACGATATATATTCTCTCCAAAAACAAATAACAGCATCATTCAGGGAGGTAAGTAAATTGTGGATTCAGAAAAGACAGATGGTGGCCTGTCTATTTTGGGGCTTTAATTTTAAAATCCCTGAAGACAGAATTACCAGCCCACGTCTGCAGGTGTTAACTGGGTATGTGCCTCATGCTCACAGTGATACAAGACACAGTCCCAGAGCTTTTGATTGCTACAGAAACCTCAGGCTGGTCCTCACACCTACTTTTCTGTATGGCTTATGACATAGGTTAAAGTTCAGGAAGTGTGAGAGACAAAATGCAGCACAGGTAGGAAGAGAAGAGTCTGATCCTATATCACTCAGGCAGCTGGAACTGATGGCAACAACTGATTAATTTAGCTATGTATTTACTTACTGTATTTATTTATTAAACACATACTAGGTTCAAGGTTCTGAGCTTGGTCCTAGTGGGACACCAGGTTGCACCTCAAAAAGATCATTCCTGAGGAATTAAAACGTGTTGAGAAGTCTAAATAAGAGCCAGACATGGTGGTGCATGCATGTAATCCCAGTTATTTGGGAGGCTAAGGTAGGAAGATAGCAAGTTTGAGGTCAATCTGTCTCAAAATAAAGTAAATTAAAAAAGGATTGGGTGTAACTCAGTGGTCGAGCAGTTGCCTAGCACTTGGAAAGTTCTGTGTTCAATTCTAGTACTGGCTTGGAGGGTTGGGGGGAGAAAGAGGAGGGGGTGGGGGGAGAGGGAGGAGGTGATGGAGAGAGAGAGAGAGAGAGAGAGAGGAAGAAGAAGAAGCAAAAGAAGAAGAAGAAGAAGAAGAGGAGGAGGAGGAGGAGGAGGAGGATGAAGACAGAAAAGTCTCAATGATTAAACACTCAGAAACACTTAGGCTGGGGATATGGCTTAGTGGTAAAGCATTTGCTAGCATGCGTGAAGTCCTGGCTTCAATCTCCAATACAAAACAAGCATTCCCATACATATACACACATAGACAAATAAGAATTGTTAGGTGTTTCTTCATTAGATGTTGTCCTTTTGTAATTTAGTGACCAAATAATCAAATAATTGCTTCAGAAATTTTTTAGGGAAAAGCCAAAATATTAAAAATAAAACTGAATTGCAAAATCAGTTATTAATGACATACAGTATAATTTTGTCAATATAAAGTTCTAGAATAGGCAAAGTTAATCATAAGATTTTTAAAAGTCAGAACAGAGATAGTAAAAAGTATCTCATGCTGCATTACGATTACCCTAAATGTAACAGCCTAAAATAACAAACATCTATTACCAAGGAGTCTCTGTGGGCCAGAAATTTGGTAGTGGATTAGCAAAATGGTTACGAGCTAAATACAAACAGCCTACCTGCCCCCCAATAACTAGTATTTCCAAGCTTTTAATATTCTTCCCATTTTCCTCTTAGTTTGGGCAGTTTAGGCTCCTTGGACCCACTCTTTCTTTCTTTCTTTCTTTCTTTCTTGTCTCTTTTTTTTTGGGTTTTTTAGGGAGGAGGGAGGGGGGAGGGAGGAGGGAGGGAGGGAGGGAGGGAGGGAGAGAAGACGCTTTTTTTTATCTTGCCCGCATCGACGGCCCCTATACCTCCTCCTCCTCCTCCTCCTCCTCCTCCTCCTCCTCCTCCTTCTCCTTCTCCTTCTTTATTTTGTGGTCCTGGGAACTAAACCCAGGATTTTGCATGTGCTAGGCAAGCACTCTATCACTGAACCCCTCCAATCCTTTCTATTATCAAGACAAGTTCTAAGTTGCCCTGGCTGGCCTCAAACTTGCCATCCTCTAGCCTCAGCCTCCCACATAGCTGGGATTACAGGTATACACTACCACACCTGGTTCCACTTCCACATTTTTTGTCAGTCTCTTACATTCCCTTTGGGATTCTGGAACATTTGTCTTCTCCTTTTCTGTCCTGAATATCACCCGTTCTGAGACTAGGAAGGCAAAGAAGCAGCACCTAAAGTTCCAGTTGCCCAGACAGCACTAGAAACAAGAGGCTGTAACCACACTGCTTGA
The DNA here is from genome assembly GCF_902686455.1 of Sciurus vulgaris. Lineage (NCBI taxonomy): Eukaryota > Metazoa > Chordata > Mammalia > Rodentia > Sciuridae > Sciurus > Sciurus vulgaris. Next base: position 82,711,703 of record NC_136467.1, read on the forward strand.
GTCATGTGTCTTCAAAAATAAATTAATCTGGGCTTATTTTGTTTTCTTTTACTAATTTTAATTTTTTGTTTATTCACTTGTTCTTTGCCTACAGATTACAAGGCATAAAGGAAGGTGGAAGGCACAGAAAGAATGTAGAATATTGAGTAAAGAAATGCAAGAGAGGAGCTGTAGAGAGGTGGTTCAGCATATACTGTCTATTATGAACCTCTTCCCTCAAGACTCCCAAAAGTATCAGTGCTATTACAATGTGATTTCATGCATAAGACAGGGACCTGTCTGTTCTTAAAAAATTTATAGCCAGACTTACTCCAATTCCCTGAAATGTCTTTAAGAATTGAGGATAAAGAGCTTAAGATGCCAAAATCTAGGAGAATTAACATGTTAATATGAATCAATTTTAAAAATGTACATGATGGTCTGGGGTCTTGCTTTGAATTGAGGGAGAGTAAAAAAAAAAAAAAAAAAGTGAAGTGCCCAGGGCAAAGGAGTGTTTGACACTGAAAAATGGTAAATAGAAAATAGTATACTTCCTAGTGCGTGATCAATTAAGGATGAACCAAGTTGTGGGGCCAGGGTTTATCTTGATGGCTCAGGCTGAGGAGTGGCCCAGGACTCACAGCTGTCTTCAGATGTGACACTTTGAATGTTAAAAGCAGGAAAAGTCCTTTGGCAAACCACTGGTTATGCTAACTGTACTTCATGCCTAGTATGCTCCAAAGGAGTTCATCTTGTCTAGAAATCAGATTTCAGAGTAAGTGCCCAAGGGCATGCTCTATGATCCAAAGGCATGAATCAGGAGATTCTTATTTTCATTTATTGAAGCTCCTTCCTGTCTTCTTCCTGGTCCTTATTGTGAATAGGTAGAAGGCAGTTAGTTGGTCCACCAGCTCTATAAGTAATATTTTAGTTTTCAGTGAAAGGACAATAATGGTCATATGCTCATAATGACATTTTGGTCAATGACAGACCAAATATATGAAAGTGGTCTCATAGATTGTCTCACCTAGTGATTTCAAAGCTATACTTTGTATCAGTATTTTCTGCAATTTTTCCTAACATCTTTCTTAGAATAGGTCCTGGTGGTTAAGCAGTGCATGACTGTATCCCCAAATAAGTAAATATTGTCAACTTTTAAGTTATTATAGTAATCAGTTCCTTCAGGTTTTAAAATGTTATGATTTGATTAATGATCTTAAAACTATAAAACAGATGCTGGAATTTTTTGTATAAATAACCTAATTCTGTCACTAATTACATTTAATATTTGCCTCTTGCCAACATGTACCAAGTTTTTCTTTTCTTGGCTTTTTAAAAATAAAATAAGCCCACACTGGGGATATAGCTAACTGGTAGAAGCACTAGTTTATTGGTAGAGTGTATTCTCAGCATATGCAAGTTTCAATCTCCAGCCCCAAAATACTATCCCTACTAATAACAAAAAAGACTTACAGTGGGAAGCTAGACTTTGAGATAAATAAGTTTCATTACAAGGAAAATAGAGAATAAAGGAGATCAAAGTTAAATCAAAACAAAACAACAACAACAACAAAACAAGGTGTTACTGTAATTCATGACCTAGGAGAAGAGATCTGGCCCAAGGAAGCATTCCTAACCAAGGTGTAGCTGTGTCCCAGTAAAATGTCTTGTTGACCTATGTGACAACTCATTTGACATCACTTCAGCAAGAGCTTACCAAGTGTCAAAGCTAAACTAAATACCTCCTGTGAACCAAGAACTCTACTAGTCCACATCTGTGCCTAGATTACCATGAAATAGTACTTGACTTCAGGAGTTCACAATCTGGCAGGGGAGATTAAAACACTAACCATGGTGGAATATTCCAAATGTTATGAAGCATTGGAGAGGGGACTTCTGCTTGAGCAATGCAACTAACAGGAGCTCACATCAAGGAATGTTTCTTAAGGGAGGTGGTGTGGAGTGGGCCTATAAGGGGAAGGAGAGAAGGGGTCCATCAGAGGACCAGTGTGAGCTTCAGCAGGAAGCTCCTGAATCTGTGGAATGTAAGATGCCAGATGGAAAGTGGGGAGATGGAGCTGGACAGGTAAGTTAAGAACACATGATCCAGTGTCAAATGCAATCTAAATAATTAATGGAGGACATAAGTCACAAACCCAGTATCCTAATGTGATGCACAAAACCAGACCATTCCAGATGTCTGATTTCAGTGGATGGTTCTTTTTCCATAAAGCTATAAAGAATATTGAGTTAGGGTCATGTTTGATGGTTAAGTTACAAAATTTTAAATCAATGCTTTCTGTTCAGTGTTGTAGCGGTTGTCCTCTCTACACCAGATTTTTCAAAATGCTAATTAAATCATATAGAATCAAACATAGGGATTTTCTAATGTGGTCAGTCTCCGTAGACCTAACTATTTGATCTTCCCAGGAATATATGATTTGTTTTAGTGTTGTGGTTTTTTTTTTTAATTCTTATTATAATGATGTATTTCTTTATACACTTACCTCTTCTACAAATGATTAAATGTAGCCAACAGGGCTCCAGAATAAAATAAAGGTTTAAAAAAAAAAGGGTCAGAATAAAGAATTATGGCCAGGAAACAGGAAAAAAAATCAAATGTTCGAGAGTAGGAGAGATAGAACACAAGTATGTAGATGATATGAGAAGATGTAAATCTTTCAGAGGAGCTTCAAATATGGTTCTGAACTTCCTGGAAGTCAAAGCACACACACAAAAAAGACATGACCCAATCAACTGTATATTCTCACGAGGAAGAAATCGAAGTATAATAGTTCCTCCAGAGACATGGGTTATGCCCCTGGCCACTTCTAAACAAGTGACATTGGGATAGTTACCAAGCCACATGGTGTTTCAGAGTCCACATCTGTGAAATATGTGATAATATCTGACTTGGCCACCTTTAGGAGAATCAAATGGGATTGATACAAAAGGACTTTCAATAATATCAAATGACAAGCAAAGATGAGGTACTATTCCTAATAGAAGGCTGGAAAGGTTTTAGAAGTGTTTGATGTCTACCTACAAACTTCCTGGCTTTCAGTAATCACCCCTCACCATCATGACAATCATGTTGACATTCACAACTATTTGTCAGATTAAAAGAGTGACCTCCCATGGGAGATCTGCTTACCTGGTTTTAGTGTAATTCTTGATACACATCAAGTCTGCCTTTTAATGGAAATGGCACTTCTGATTCATACCATCTCAAAAACATCTCTCAGTTCTCTCACTATGGATAATCCCCCCTCTTGCTATTAATTTATATACTTATTCAGAAACTCAAGTATACAGGGTTGAATTAGTCCACACAAACTCATTTTTACTGTAATAAAATAGTGATCTCAATGCTAGTAATGCAAAATAGGAAGAGAGAATAAAGACTAATGAAGATAAAAGAAGCCAGGAGCAGCGGTATATGTCTGTGGTTTTAGAGATTCAGAAGGTTGAGATAGGAGGTTCATTTGAGGCCAGAGTTAGAGGCTAGCCTGGGCAACATAGACTGTTTCAAGGAAAAGAAAGGAAGAGTGGGGAGGGGGAGGAAAGAGGGAAGAGAAGAGTAGGGAATTTCTTTTTTTTTTTTTAACAGATTTATTTATTTTTTGTTTTTTAATTTGTCCTTTTTAGATATACCTGACAATAGAGTATATTTAGACATATTATACATACATGGAGTAAAACTTATTCTAATTAGGATCCCATTCTTCTTGTTGTACATGATGTGGGGTCTCACTGATAGTGTATTCATATATGAACATAGGAAAGTTATGTCTGATTCATTCTACTGTCTTTCCTATTCCTATGCCCCTTTTTCCTTCATTCCCCTTCATCTAATTCAGCGAGCTTCTACTCTTCCCCTCTACACCCTTGTTGTGTGTTAGCATTTGCATATTGGAGAGAACATTGGACCTTTGGTTTTTGGGGATTGGCTTATTTCACTTAGCTTGATTGTCTCTATATCCATCCATTTACTGACAAATGCCAAAATTTCATTCTTCTTTACAGCTGAGTATTATTCCATTGTGTATATGTACCACATTTTCTTTATCTATTCATCTGTTGAAGGGTACCTAGGTTTCACATTTTAGCTATTGTGAACTGAGCTGCTATATATATTGTGTCACTATAGTATGCTCATTCTAAGTCTTTTGGATATATGCCTAGGAGTGGAATAAATTGGGTCAAATGGTCATTCCATTCTAAGTTTTCCAAGGAATCTCCATACTGCTTTCCAGAGTGGTTGCACCAATTTGCAGTCCCACTAGCAATGTATGAGTGTACCTTGTCCCCCACATCCTCGCCAACATTTATTGTCACTTGAATTCTTGATAATTGCCATTCTGATTGGAGTGAGGGGGAATCTCAGTGTGGTTTTAATTTGCATTTCTCTAATTGCTAGAGATGTTGAACATTTTTTCATATATTCCATATATTTCATATATGATCATTCATATTTCTTCTTCTGTGAAGTGCCTGTTCAGTTCCTTGCCCATTTATTGATTGGGTTATTTGTTTTTTGGTGTTAAGTTTTTTGAGTTCTTTTTATATCCTGGAGATTAATGTTCTTTCTGAGGTGTAGGTGGCAAAGATTTTCTCCCATTCTGTGGGCTCTCTGTTCACGTTCTTGATTATTTCCTTTGCTGTGAAAAAGCTTTTTAGTTTGATGCCATCCCATTTATTGATTCTTCATTTTACTTATTGAGTTTTGGGAGTTTTGTTGAGGAAGTCGGTTCCTAAGCCGACACAATGGAGTGTCGGGTCTACATTTACTTCTAGTAGACACAGGGTCTCTGGTCTGATGCCTAGGTCCTTGATCCACTTTGAGTTTTGTCCAGGGTGAGAGACAGAGGTTATCATTCTGCTACATATGAATGGGAATGGAATTTAAATAGTTGAGTTTAGAATAAAAAAAAACTTTAAAACAAGGAAGATAAAAGAATATATATTTGTATATTCATATATACATGAGGATATATACATATGCAAATATACAAATATGAATGAGTCTTGAGAGTGTCAGACAGCAAAGAGTACAGGCACGACTGGCTGACTTAGAAGAACTCTCAGTTTCCTTTTGATTTTTAGTTTTTCTAAGGTACATGCAGTAGAATGTAAGGAAGATAAAAGATTGGCAAGATCCAGGGTTGACTTCTGGAGTTAATTTCTCAACTCGAGTATAAATATTGTTATATTATATATTCTTGGCTCACCTACATAATATACTTATATCATGATTTACTCTTGCAATAGCCACCCCCACCTCCTGCGGCCAGCAATCTCAGCTGTCAAGACTTCTCTACTTTGGCTCTGGGGACTCAAGACCTACTTGGGCATCTTTCTTTGCCCTACCTGGCAGTGACTGATTTCAGGACATACTGTTTATGTCATGGATTCTGAGTTTAGAAATTCATTCAGTCTTTTCATCCACAGACACCTGGTGTGCAAAACATCCAGGCAAATGAGCACAATCAAAATCTAATCACTGTTTTATCTCCCAATCTTACTAAGCTGGATTGCAAAAGAAGATTGAGTGTGCCTCTGTGAAGATGTCAGTTGTGTTAAGTTTGAGCAAGTCGACAGTTCTGTGGGATGCTGGTATTTGATTTATGGTTAACTTAAATAGTGAACAACGCTTTCCACATTTTTATTTTCCTTATTTCCACTCCCCCCATCATGTACTGTGATTTTTTAAATAATTCAGAGAAAACAGGATTTATAGAGCAAAGCCATGTAGAGATGAGAAAACTAAGATCAAATGAATTTCTGAGCATATAACTTCTATGATAGTATCAGGATTTGAATGGAGATCATCCTCAATTCTCCTTACTCTTTGCTTTGAATAATAGATTACATCCAAATTTTCATGTTTTCTCTCTCAGGAAGGTTGATGTGATTTTTTTCACATCCCTTGGGAGGTACTCTCTTACTCAATTCCACTTGGTCTGGTCTTGAAAGTGTTTGCAATGACACTTCCCTCTTTGTCAGCTGACCCAAGTCCCAATATAGATAGAAGGGGTAAAGTTTGGGAATAGATATATCTTAATCATCAGAATCACATGTTCTGGGGCACCTGTGAACATTAAAATACACCAACAGGGAGTGGGACTTTGGACAAGTCTTCAAATATATCTGGGCCTCTGTTTCCTCACAAAGGTATTGAGAAAATGATGGTTATTTATCTTTCAGTTCAGATCAGACCTACTTCTTCCACTGCCCATTGCTGACTGTCCTCCTTGCATGAATTTTCTTCTTCAGCAATCACAAAGAAATTAAGGGAAACTTGGGTACTTGCTACACATAGATAGCTTTCATATGTGAAATTATAGAGTGTACACTGTGTCTTGGGCACTTTATATTCACTGTCCCCTCTGATCCTCATAATGATATTACAAAGAATTATTAAACATATTTCACATGAGAGAAAGCAGGGGATATAGCTCAGCAGCAGAGTACTTGCCTAGCATGAGTGAGGTCCTGGGGTCACTTAAAAAAAGAAAGTGAATAAATCGTAATACATAAAAGAAAACAAAAAGGTTTAGTAGAATTGTATGAAACCTATAGATAGTAAATGATAGAACTTGGAGTTGAACTGTGGATTCTCAACTTCCAAATTAATACATTTTCCGTTAACTGACAATCACACCAACAAGAGCAAACCAATGAGCAGACAGGCAAAGCCACATCTGCTCTCCCTGTGTTCTCAGTACCATAGATGATGTGTTCAAGTGTATGCATTTTCAAGTAGTGCTGGAAATTGGGAATGCCAAAAATACCTATTTCAGGATCTTGTGTTTATAGAAAAGAGAGAGAAAGGCCCAACTGAGTCAATAAAGGAGTTCAGAGAATATACTTATTCTGTTCTGGGAATGGGACTTGCTGGGTAGCTTCACAGAGGTAGTAGAACTTGAAATTATGAGACCTAGGGAAAAAAGAAGTCTTTGTCTATGCAGAGCTAGGGTTTGCATATTATCTAGGGTATTTCCAACTATACATAACAGATAAAATACAGTTCAACTTGGTTCAAATAATAGGAAACATTTATTATTTCATGTTCCAAAAACTGCCAAGGTAAGATGGCTTTGGGAATGTTTGACCTTATGCTCTGCAACATCACCAGAGACCCAGAGGCTTCACATCCTCTGCCCTCCTACTCTTAGTTCCCTTCATGGTAAAGAAAACTCCTGCAGTTCAAGATATCAAAAGCAGACATAATCACATTCTGTAGGACGGAGATTGCTTCTTCCCATAAATTTATTTTTAAGAGTAAGCATATGTTTCCTAGAGTTCCCCAGTGGATTTCCATTCATATTTCATTGTCCAAAATTAAGATAGGTGCCTATGCCTAAACCACACTGGCAGACAATGAAGCCACCATAATGGGTTTAGGTCAATCAGGATAGAGTCCCTCTTCTCTGACAGATGGATTCCCCTGCAGAATCAGAGCCCTGGCCACTGGCAGGTGAGGGAAGGGCTGCTGGGAAGGAGATTAGTGTCTGCATTAAGATGCACAAAGAGAGACAGTCAACTACAACTTTGCAGTGATTAGAAAGCTCTGGAAATTTGACTGTAGCAAGAGTTTCAGCTCAATTTCTCATGGTGGATAGGATTATACTGATTCGTAAGTAGACCAGAATAGGAATTTCTACAGCTACATGTGGAAAATCCAGAAGGAAGAAAGGGATAAAAGAACTTACCTTTGTGCTAACAGAAACATGCATTACTTCCTTTTCATGCCCTTTCCCTTTTCCATGTCCTTTCCTTTCTTTTTTCTTCTCTCTCTTTCTTGGGATTAAACCCAGGGTTGCTCTACCATTGAGCCACATCCTCAGGCCTGTCTATTTTTTTTTTTTTTTTTTTTTTTTTTTTTGAGATAGGGTCTCACTAAGTTGCAGAGGCTGGCCTTGAACTTGAGATCCTCCTGCCTCAACTTCCTGAGTCAGGTGTGTACCACCATGCCTGGTTTCAAAGGCCTCTGTCAAAGTAAGAGTCTCAAGGCCAATAATATAGGAAGAAATACATAATGATAACTAATATTTTTTGAATACTTATACTGTGGTAGCACTGAACTAAGCACATTTCACATATTAATTGATTCATTTCTCACAATGACCCCATAAATTAAGTATAAGGTTTACATCTGTAAAATGAAAGTAATAACTAAGGTATTGAGCAATTAAATAACATTTCCATGGTCACACAAGTAGCAAGTGGCATGTCCAGTATTGAAGTTCAGGGAGTTGGCTTAGACACCACTTTTTGCTACCTCTTTTTTAGAAGGTGCTGATTGGTGGGTGCTGTGGCACATGCCTGTAATCCTAGACATTTGGGAGGCTAAGGCAGGAAGATAGCAAGTTTGAGGTCAGCCTAGGAATGTTATGGAGACCTTGTCTAAAAATAAAATTTAATAAGGAGTTGAGGATGTAACTCAGTAGTACAGTGCTTGTCTAGCACGTGCAAGGCCCTGGTTTCAATCCTGTTTCACCCGCATAAAGGGGGAAAAAGGTACTGATAGATTAAATTTTGCTGAGAATAAATGATAAAGATTACACATATATTGAATACTTGCTAAACATCTGGCATTGTGCTAAGCACTTTTCAAGCATCATTATGTTTAATCTTCAGAACAATCATGAAAAGTGTTATTATTACCATTCAATAGGTATAAAATCAAGTCTTAGCCAGTGTGCAGTGACACACATGTGTAATCCCAGGACCTCAGGAGTCTGAGGCAGGATGATCACAAGCTCAAGGCCAGTCTCAGCGATGATGTTGTGAGGCCCCAAGTAACTTGACGAGACACTGTCTTAAAACAAAAAATTAAAAGGGCTGGGGATGTGGCTCGGTGGTTAAGTGCCCCTGGGTTCAATCCCTGGTTCCAAATAAATAAATAAATAAATATTAAAAAATAAAGAAATCAAGTTTTAGGTAAATGCACAATTACAAATATTTATTCAATATTAATATTAGCTATTAAACAATTGTAAACAAATTTACACAGTATGTGACAGAGCCAGGATTCCGACTCTGATCTGAATTGCTCCAAAGCCAATACCCTTATTATATAAACAAAGAAAATGGTTAAACTTTCAGTTTAGGGTATGAATGTATATGTAATTGAAGGACGAGAAGAATAGAGAGATATTAATGCCAAGTAAATTCCAGTCACTGTGGAAATACTTTTAGATCCTTATTTCCTCAGTTATTAACACTTTTTTAGGATTAAGTCTCACTTCTGAAAATTGGGATTGAAAAAGGCATTAATTGTTCATTTTTATATAAAATAAAGATTTATAAGAGATAACTAAAAATCAATGATTTTTTTTTTTAAAGCTGTACATATTTTTTAAAAAGTCATAGGATAATTGAGTGAGCCTCAGTCCTGACAACAAAACGTGTGTTCTTCAACAAATTATTAAACTTCCTGGACCGTTTCTTCATTTACAAATCAACACAGGTTGGCCTCAATGATACAATTCTAAAAACAAGACTGCCCTCTTAGGGATTTCTACCGTGTCTGATTCAGGAAGAAGTTAGTTTCCTCACTCCTAGTGGTTCATGAATGGCAAAATCACTCCACTCCGAGTCACACAGAATAAAAGGGATTGTTCAATTCTCTCCATTCCTCCTTACCACCCACCTTCCCACTTGGGTTCCTACTCATCCACATGCCCCTCAGGGGAAGGAGTCATTTAAATCCCATATCACCTTGTGCTGTTTCCTTCTCATTCCCCTCCCACTTGCGTCTTCTGCCAGAATCCATTCCCCTTCTGTTTTCTCCTTGATTGTTTCTCCCCAAACTCCCTTTATGCCCAAACTCAGGCATTCAGCAAGTGCTTATCAAATGCTCACAAGATATGTCTTTAAAAAGTTCTTTTGCTCCTGTTTATTTCTTTTAATGGAAAAGACTCCATCTAAAAAACACATCAAAATGGTTAAGCACTTAACTGTTTATACATGTGCCTCCCAAACACGCCTGGTGCTGAGAAGGCTGGGGCACTTATTCTCAGGACCTGTCCTGAGGGTTCCAATTCAGAGGCCTGTGGTGGGGGCTTTGGGAATACATGTTTTCCACAAATGCATCAGGTAGTCTTATTATCAGGTCAGTTTTGGAAACACTGACATAAGGTAAAAGGAAGTAATTAGGCACTAATTAGGAAGTAATACAAAAAGATTTAGTGTTATAAAACCTCAGGAAGCTTATGATTTATTTGTAGAAAATAGATCTATAGACAGAACGATTGTCAATGCAAGGCAGAATGAATAGGTGTCAACTGATGCATTAGACCATTTAAATGCATAAAACTAGAATAGATACAGAGGGAGGAGGAAGCTCTGGGCTGGGCTCAGGAGTAAGACATGGCTTACGCTGCTGTAGTAAGAATGCATAGGATGTGAGTAAGTATGAAGAGCACGGGGAGTGGGTGGCATTGAATGGCAGGAATAGCAGAGAAGAGAGAGTTTGACTGGAGCAAAGGGAATGGAGAATAGGAGCTGATAGGACTGAATTCCAACTGAATTTAATACTGTAGAGAATGAAGAGCCCTTTAAGATTTGTGAACCAAAGAGGCAGGAAAAATGATTTTAGCAGGTGACTTCGGTTCTGATTTTCCTCAGTGGCCCAGAGTCTCCTATCAAAGGGTTTGTTAAACCTGAATTTCTGGGTTCCACGCTGGAGTTTCTGGTCTAGGAGGTTTGGGATGAAGTCTGAGAATTTGCCTTTCTAACAAGTTCCCAAGTGGTACTGATGCTGCTGGTCCAGAGATCATGCTTTGAAAATCAGTATTCTATGGGTGGACTGAAGACCACTACAAAGATTGAGATGGATAGCTAGTTTCAGGACAAGGTTGGTGGTTCATGGAAGCAAAACAATAAGAAGGAATCTGGTATGGCAGAGGTATGGAAGAAGCTGGAAAAAGGGGGAGCAAACTGGTTTAACCAAAATGGAAGAAAAGAAAGAGAAGGCTCAATGCAGAGCCATCCAGGAAGATAAAACATTCAGTCTTCATTATAGTGAATTACTAGTTGAGTTGAATCCCTCCTGCCCTGTTCCATGTTGCTCCTGGTCATAGAAAAAGCAGCAAGAACCAGGTAGGGAGGACAAAATGAAAGTTGAGACTGGCAGGAGTACAAGCAGCATGCTCTGGACACTCACAGGATAGATTGGGCAACTTGCGATTCACGATGTCCTCTAAACTGACCTGACCCACTTACAAGCCTGTCCCAGCCTGAGCCCTGTATCATTGTTTCAAATCTGTCATTTACACAAATTCACACCCAAACCAGAAATTCCTGCTTAGGACCAGAACTACAGGTGTTGTCACTGCCACCTCACACCCACCCTGGGGCTGGGAACTGTGAACCCTGACTGACTAAGCAAGCGACTGGCTCCCAAATTTCTGGGTTGGGCAGCACCCTCAGTATCTATTGCCCTTACCACAAGGGAGCACTTTCCAGCTCTGTACAGAATTTGGGCAAGCCTAAGACTGTAGAGGGGAAGGACCCCAGTAAGGTAGGGAGAATAGCTAGTTATCAGAGTGTTTGGGAAGTCTCTACCAGAGAAGGGATCGGGGGACACTTCTCAGAGATGGCAAAATAGAGGGAGGGGGCACTGCCTGCATCCCCCCTCACAGCCTCTTAGAATTATGGGCACACACTGGTACACTGCTTGCCCTTGTTGTCCTGTGGACACCCCCATGAATTCACTCTATCATGTCAGCGAGAATCAGAGAGGTAATGTTAGGACATCTGGGTGATTGCCACAAACAAACAAGCAAATTTGTTCCCTCTCATATCACAGGGAGAGAACAAAACAGAAAAGAGCACCTGGAGAGCAGATGATGAGTTCTGCTTCCTCAAATGTTGAAATCTGAATATTAAAGAAGCACACTGAGGCAAGCATACAGAGCAGGTTTTATTTAAAAGTAGTAACACAGATTTCTCCCAGGAGGGAGAGGGGGCCATGGCTAGTATTCTGTTGTCCTAAGAAGTGAGAGCACCCTGCCCCCTTTGTAGACTTTTACTTTTTTTGTTCTCCTGCTCTCTCCCCCCTTATCTCTCCCCTTCCTGCCTACATAACTAGGCCCAAAGATGCCAGTGGGATGGCCAGGGGGTGAGCAAGGGTGTTTCTTTAACAACTTTTTTGGGAGGGGTGGTATCAAAGGGCTCTGGAGACATGCACATTCCAATCTCCCAGGGGCAGTTTCCAACTTCCTGGATTCAGATTGGCCTCCATTTTCTTGATTCAACTCGATTACCTAGTCTATACTAACTGCTTGTCTTTAATTCTGGCTTCACATGTCAGCAAGAACCAGAGAGGTAATGCCAGGACATTTGGGTGATTGCCACAGACAAACAAGCAAACTTGTTTCCCCTCATATCACAGGAAGAGGACAAAACAGAAAAGAGCAACTGTAGAGCAGGGATATCAGTTCACTTCATTTATGTGAACATGGAAATACTTCATTTAGGACCATATGTGACATGGAAAGCCAACCCCCAATTCTGTATATTATCCACTGTCAGCCAAGGACATTTCCAGAGTCTGAATCTTTCATTTTTAAAATCTAGTGAAGCAAATTGGGCTACCCAGAAAGAGAGATACCCATAAAGGACACGTGTGTGTTTAACATCTTTTGTTAAACATCTTTTGTTTAACAGCAGTGTGCTGAGCTAGCCACAATTTGCTAATATGGATAATATTACTTCTCTGTAAAACACATTTCATAATTATTTCTTTCCAGGAAGAAAGAACTTTTTCTTTTTTCCCTTTTTTGTACTGGGAATTGAACCCAGGGCCACTCTACCACTGCGCTGTATTCCCAACCCTTTTTATATTTTATTTTGAGACAGGGTCTCACTAAGTTGCCCAGGCTGGCTTCAAACGATTCTGAAATAGCTGGGATCATAGGCATGTACCACCACACCTGGCAAGAAAGAGTTTTTAGGTAGAAAAACGAAAATATTTAATAGTAAATATATTATCTCAATCGTATAAACATACTAAAAGGTTGGCAATTGACTAAGGATGGGAGGATTAGCAGGTATTTGTGCTTCTTTCTACTATATTTTTCAAGTTGACTGAAATGAGACTACTTTCCCTACATAGTAACATCTTTTTAAAAAATCACTATTGAAAGATTCACAAGCAAAAAGCCTTTGTCTATGTTAGTTTCCACTTATCCAAAGAGATAAATAAAATGAAAGAGTGTCATTGTACCAGGTTCATTTCTGCTGGTTAATCCCATTTAAAGAGATTTCCCAACTATGCAGTCCCAGTGTGGCTTTCCGTACACAACTAACTAGCCTTCTTCAAAGAATTTCACTCCTCGTCTCTTTTCACCTACTCTACCCACTTCCCTGACAAACCCCCATCAGACTTTTCTTCAGGACAGAGATAGTTAGCTCACAGTCTGTTGTTGCTTTGTGATTATTGTTTTCTTCATCTGCATACCCTTGCTCTTTATAACACCTTTCAACTAAGTGGAGACTGTGTAAGTGGGGCCAGCAGAGTTTGCGCTAATCCCCCACTTGATAGAGCGCCAACCACATTCTGTCCTTGCCTCACTTCACTGTCATGGCGGCAAGAAAGTAAACAGCTGTTGACACCTCCTTCTTCCCTCACCTGGGTCCACAGGGACCTTTTTGACCCTGTTCTCTCAAATGTGCAGATGCAGTGTATTTCTAAAATCAAAACACACAAATCTATCTCTTTACAAATACTATAACACAATAAACTTTACAACTTTAACAGTTTAGTGACAGTTGATGTAATTACTATTCCAGCACATTTCCCTCTTTCAATACAATACGCTTCCCCCTTCCTCCCCCAGGGAAAAGTAGAGAAATAAGCAGGAAAAAAAAAAAAAAAGAGGAAGGTGGGAAAACATGGAGAACATTCCAAAATCTCTTGTCACCACCGTGAGAAAGTGGCATCAAAAAAAACCCCTCCAAAATGAGAGATGGCAAGAAGAAAACAGAACTTTCAATGTCCAGCTCACTTAATAATACCCAGTAGCTTGAGGAGACAATGAGCCATAGGTTAGGAACCCCTGATTGAAGGATAGTAAGAAAGAATATTGTCATATTTTATAAACCTTAATTACTGCTGTTCATTTTACTTTTTCAGCACTTTTCTTTCTAGGCACGTGGTCATTGTATGAAGTTGTAAAACTTTTTTGACCAACAAATTTTAAGCAGAAGTGAAGAGGAAATTTGAAAAGGCAGTTCATGATTTATTGTGCTTTCTCTGTCAAGTCAATCAGAGAATAGGGTATCAGACAGCTTGGGTATCAGAGTGAGGACAGCACAGAGCAGGTTCTACTTCTCCTATAGACTGTTAGTAAGACAATATTTTGCCAGTTTAACCTATTAATATATTTTGGGTGGGGGAAAGTACTGGGGAATTATATTGGCCAAACTATATTGTTATGTTGTATGCATGTACAAATATGTAACAATAAATCCCATCATTATATAACACTAAAATGCACCAATAAAAAATGTGGACAGAGGTAAATATATATGTATATATATATATATATATATATATATATATACAAAATATATATTTTATGTGTACGTGTGTGTGTGTGTATGTATTTCCTTTTGGGGGGGATTATTTGTTACCATGGCAAAACCTAATTCATCCTGATTGATACTGATACTGGTTTAAGTAAATAGCAAATTCTGACCTCCTCTGGAAATTTCAGTGATTGGGATGGAGCAAACAGGAGATCATAAACAAATATCAACAAGTGTACTAAAGAGTTAACATAGCAGACCTGACACTGGTATCCTTAAGAAGACATGCTTTCAGGATTGGTCCTTGATTGGTGTCTAAGAACTTAGGTTTCAGGAATGTTCCCAACACTGTATAAACAAGTATGGTGGTCCACTATGCCTGAGCAATATGGTTTATCCTGAACATCTACTTTCCTTCTTGGAGTCTAATATTTTGAAAAAGCATAGGCAAAGGGTACTTGCATATCCAGTTATTAAAGAAAAAACAAAATAATAAACAGTACTATGTAATAACAAGCTCCCCTGCTAGGCAACATTTCACAGGAATTGTCATAACTAGTTCCTGTGGGAATTAAGCATATCTTATGTGGACCACTGGAAGAGAACTCTTGATAGTTTGACCACTGTTTCCTCTGGACTTTGTCACCGGTACCTTTTCCCTTTGCTAATTTTTGCTTTCTATCCTTTCACCATAATAACGCATACCCATGAATATAACTATATGTTGACTCTTGTAAATTCTCTTAGTAAATCATCAAAACTGGGGATGATCTCAGAGACCACTGCACACTAAGAAACCATAAGACAGAATTAGAAGAAAAAACAAGAAGATACATTTCAACTCAAAAGCTTTAAATGTGGGAATTGTCAGATACAGAATATAAAATTACTCCATATGCAATGATTAATCAAATAAATAATGGGATCACACACTTGAGGAAAAAAGCAAGAAACCACACAGAAAGAACAGGACGATTTTAAAAAGGAATGGAATTACTTCTCTTTTTCTTTTTTTGGTACAGGGGATTGAATCCAGGGGTGGTCACCACTAAGCCACATCCCCAGCCCTTTCTTTAATTTTTTTTTAGAGACAGGGTCTTTCTAAGTTGCTTAGAGTCTCACTAATTTGCTTAGAGCCTCGCCAAGTTGCTGAAGCTGTCTTTGAACTTGTGATCTTCCTGCCTCAGCCTCTGAGAGGCTGGGATTACAGGCATGCACCACTGTGCCTGGCTCAAATGGAATTTCTAAAAGTGAGAAAGTTTGAGGATATAATGGCTGAAAAAATTTCAGAATCAAAAATACAAGAGAATCCATAGTCTTGAGAGCATAATACATTCCAAAGAGTATTTAAAAAGGAAAAAAAATCAATAATTAGACATATTGCAATGAAACCTCAGTTCACAGAAGGAAATAGAAGATTAAAAAATAGCCAGAACTTTTCTTTAAAAAGTAAATATACACTTATCATAAGATCCTGCAATTGCACTCCTTGTTATCTACCAAAAGGAGTTGACCAAAGGAGCTGAAAAGTAATGTCCACACAGAAAACCCCACACAAAGTTTTAGAGCAGGTTCTTCAGAGTACTTTGAATGCATGTTTTATAAGAGAAGAAAGGCTGAAAATTAGTCAGGCATCCAAATTAAGAGGTTAGGAAAATTATAAAATAAAAAAATCCAAAGACATTTAAATATAGACATTCAAGATAAGAGCCAAATTCAATGAAACAGCAATCATTTGAAAGTATCAACAAATATAAGAATTTGGTTCTTTGATAGACATATTTCTATTGAGACTAACGAAGAAACAGAGAAAAAGTGTATTAGAAATGAACAAGGGAAAATAACAACATAATTAGAAATGAAAAAGGGAAAATAATGACATAAAGAAATGAAAAAGTTAATTTGAAAATATGTGCATAACTCTTAGTTACAAATATGAAAATTTCGAGAAAATATAGAAATTTCTATAAAAACCCCATAGTGAAAACTAATTCAAGATGAAATAAAACTTGAATTTTTTTTTTTTTTTTTTTTTTTTTTTTTTAGAGACAGGGTGTCACCGAGTTGCTTGTGCCTCACTTTTGCTGAGGTTGGCTTTGAACTTGAGATCCTCCTGCCTCAGCCTCCTGAGCTGCTGGGATTACAGGTATGCGCTACCATGCCTGGCAGGAGCTCTGACTTTTTGAAATGATATTACAAATTCAGATCCTTGATATTTCAAATTCAAGTTCTGTTATGAGTTGTACTCTTTCATTGCTACTAGAGTTTCATTATTTCTAGGTCTTTTCAGTGATAGCATTAGAAAAACATGTTTATGCTGGGCTTGGTGGTATATGCCTAATCCCAGTGACTCAGAAGTTTGAGGTTGGAAGATTGCAAGTTCAAAGCCAGCCTCAGCAACTTAGTGAGCTCCAAGCACCTCAGTGAGACCCTGTCTCCAAATAAAATACAAAAAAGGATTGGGGATATGGCTCAGTGGTTAAGTGCATCTGTGTTCAATCCCCAGTATTCAGAGAAAAAAAGAAAAAGAAAAACATGTTTATTAGAAATGATGAATTCATAATTATGCTTCATTCTCATCTCAAGGTATTCCTTGACTTTGCTATAAAAATATTTACTTAAACATGTTCTCATTTGCTTAGTCCTACAATTTATACCAACAAGTTTTAATATTGCTATATCCATAATACTATGAAAAATAAACCTATTAATAAGAGTTCAATAAGAACTTCAGACAATAAAGACAAAATATTTAATCTTGAAAATAAAGTTGCCTAAACAGAGAAGATGGTAAGAAATCATGAACAGAACCTCCAAGAACTATGGGACACCATGAAAAGAACAAATTTAAGAATTATTGGGATTGAGGAAGGCACAGAGATACAAACCAAAGAAATGAACAACCTATTCAATGAAATAATATCAGAAAATTTCCCAAAACTGAAGAATTAAATGGAAAATCAAATATAAGAGTCTTACAGAACACCAAATGCACAAAATTACCAAGGCATATTATAATGAAAATACCTCACCTACAAGACAAAGATAGGACTTTAAAGTCTGCGAGAGAAAAGCATCAGATTACTTATAAGGGGAAACCAATATGGATATCAGCAGATTTTTCAGTCCAGACCCTAAAAGCTAGAAGGGCCTAGAACAACATACTTCAAGGTCTGAAAGAACATGGTTGCCAATGAAGAATCCTATACCCAGCAAAACCAATCTTCAGATTTGAAGACAAAATAAAATCTATCCATGATAAACAAAAGATAAAAGATTTTACAAATAGAAAGCCTGCACTACATAATATTCTCAACAAAATATTCCACAACAAAGAAATGAAAAACAACAATATAGGTCAACAAAGGGAGGAACTGCCTTAAAGGAAAAACCAATCAAAGGAGAAAGGAAGTCAAGTTAAAAACCAAAAATAAGCCCAAATGACTGGAAATACAAATCATATTTCAATAATAACCCTGAACATTAATGGCCTGAACTCATCAATCAAAAGACATAGACTGGCAGACTGGAGTAAAAAGAAAGACCCAACAATATGCTGCCTTCAAGAGACTCATATCATAGAAAAAGACATCCACAGACTAAAGGTGAAAAGATGGGAATAAAACCTACCATGCACACAAACTCAGTAAAAAAGCAGGGGTTTCCATCCTTATTTCAGATAAAGGGGACTTCAAGTCAAAGTTAGTCAAAAGGGATAAAGAAGGACATTTCATACTGCTTAAGGGAACCATAAATCAGGAAGACATAATGATCATAAACATTTATGCACCAAACAATTGTGCATCCATGTACATCAAACAAATCCTTTTCAATTCCAGGAATCAAATAGACCAAAACACAATAATTCTGGGTGACGCTAACACACCAACCACTGTCACCACTGGCTAGATCTTCCAAACAAAAACTAAACAAAGAAAACATAGAACTCAATAACTTATATTTAACAGACATATATAGAATATTCCATCCATCAATGAGCGAATACACTTTCTTCTCAGTAGCACATGGAACCTTCTCAAAAATAGACCATATGTCTACAAAGCAGTCCTTAGTAAATGTAAAAAAAAAAAAAAAAAATAGAGATACTTTGTGTTCTATCAGATCATAATGGAATGGAATTAGAAATCAATGACAAAATAAAAAACAGATATTACTCCAACACCTGGAGACTAAATAATATGCTATTGAATGAAGCATGGATAACAGAAAACATCAGGGAGGAGATAAAAAAATTCTTAGAGGTAAATGAGAATGATGATACAACATATCAAAATCTCTGGGACACTAAGAAAGCAGTACTAAGAGGAAAATTCATTGCATGGAGCGCATTCCAGAAAAGAATGAAAAGTCAACAACTAAATGACCTAACATTACATCTCAAAGCCCTAGAGACAGAAGAACAGATCACCAAAAGTAATAGAAGACAGGGAATAATTAAAATAAGAGCTGAAATCAATGAAATTGAAACAAAAGAAACAATTCAAAAAAATTGACAAAGCAAAAAGTCGGTTCTCTGAAAAAGTAAACAAAATAGATGAACTCTTAGCCACACTAACAAAGAGAAGGAGAGAGAAAACTCAGATTACTAAAATTTGTGATGAAAAAGGAAATATCATGACAGACACCACGGAGATACATAACATAATGAGAGGCTATTTTGAAAATCTATACTACAACAAAATAGAAAATATCGATGACATCGGCAAATTTCTAGAGACATATGATCCTCCCAAACTGAACCAGGAGGACATACACAATTTAAATAGATCAATTTTAAGCAACAAAATAGAAGAAGCCATCAAAAACCTACCAACCAAGAAAAGTCCAGGACCAGACGGATTCTTAGCCAAGTTCTACAGACCTTCAAAGAAGAATTCATTCCAATACTTCTCAAATTATTCCATGAACTAGAAAAGGAGGGAACTCTCCCAAACTCATTCTATGAAGCTAGTATCATCCTCATACCCAAACCAGGCAAAGACATATCAAGGAATGAAAATTTTGGACCAATATCTCTGATAAATATAGATGCAAAAATCCTTTAACAAAATCCTGCCAAATCGCATACACAAACATGTTAAGAAGACAGTGCACCACAATCAAGTGGGGTTCATCCCAGGAATACAAGATTGGTTCAACATCCGGAAATCAATAAATGTAATTCATCACATCAATAGTTTAAGGTTAAGAATCATATGATTATTTCAATTGATACAGAGAAAGTGTTGGACAAAGTACAACACCCCTTCATGCTCAAAACACTAGAAAAAATAGGGACAGTAGGAACATACCTCCACAGTGTAAAGGCTATTTATGCTAAGCCCATGGCCAACATAGTCCATAATGGAGAAAAATTGAAAGCACTCCCTTTAAAAACTGGAACAAGACAGGGATGCCCTCTTTCACCACTTCTATTCAACATCGTCCTTGAAATAATAGCCAGAAATTAAATGGATACGAATTGGAAAAGAGGAACTCAAAGTTGTCACTATTTGCTGATGACATGATTCTATATTTAGAGGATCCAGAAAACTCCACCAGAAAACTTCTAGACCTCATAAATGAATTCACGAAAATAGCCCAGGATATAAAATCAACACGCATAAATCTAAAGCATTTTTATTCATAAGCAATGAAACATCTGAAAGGGAAATGAGGAAAACAACTTCATTCACAATAGCCTCAAAAAAAATAAAATACTTGGGAATCAATCTAACCAAAGAGGTGAAAGATATCTCCAATGAAAACTACGGAACATTAAAGAAAGAAATTGAAGAAGCCCTTAGAAGATGGAAAGATCTCCCATGTTCTTGGATAGAAAGAATTAATATTATCAAAATGGCCATACTTCCGAAGGTGCTATACAGATTTAACACAATTCCAATTAAAATCCCAATGACATTTCTCACCCTATGATTTTATCTAACTCAAATTAGAATGGCTATTATCATGAACACAAGCAATAATAAGTGTTGACGTGGATGTGGGGAAAAAGGCACACTCATACATTGCTGGTGGAATTGTAAATTGGTGCAGCCACTCTGGAAAGCAGTATGGAGATTCTTCAGAAAACTTGGAATGGACCCATTTGATCCAGCTATCCCACTCCTTCTCTATACCCAAAGGACTTAAAATCAGCATACTACAGTGATACAGCCACATCAATGTTCATAGCAGCTCAATTCACAATAGCCAGATTATGGAACCAACCAAGATGCCCTTCAATTGATGAATGGATAAAGAAACTGTAATATATATATATATATATATATATATATATATATAAAATGAAATATTACTTGGCCATAAAGAAGAATAAAATTATGGCATTTGCTGGTAAATGGATGAATTTGGAAAATATCATGCTAAGTGAAATCATGCTAAGTGAAAGGCCAAGCCCAAAAAAACAAAGACTGAATGTTTTCTCTGATAAGTGGATGACAATATGTAACAAGGGGTTCGGGGGAAGAGAAGGGATGGTGTAGAGGAAAATGGCGTAGGAAGGTGGGGGATGGAAAGAGAGTAGAATGAAACAGACAGTATTACCCTATGTACATGTATGATTACACGAATGGTGTGAATCTACATTGTGTACAACTATAGAAATGAAAAGTTGTACCCCATTTGTGTACAATGAATCAAAGTGCAGTCTGTAAAAATAAAAAAATTAATTAAAAAAAGAGTTCAAGATCAGAATACACACCATTTTGTTTTTGATTGTATGTGTCAATTATATAGAGATGAAGTTTTGTATTCACAAGTTACTTGGAATAATTCTCTCCTACTTCCCCCTACCTCAGGTTTCTATGCTCTTTATCTGAAGTACTATTGAGTCCATTTCCTTCTGTCTAAAACTTGAATTATTCTACAGCTACTAAAGACTTTGAACCAGTAATACTAATAAAAATGCTTCTGAAAGAAAATAAGAAATTAAGCCTAGACAGTTTTACAGGTAAATTCTCCCATTCAAGAAGAGATAATTCTAATCTTACACAAAGTACTTAGAGAATACAAAAGGGAAACTATTCCCCAAATCATTTTATAAAGCTTAGTTCCAAAATCATTGTAAAAAAGAAAAATCACCAGTCAATATCATTCATGAACACACACACACAAAAATTTCTATTAATATATTGAACAAAATGAATCCAGTAGTTTGATACAGGCAAAGCAAATTCTTGTGAATCCCTTTGTGGCATATGTACCTTCCTTTGCAGTGTGATTGTCACTTCTCCCATTGAGATGTGAAGTCTATCCCCTAACCTTTAATCTGGGCATTACCATCTGACTTGCTTTGGTCAATAAAACATTAGCAAGTATTGGAATGTACTTGCACAATATGCCTGCCCTACGTTTATGCTGAACACCCTTCTGTTACCATGGGGACAAGTCAGGGTGAACCTCCTGGAGAGAAGCCTGTGGTAGACAAGGAGATGCACTGTCCAGTTTTTCCTTCAGAGAACTTGTTGCCCAGCCATAGAAAGTGTGGTTAGCAGTCCGTATACATTTGCCAGCTCCTTCAGGACCACCTCAGCTGCAGAAAGCAGCCTATATCCTGTGATTGAATGAGCCTGGCAGCAGACATCTCAGTTGGGTCAGGTCACTCCAGAGTTCCCTACAAAGTGGGCTAAGATTTTGTGGAGTCTGTCACAGTTCCACTTCTCCCTCTGTTTTCTTCCCCTTTCTTTCACTGTTATTGATTCCTAATAAACATCTTGCACCTAAAACTCTGTCCACATTTGCTCCCAGAAAACCCTACTGACACTAAGACCATGCCTACCCCATGCAGCCCAGTTATCCCAGCAGCAGAAGCCCCACATGTGAGTCCATCCTGAAACACTAGTACTTACTGAGACAGCTCCAACTAAAAAAAAAACCAGCCGACTCAGATGATCATGAACAATAACAAATATTTGTTGTTTTATAATAGTAACTTTTTAAGAGTTATAACTCAGTCATAGAGGGCTGGGGACGTGACTCAGGGATCAAGTGCCCTGAGTTCAATCCCCAGTAACAAAAAAAGAATAAAGCCAACAAATTATGGGAAACATCTGTACAGGAAAAAAAAAAAAAAAAAACTTGTAATGTTTATTTAAAGATACTTAAAAAGACCTAAACAAATTGAGAAACATACCATGTTCAAATAGGAAGACTATCATAAAAATGTTGACCATCTCCAAGTCATCTGTATGTTTAAGGCAACTGTAAGCACAAGCTCAATACGATTTTTGTGGAATTTAATACAGTGATAAAATTGATATGAAAGTACAAAAGGCTAAGAAGAGACATTACTCTCCTGAAGTATATATTTTCTATTTTTTTCATTTTTTTTTATTATTTAAACAAACGGGATACATGTTGTTTCTCTGTACATGGAGTCAAGGCATACCATTTGTGTAATCATAAATTTACATAGGGCAATGTTGTTGGATTCATTGTTATTTTTTCCCTTCCCCCCACCCTCGCACCCCTCTTTTCCCTCTATACAGTCCTTCCTTCATCCATTCTTAACACCCTCCTTATCCCTAAACCTAAACCTAACCCTAACCCTAACGCTAACCTGCTCCCATGGGAGCATTATATGTCCTCATCCACTTATCAGCGAGATCATTTGCCCTTTAGTTTTTTGAGATTGGCTTATCTTACTTAGCATGATATTCTCCAATTTCATCCATTTGCCTGCAAATGACATAATTTTATCATTCTTCATGGTGGAGTAATATTCCATTGTATATATATGCCACAGTTTCTTTATCCATTCATCAATTGAAGGGCATCCAGGTTGGTTCCACAATCTGGCTATAGTGAATTGAGCAGCTATGAACATTGATGTGGCTGTATCTCTGTAGTATGCTGATTTTAAGTCCTTTGGGTATAGGCCAAGGAGTGGGATAGCTGGGTCAAATGGTGGTTCCATTCCAAGCTTTCCGAGGAATCTCATACTGCTTTCCAGAGTGGCTGCACTAATTTGCAACCCCACCAGCAATGCATGAGTGTACCTTTTTCCCCACATCCTCGCCAACACCTATTGTTCCTTGTGTTCTTGATAATCACCATTCTAATTGGGGCGAGATGAAATCTTAGGGTAGTTCTGATTTGCATTTCTCTTATTACTAGAGATGTTGAATATTTTTTCATATATCTGTTGATTGCTTGTACATCTTCTTCTGTGAAGTGTCTGTTCATTTCCTTAGTCCATTTGTTGATTGGATTATTTGTATTCTTGGTGTAGAGTTTTTTGAGTTCTTTATAGATTCTGGAGATTAGTGCTCTATCTGAAGTATGATTGGCAAAGATATTCTCCCACTCTGTAGGCTCTCTCTTCACATTACTGATAGTTTCCTTTGCTGAAAGAAAGCTTTTTAGTTTGAATCTATCTCAGTTGTTGATTCTTGCTTTTATTTCTTGTGCTATGGGAGCCCTGCTAAGGAAGTCTGATCCTAAGCCAACAAGTTGAAGGTTTGGACCTACATTTTCTTCTATAAGATGCAGGGTCTCTGGTCTGATTCCGAGGTCCATGATCCATTTTGAGTTGATTTTTGTGCAAGGTGAGAGATAGGGGTTTAGTTTCATTCTGTTGCATATGGATTTCCAGTTTTCCCAGCACCATTTGTTGAAGAGGCTGTCTTTTCTCCATTGCATATTTTTGGCACCTTTGTCTAGTATGAGAAAATTGTATTTATTTGGGTTTGTGTCCGTGTCCTCTATTCTGTACCATTGATCTACCTGTCTATTTTGGTACCAATACCATGCCGTTTTTGTTACTATTGCTTTGTAGTAGAGTTGTTGAAGTTCTGGTATTGCGATACCCCCTGTTTCATTCTTCCTGCTAAGGATTTCTTTAGCTATTCTGGGTTTCTTATTCTTCCAGATGAATTTCATGATTGCTTGCTCTATTTCTGTAACGTATGTCATTGGGATTTTAATTGGAATTGCATTGAATCTCTATAGCACTTTTGGTAGTATGGCCATTTTGACAACATTAATTCTTCCTATCCAAGAACATGGGAGATCTTTCCATCTTCTAAGGTGTTCTTTAATTTCTTTCTTTAGTGTTCTGTAGTTCTCATTGTAGAGGTCTTTCACCTCTTTTGTGAGATTGATTCCCAAGTATTTTATTTTTTTCAAGGCTATTGTGAATGGGGTAGTTTTCCTAATTTCTCTTTCTGAAGATTCATCACTTATGTATAAAAATGCATTGGATTTATGAGCATTGATCTTGTAACCTGCTACTTTACTGAATTCACTTATGAGTTCTAAGAGTTTTCTGGTGGAATTTCCAGGTTCCTCTAAATATATAATCATGTTATCAGTGAACAGGGATAGTTTGAGTTCTTCTTTTCCTATTCGTATCCCTTTAATTTCTTTGGTTTGTCTAATTGCTGTGGCTAGAGTCTCAAGAACGATGTTGAATAGAAGTGGTGAAAGAGGGCATCCCTGCCTTGTTCCAGTTTTTAGGGGGAATGCTTTCAGTTTTTCACCATTTAGAATTATATTGGCCATGGGCTTAGCGTACATGGCCTTTACAATCTTAAGGAATGTTCCCACTACCCCAATTTTTTCTAGTGTTTTGAGCATGAAGGGATGCTGTATTTTATCGAATGCTTTTTCTGCATCTGTTGAAATAATCATGTGATTCTTAACTTTTAGTCTGTTGATATGGTGAATGACATTTATTGATTTCCGGATGTTGAACCAACCTTGCATCCCTGGGATAAAACCCACTTGATCATGGTGCACTATCTTTTTAATATATTTTTGTATGCGATTTGATAAAATTTTGTTGAGAATTTTTGTGTCAATGTTCACTAAGGATATTGGTCTGAAATTTTTTTTCCTCGATGTGTCTCTGTCTGGTTTAGGTATCAGGATGATATTGGCTTCATAGAATGAGTTTGGGAGTGTTCCCTCCTCTTCTATTTCATGGAATACTTTGAGGAGTATTGGAATGAGCTCTTCTTTAAAGGTTTTGTAGAACTCGGCTGAGAACCCATCTGGTCCCGGACTTTTCTTTGTTGGTAGGCTTTTGATGACCTCTTCTATTTCGTTGCTTGAAATTGATTTATTTAAGTTGTGTATGTCCTCCTCGTTCAGTTTAGGTAATTCATATGTCTCTAGAAACTAGTTGATGTCTTCGAGGTTTGCTGTTTTGTTGGAATATAGATTTTCAAAATAGCTTTTATTATGTTTTGTATTTCACTCGTGTCTGTTGTGATATTTCCTTGTTCATTCTGAATTTTAGTAATTTGAGTTTTCTCCCTCTTTCTCTTTGTTAGTGTGGCTAAGGGTTTATCAATTTTGTTCAATTTTTCAAAAGAACCAACTATTTATTTTGTTAATTTTTCCAATTGTTTCTTTTGTTTCAATTTGGTTGATTTTGGCTCTGATTTTAACTGTTTCCTGTCTTCTACTACTTTTGGTGTTGGTCTGCTCTTCTTTTTCTTTTGAGCTGTAGTGTTAAGTCATTTATTTGTTGATTTCTACTTCTTTTGTTGAATGTGTCCCATGAAATAAATCTTCCTCTAAGTACTGCTTTCATAGTGTCCCAGAGATTTTGATATGAAGTGTCTTTTTTCTCGTTTACTTCTAAGAATTTTGTTATTTCCCTCCTGATGTCTTCTGTTATCCATGCATCATATAATAGTGTATTATTTAATCTCCAGTTATTGGAGAAGTTTCTGTTTTTTATTCTGTCATTTATTTCTAATTTCAATCCATTATGATCTGATAGAGTACAAGGTAGTATCTCTATCTTCTTGTATTTGCTAACAGTAGCTTTGTGGCATAAAACATGGTCTAGTTTAGAGAAGGATCCATGTGCTGCTGAGAAGAAAGTGTATTCGTTCTTTGTTGGATGGTATATTCTATATAAGTTGGTTAAGTCTAAATTGTTGATTGTGTTATTGAGATCTATGGTTACTTTATTCAATTTTTGTTTGGAAGATCTATCCAGTGGTGAAAGAGGTGTGTTAAAATCGCCTAGTATTATTGTGTTGTGTCTCTTTGATTTCTGGAATTGAGAAGGATTTGTTTGACGTACATGGATGAGCCAATGTTCGGGGCATAGATATTTATGATTGTTATGTCTTGCTGATTTATGCTTCCCTTAAGCAGTATATAATGTCCTTCTTTATCCCTTCTGAATAGTTTGGCTTGAAGTCCACATTCTCTGAAATGAGGATGGATACTCCAGCTCTTTTGTTGTGTCCGTGTGCATGGTATGTTTTTCCCCATCCTTTCACCTTTAGTCTATGGGTATCTCTTTCTATGAGATGAGTCTCTTGCAGGCAGCATATTGTTGGATTTTTCTTTTTAATCCAATCTGCCAGTCTATGTCTTTTGATTGATGAGTTCAGGCCATTAACATTCACAATTATTATTGTGATATGAGTTGTATTCCCAGTCATTTGACTCATTTTTTTTTTTTTTTTTTACACGATTTGGTTTCTCCTTTATTTGGCTATTCCTTTAGGCTAGGTCCTCCCGTTGCTGATTTGCATCATTGTTTTTCATCTCTTCCTCATGGAATATTTTGCTGAGAATGTTCTGTAATGCTGGCTTTCTTTTTGTAAATTCCTTTAGCCATTGTTTATCATGGAAGGATCTTATTTCATGGTCAAATCTGAAAGTAAGTTTTGTTGGGTATAAGATTCTTGGTTGGCATCCGTTTTCTTTCAGGGCTTGTTAAATGTTGTTCAGGCCCTTCTAGCTTTTAGGGTCTGGATTGAAAAATCTGCTGATATTCTTATTGGTTTCCCCCTGAATGTAATTTGATTCTTTTCTCTCACAGCCTTCAAAATTCTGTCTTTATTTTGTATAATGTGCCTTGGTGTGGGTCTGTTGTAATTTTGTATATTTGGAGTCCTATAAGCCTCTTTTACTTGGTTTTTCCATTTCATTCTTCATATTTTGGAAATTTTCTGATATTATTTCATTGAATAGATTGTTCATTCCTTTGGTTTGTTTCTCTAAGCCTTCCTCAATCCCAATAATTCTTAAATTTGGCCTTTTTATGATATCCCATAATTCTTGTAGATTCTGTTCATGATTTCTTACCCTCTTCTCTGTTTGGTCAACTTTGTTTCTGAGATTAAATATTTTTTCTTCAATGTCTGAGATTCTGTCTTCCAGGTGTTCTATCCTATTGGTTATGCCTTCTATGGAGTTTTTAACTTGGTTTATTGTTTCCTTCATTTCAAGGATTTGTTTTTTTTTTTTTTTTTCAGTATCTCTGTCTCTTTATTGAAATGATCTCTTGCTTCCCCTATTTTCTCTTTTCACTGTTGACTGGTGCGATCATTTAGTGCCTGCATTTGCTCTTTCATCTCCTCCTTCAATGCCTGCATTTGCTCTTTCATCTCCTCATTTGCTTCCCTGATTGTTTTAATTATGTACATTCTGAATTCCCTTTCTGACATATCTTCTGCTGTGCTGTCATTGGGTTTTATTGATACAGTATCTAGGTTTGTTTGGGACATTTTCTTCCCTTGTTTTCTCATATTGGTCAGATGTCAGTGGGACTCTGTGATATTGCAGATTTCCTCTATTGGCTTATAGTGTCCCTGTAGATTTCCAGTATATCACCTCCCAGCCTTCAGTAGCCTGAAGTCTTGGAGTAACTTGATAATGCAGTGCTTCCTAAGAAAGCTGCCCCTAGCCTGCTACTGGTTCCAGGGCTGGGAGCTGGCTCTGTGTGTAAAGGCTCTCACTGGGGGGCCTGCTCCGAGAAGCTGGCCATGTGGGAGGAGCCCACTGCCGGAGTGCACAGGGCTGCCTGGGGAAGACTCTAGCTGCCCTGCCTTACTCTGATAAGCCGCCCCTATCCGGGCCTGCTACTCAGGCTGAGCTTCACCGGGTGGGGGAGACTCACCCCCTGGCTATATTTTAGTCCGAGTCTCTCAATGCCTTCCCTTCTTGAATCATGGGTTCTGGAGCGACTGGAGATGCAGTCACCCTCTAGTCCGCCATCTTGGATCGCCCCCTGAAGTATATATTTTCAACACATTAACTGATTCTGACTATAGGTTAGTAATTACAATTCAAAGAACACCTAGAAGTAAGAATAAAAAAATCCCAAAGATAAATATGACATAAAACACAAGAATACCAGAGAGGAATGAAATGGCATTTCAATGATAAAAATATAAATGGTCAATAACATGACAAAATGACCAACCTCATTAAATAGGAAAACCAACGCCACAACAAAAATACTATTTCATAACCATGAATTAGTAAAAATTTTTAAATTCTGACAACATTAATTGTAAGAGAGGTTGTAATCAACATGTGTGCTTATGCTCTCATGGTGGGAATATCAATCAGCACAAAACTTTGTGGGAAATTTTGTCTAGTTGAACATTCACAACTTACAACTTAACAAGTGTCCTTCTAAATATATACTATGGATAGAGTTACACAGATGCACCATCAGACCTGGGGAAGTGTTTCAGCCTCATTTTTTTAAAAGAAAAACTGAAAACCACACAAATGTCCACTGATAGAATACATACATCCATTTTGGCAAATTAATTGGATGAAATATTATAGTATTATAATATATAATGTTATAGAATAGTAGGCTACAAAATATGCATATGAACAAAATTGAGTGAATATTGAATGATAAAAGGAAGTCTTAGAAGAATATATTATGATAGTATTTTTATAAAGTCCTGAAGTGAGACAAACCAAAAATACAGCAGCATATGTAGTAGACTGTCTCCTTGGTTAATATTTTCCTGGTAAATTCAATTAAAATTAACTACATATGGGAGAAATCTTGCATTTCACTTTGACACAACTAGAGGAACATCAGCGCCACGGGGATATTTTGAAAAGCTGATTGCCAAGCAAGGGGGTTTCATCTCTACTATTGCTGGCACTAAGAGGCTGTGTCACTATGTTGCATGTTAACGATTGTGTGTTACTAATTGTTTAGCAATCAGGAAGTGATATTTTAAACATCAACACTCTAACTTAACAGTTTGTCCCTTACCTGGGGTGTTTTACTGTTTTGAGAGACATGCAATTCACTGTAATTTTTCCATTTAATATAATAAAATGGGCTCCTTGCTAGCCTTTTTTTTCTTTTTGCACAGAACATCTGATTATTTAGGAACACATTAAATAGGAGACAACAGTATTTTATTTAAGAATGTGTACACGTATGGTAAAGTTATTTTTAAAAAGCATGGGAAAAGGCAATTTACACGTACACTCTTAGGGACAAACTTAAAACTTTGTATAAAGTAACAAAAGAAATCACAAAAGCAAAAAAGAGGTAATGATTTGTGGCAAGAAACCTCGAATGACCTGTACCTCCTGATATTCACACCATGTGTTATCACTTCCTCTTGTGTGTGGATTAGATTTAGTAACTCATTTCTAACAAATAGAACATGGCCAAAGGTGAAATTTTGTTAATTCCAAGATTAATTTACAAAAATACTGTGGCTTCCATCTTGGCACTCTTCCTTGCTCACTTGCTCAGAGTGAAGCCAGCTAGCATACAGTACATTGCTTCATGGAGAGGTTGTGGCGCAAGGTGGCCTTTTCCTAACAGCCAGCAAGGAACTGAGCCTCTCAGTACATTTGCCAAGGAACCTCATTCTCCCAAAAATCACAAGAGAGAACTTGGAGCAGATCCTTCTGCTCTAGAAAGGCATTCAGATGAGACCACACCCTGGTGAGAGCCAGGAAATACATGAGGGTTCTGGATTCAGTGGTGCCCATCTGTGTTCCTGGCTTGCAGAAACGATGAGATAGTAGAAGTTTGTAATTTGAAAGCATAAAGTCTTGAAGATATTTGCTATGTAGCAAAAACAACAACAAAAACCCTAAAAATTAATTAGTAAAAAATATGGGATTAAAAATATTAATGATGAGGAGAACCTAGAGAGGTAAGCACAGACAAGCATTTGCTAATCTGGAAGAAACATCTGTGAAACTGAGGTATACATTTGGCAACCTGGTGGAGTATGATAAACATGACTCCAAGTCCAGGAACTACCTAGCTGAGACAGGTGAATTCTCAGGAAGGGAGAAAGAGACCTTTACTAGATAGAGACCCAGATCTGTGAGCATGACCGGCCATGTTTGTCTGTTAAGTTAGATGAACAAAACCTCCAATGTATGCTTATACCGGATCAGTTAGAACAAAAACAACCAATTTAAGTGTCACCAGATTAAAAAACCTACACAATGTGCCCACAACAGATTTATGGCTTAACCTAGAAGAAACATTCTGAATGCCAAATATCAAATGATTGACATGGGATTTGATTTTTCACAAAAGCTTGCTTGGGAACCTGCACATTTCTTTCCAAAAAATTATGTACATAGTCAGAGTTTGACCCTGGTGTGTCACTGGTCTTCTCTGAGGTGAGCCGTGTCCTTATCCTGCCTTTAGGGTGTGCATACTTTTTTGTCTTTTAATAAATCTTTGTTTGCACCTTGCTTTTAATGAGTCCTAAAATTCTTTTCAGCAATGTTAAGAACCTGCCCAGGCCTAGTTGAGGTTCCAAGGTCCCTTGAAGGGACATCCAAGACCTCTGGTGACACAATGAGGATTCTTTTCTGTACATTTCTGAGGATTGAACCAAGGGGTGTTCTACCACTGAGTTACATTCCTAGTCCTTTTTATGTTTATTTTGAGGCAGGGTCTCCTCCAACCCCCATTTTTTTATTAGTGCATTATAATTATACACAATAGTGGGATTCATAGTTACATATTCATTCACACACATGATTCAACAATCTATTTGGTCAATAACATTGAGACAGGATCGTGCTAAGTTGCTCAATATGGCCTTGAACTTTCTAACCTCCTGCCTCAGCATCCCAAGTAGCTGGAATTACAGGCATGTGCCACCATGCCCACAATAAGGAGTCTTAGGTCCACATTTACTTTAACCTGGAAACAAAAGGGCTGAACTCCAGGAAACAAATTCTGTGAATTTTTTAAAAAATAAATATTTCCTCTTAATTTCTTATAATTTTATTTATTTATGTGGTGCTGAGGACCAAACACAGTGACTCATGATAGGCAAGCCCTCTACCACTGAGCCACAAACCCAGCCCAAATTCTCTGGGAGCCTCAAACTTTGAACCTGAAATACTGTGGTCATAGATAAGCCTCTAGGATCTGGCATAAGCAAAGAAAACTGCTCTTTAAAGGTAGATGCTACCATAGAAGACCTCCTTTGATTTCTTTCCCCTCCACCCCCATCGAATATTATGACTAGCACCAAGACAAAGACAACCCGGCACAAGGAGGGATCAAGAGGTAACAAAAGAAAAATAGGGATAGTAGGAACATACCTCAACATTGTAAAGGCTATCTATGCTAAGCCCACAGCCAACATCATTCTAAATGGAGAAAATCTGAAAGCAGTCTCCCTAAAAACTGAAACAAGGCAGGGGTGCCGTCTTTCACCACCTCTATTCAACATCGTCCTTGAAACTCTAGCCAGAGCAATTAGGCAGACCAAAGAAATTAAAGGGATAGGAATAGGAAAAAAAGAACTCAAACTATCACTATTTGCTGATGACATGATTCTATATTTATAGGAACCAAAAAATTCCACCAGAAAACTTCTAGAACTCATAAATGAATTCAGTAAATCTAATGCACTTTTATTTATAAGTGATGAACCCTCTGAAAGAGAAATTAGGAAAACTACCCCATTCATAATAGTCTCAAAAAAAAAATAAAATAAAACTTGGGAATCAATCTAACAAAAGAGGTGAATCACAGACCTCTACAATGAGAACTATAGAACACTAAAGAAAGAAATTAAAGAAAACCTTAGAAGATGGAAAGATCTCCCATGTTCTTAGGCAGAATTATTATTGTCAAAATGGTCATACTACCAAAAGCGCTACACAAATTCAATGCAATTTCAATTAAAATCCCAATTCCTCATAGAAATACAAAAAGCAATCATGAAATTCATTTGGAAGAATAAGAGACCCAGAATAGCTAAAGCAATCCTTAGCAGGAAAAGTGAAGCAAGGGGTATCACAATACCAGAACTTCAACTATACTACAGGGCAATAGTAACAAAAATGGCATGGTATTGGCACCAAAATAGGCAGGTAGACCAATAGTACAGAATAGAGGACACAGAGACAAACCCACATAAACACCATTTTCTCATACTAGACAAAGGCGCCAAAAACATACAATGGAGAAAGGATAGCCTGTTTAACAAATGGTGCTGGGAAAATTGGAAATCCACAGGCAGGCAAAATAAAACTAAACCCCTATCTCTCACACTTAATAAAACTCAACTCAAAATGTATCAAGGACCTTGGAATTAGACCAGAGACCCTGCACCTAATAGAAGAAAAAGTAGGTCCAAATCTTCATATTGGCATAGGACCAAACTTTCTTAACATGACTCCCAAGGCACAAGATATAAAAGCAGTAATCAATAATTGGGATAGATTGAAACTAAAATGTTTTTTCTCAGCAAAGGAAACAATCAACAATGTGAAAAGAGAGCCTACAGAGTCGGGGAAAATCTTTGCCGCACACACTTCAGATAGAGCACTAATCTCCAAAATCCATAAAGAACTCAAAAAACTTTACACCAAGAATACAAATAACCCAATCAATAAATGGGCTAAGGAAATGAGCAGACACTTCACAGATCTACAAGCAATCAACAGATATATGAAAAAATGTTGAGCATCTCTAGTAATAAGATAAATGCAAATCAAAACTACCCTAAGATTTCATATCACCCCAATTAGAATGTCTATTATCAAGAATACAAGCAACAATAGGCGTTGGAGAGGATGTGGGGAAAACAATACACTCATACATTGCTGGTGTTGCAAATTGGTGCAGCCACTCTAGAAAACAGCATGGAGATTCCTTAGAAAACGGAATGGAACCACCATTTGACCCAGTTATCCCACTCATTGGCCTATATCCAAAGGACTTAAAATCAGCATACTACAGTGATGCAGCCAATCAATGTTTATAGCAGCTCAATTCACAATAGCTAGATTGTGGACCCAACCTAGATACCCTTCAATAGATGAATGGATCAAGAAACTGTGGCATATATGTACAATGGAATATTATTCAGCCATAAAGAATAAAATTATGGCATTTACAGGTAAATAGATGAAGTGGGAAAATATCATGCTAAGTGAAATAAGCCAATTCCCAAAAACCAAAGGCCAAAATGATTTCTCTGATAAGTGGTTGATTATACAAAATGTGTTGGGGGGCAGTGGTGGTAAGTGAAGAATAGAAGAAGGATGGAATGTGCAGATGGAAATGAGGAGTGGGAGGGGGCAAGGGAAGGAAATAGAATGAGACAAACATCATTACACTATGTACATGTATGATTACACAAATGGTATGACTCTACTTCGTGTACGACTAGAGAAATGAAGTTATACTCTATTTGTGTACCACGAATCAAAATAAAAAAATAAAAAATAAAAAAGAGGTAACAAAAGAAATGGACAAAAATCTAAAATGTGTATAAACGTTGGCACACATATCTGAGTACTAGTTATATCTTCTATAGGGACCCCCACCTCCGTCGAAGGCCCATGCTGTGGATGGAATCCAGGGCCTTGTGCATGCTAGGTAAGCACTCTACCACTGAGCTATATCCCTGACCCCCTTCTATAGGTATTCTTAAAATCTGTACACACATTCAAACCAAAAAAATTTTCTTCAACACTGCTGGTAATAACAAAGACCAGGAAACCATCTCAAAACTTTTAAGTAGGAAATTCATTACATCAGTATCACAAGATACCACATTAAAAAGAAATGAGGTAGTTCTAACGAAGTACTTTCAAAAATTTTACATAAAAAATTCATATTATGTATAGTAAGCCCCAATTCATTTCATATATAGCTATATGCATACATAGGCAAATATAAAACCTGTACATGCTTACTTTTGCACAGGCAACTTCCGAATGAACACATAAACTGCTAACAGTGGTTGCCTCTGGGTAAAGGGATGGGAACTTCTGTTGAGAGGGAAGCTTACTTTTCATTTTATAGCTTTTAGTCTTGTTTTATATATTTTTTGCCATTGGATTTTGTTTTTAATTAAAAAAAAAAACGCAAAATATATGGTGGAGTGTAACTCAGTGATAGTACTCTTGGCTAGCATGTGAAAGGTCCTGGGTTCCAGTCCCAGCCCTGGAAAAACAGAACAAAACAAAAAGCATAAAATGGCTTTCTTAAATGCCTGCAATGATCATTTAGGAAATATAATGAGATAAAGCAACAAAAACATTCATAGAAGTCAATGACAAAAAGAAAATGGGGAAACAAAAAAAACTTACGAAGGTGTACGAGTAATTTATATTATACTTTAAGATGCTGAAAAGAATATTTTAAATATTGTGAGAAAAATTATAATAGGACATTTTATGTAATCAGATTGGCAATGCTTTTTACGAATAACAACATATTGGCAAAATTATGAAGAAAAACATGAAGTACTTCTTCATAGCTGTTGGTGACATAAATTGTTAAAACCTCTCTGATAAACAATGGAGGTCTGTGATGAAAGTCTTAAAAACAAACCCCAAACTTTGACCAAAAATTCCACTTCTATAAACCTATAAATAGGTAAAAAGATTTCATTAAAGATATTCATGACAATTCTGCTGTTAACAATAAATAATGGTTAAACAAAAACTGTCATTTTCCACTAGACAATCTAAAAGTCAATTTGATCCAGATTACACTGGAAGTGATAATGGCACTGGTAGTGATTAGTTTAATTAGTATGGTAACTGAACTCTAGAACAACACTGTTCTAGAGTTGAGATGAATATGTTCTGTACCTGTGATCTCCAATGCTCTGGCTGTTGCTACTGAACACTTGAAATGTGACTCATGCAACTGGTTTAATGTTAACCCATTTAAATGTAAATACCACATGGGGTTACAGGATAAGACTGCACTTGTCTAGAAACAGCTTTCTTTTTTCAGATTAAACTCCTGCCATATCACAATCCATACTGATTTTCTCAGGAGCCAAACAATTTTGGACTGGAAGAGTCAAGTGTAACCTCTGCATTCCTCATGAATTAATAATCTTATTTGCCCCTAACATGAGAAATAGCTTTGTAGTGCCCCCAAGTGGATATATAGTCTTATGCTTTTATTGACCTTTTCTAATCTTTTAGTCTATCGGTATTTCAGCAAAAGCAGCTGAAATTGCTATTAAATCTTTCTAATTGCATTGGGCATTACAAATATCTGTTTATCTGAGTTCCAAAGATTTTAAAAATGTGCTTTGAGTGTCAAATTCTAAATTTGTTTTTAGAAAAATAAGATTTTTTCTTTTATATCATTTGAATTAAATTTCTTCCTTTGAATAAGCCAGTGGGTTGAAGGGTGAACTATTCTTGGAGCCAAATAGGGTCCATGCCCCATCTGACCTCCTCTGGCCCATTTCCTGTAAGATAGAATCCATAGGACCAAGGGATATATGTGCCCACTGGGAAAAAGTGCTCTGGTTCTGCCTTGTCCACACTTCACTCTAGATGCCTGAGATCCCAGAATTCCCTGCCAGCTTGTTACCAAGACATGCAAAGATTCTTCCCTAAACAGTCCTTCCAAAGTTAAAAACACCCTGAAGATGCTCACCCTTTTAACCAAGGGATGGCCAAGAAAGGCTGTTTTCTTTTTAATTGACTTCAACTGAGCTGGCAGGATTTAAAAAAATCTCCCCAGGAGTTTCTACTATGAAGTCAAAAGTCCAGTAAGCTATTTCAGGGTGGGGAAGGGGTTGCAGCTTTGGAAGCTCTACATTGGCAGGACTACCACTGGAATGTTCTGGATCTTCAACAATTAAGCGAAACTTGTGCAAAGGTGAAATGCTGAGTGATTAAACATCAATATGAATTCTGGGTCTCTGGGAAATCTTAATTTCTGGTTAATCTTATCCATTCTTCCCTTTATTCCAAGCTTATAAATCTGTAGACACACAGTGATCACCATTTCATCACAGAAATATTTTCTGCCAGTTCAAGGCCAGCCTCAGCAACTTGAGACTCTTAAATAAAAAGGCTCTCACTCAGAAAATTCCTTCCATACAGAAGTCATTTAAGGTTGTTTAAGAAATGCCAAGCCCTGTAGAAGACTTGTAACTATAGAAGACCTTGGGCCTGGCTATCAAATGGGAATGGACACATTTCCTAGGTGTGGATATATATTAAGTGAGAACATATGTTATGCAAAATGGGAATATGGTTGATTGTTTTGGCAAAAATATTTCAAATTTTAAAAATTAATTTTGCAACAATCAAGTGGAGACTCATAAAATGCAAAACAAGTTATTACTTCATTCTACATTATTGTATTGATTTAAGAAATGAAGATCTCTTGTCAATAAAAAAGAAATGATGTATCCTAGAACCAATGTGAGGTTGAAAAATGAATTGCTTGTATTTAATAGATTTGGAGAGTTTCATGTTAGTTTACTAGGTGTATGCATATATCCAACAGTATTTGATCATAACAGAAGGCAGTAAATGGTTAAAAACAGCTATTACGAAAAAAGGAACCACAGTATAAGAGCACTCTCATGAATAAAGAGCTTTTCCTCCCCTAACCTCCAATTATAGCATAGAGCATTGATTCGCCACTAGGATGGCTCCAGTAGGAAAATTCAACAGTTAACAGTCAGCTAAAGAAGCAAGCAGATCTTTGGTGATTCTCATTAATGCACCATGCAGACTCTTGCCATCTGGACCCATCAGCCAGATGGACCACTGCAGTGCCAGAGGACCTGTGCTGCCCACAGGTGATAAGGTCAGATCTGATAGGGCTTTGTAGGCCATTGTAAGGGTGTTGACTTGTAGTCAATAAAACTGAAAGCCATTGTAGGGTTTTGGAACAAGGAATGACATGATCTGATCATGTTTTAAAATGGTTACTCTGGCTATTATATTGAAAATAAACTATAAGGGGTAAAAAGTCAATTCAGGGAGACCAATTTAGGAGGCTATTATAGAAACATAATAGATGTTAAGAGATGATGCTCAGAACAAGGTGGCTGAAGTAAGGTAGCAAGAAGAGGTCAGACTAGCTATATTTAGAAAATAGAGCCAACACTTCCTGATGGACTAGATGAGGGATGAAGACAATGAGGTATTAAGGATGAGTCCAAGGTTTTAGACCAGAGTGGATGGAATTGTCATCAGTTTAAATGGGAATTTGAATGGAACAGGTTTTGACAGATCAATTTTATTTTGTATATGTGGAGTTTGAGATGTGTAAGACATCCAAGTTACAGTCAACTAAACATATATGTCTAGAGGAGAGAGAGACTAGGTTGAAGGTACAAATAGGGTCATAGTATCCATAAGTATATGGTCTTTAAAATGAGCTACGATAAGAGCCAAGGGAACGCATATTGATAGAAATCCCATCTCTCCTATTAGTCAGAAATCTCCTAGAAAACAGTTTATTAATGTTCTAAGCACTTTACCCAAGTTTTGAAAGGCGCTCAGTGTCAGAATTTCTCACCAACCATCTTATTCTAAATAGGGATGGAAAATAGAAAACCAAAAAATAAAGACAAAATTAAACAGTCAACCTAGCCCAAAGCAGCATGTTCTCACTTAAGTCCCACATTACCCTTTCTCCCTTTTTGGCCACAGTTCCAAATTCAATCAGCAGACAGAATGGAAGAGGACGAGGCCAGAGCACCTGAGTTTTCCTGCAGTCTTTCTTGTAGGAGGTAGAGAACAGTCAACACAGGAGTGGTGGGGACTAGGCTGGGCACAAGGAAGATTTCTAAAGCTAAGAGGAAAAAGGCCTCTTTCTGTGCACTCAGGATTTCTCAGACAAGAGCACCAGAACCCCGAATCTAGCCTTCTAGTTTTGGATTCCTGTAGGAAAGTCATTAACTTATGGATAGGACTTTCCCCTCTTTCTTTCTACATTATGTAACTACTCTTCATCCCAATTTTTTAATGTAAGATTTCAGACTTAGTCTGACTGAGAGGAGACCTAGGAGATCATGTAGTTCACTATTCTAATCTTACTAATAAGAACACCAAGTTCCAAGAATATTCAGATGATTTGCCTAGGCCCACAAAGTTTGTCAGAGAGTGCTCAGAGCAGAGTTCTTTCCAAGGCTCTGTCCACCTGGCCACCCTGTATGACCACTAAATAAACCCAAAGCAGATTCAGAAGAAAAAAACTAAAAATCAGAAAATCCTATCAAAGAACATTCCTTTATTTAGCTCAGGCAAATAAAAGGGAACATAAAATTAACACTAATTTTTTTTAACCAAATACCAGCATACACCAACTCCTGAAAATCAGTGTACATGAGATTATTTACTAGTAAAGATTATCAAACTAGTAAAGTACAAATTACACATTTAAATTTGATACCTAAGTTGGCTTTTAGAACTAATACAATGCTAGGATGGAGATAATTCAGTCCAGTTAAGGTGGAAACATATTTGGGAAATCTATGAATCCAGATAAGATTTCTCTGTTGCTTAATTTCAAAGGGAACAGTTGCCTTTAATAGTGAGGTTCAAAGATCAAATTGTTTATTCTAGACCTTCAAGAACTACTAAGAAGCAACAAATAATGCCGTTTTCCAAATGAGAATTTTGCCCCAGCCTGCAGGACATCAACGGGTATCTGGAGGGGGGTGCTGGGATTGAAAGAGACAAGAGACACGAGAAATGGAGACAAGACAAAAGCCTGATCAAGTCTCGTTTATTAGAGGAATAAACACAGTTAATATAAAGTACAGAAACCAATCAGAGTAAAGCGTGCGAAGGCAAGACCAGTCTTGCGCCAGAACTCCAATAAGGAAGTGTAATTGTCCAATCATGAAGCACCACGCAATCTAGTGTGATGCACCTGGTATAGTCTGACAGGTGTGTAAACAGGTAATGGCACGCCCCACCAACATCTGGCAGGCGCCATCTTAGCTCAGCATGAGGCGCGGCAGGGGGGGTGACCATGAGTCAAAGCGCCTGACCACGAGCCAAGGCGCGTGACCATGAACCAAGGCGCGTGACCTGCCGGCTCCGGACAGAATTTTTGTTAACTCTTAACATCACAAGTGTTAATTTAAAAAATTGGTTATATACATAGTAATTTCAAGATGATTTAAAAAAAATATTAACAAATTTTCAAGGAGTAGATGTGGGATAAATTTCTGCTTCCAGGTTGGATTTTTACCATTCCAGTTCAGTTTACAGAACTCAAGTTGAAGCTCACTAATTATCTATTATGTTATCTTAAAATCAGTAACCCTGAAAACTAATAACCATGATTAAAAATGTGGGAATCAAGAGAATGAGAAGATAAGCCACATCATGGGAGAGAATATTTGCAAAAGACACATATAATAAAGAATTGTTGGGAATGGGAAAGACAGTAGAAACAATCAGATATAACTTTCCTATGTTTGCATATAAACGTACAACCGTGTAACTCCACATCATGTACAGCTACAAAAATGGGTAGTTATACTCTAGTATATATATCAAAATACATTATGCTGTCATGTATAACTAAAAAGAAAAATTAAAAAATAATTGTTATTCAAAATATACAGAACTCTTAAACCTCAATCATAAGAAAATGAACAATCAATTTAAAAATAGGCAAAAGACCTTTGAACAGACACCTGCCCAAAGATATGCAAATACAAATAAGCATATGAAAAACAAAAGATGCTCAGCATCACACGTCATTAAGGAAATGCAAAATTAGACAAGATACCAGTTCATGTTTCTTAGAAAGGTCAAAATCTAAAACATAGGCCACCTCAAATGCTGGTGAGGCTCTGAAGTAATACAAATACTCATTGCCTGTGGTAAGGTAAAATAGTACTGTCACTTTGAAAAATAGTTTGGCAATTTCTTACAAAACACTTATCAAACAAACCATCAATCAAGCTCCTTGGTATTTACCAAACAGTTGATACTTTATGTCCACACAAAACCCACAAACAGATCTTTATAGCAGCCTTATTTGCAACTGCCAAAAGTTGGAAGCAAACCAAGATGCCTTTCAGTAGGTGAATGGATAAGCAAACTGTGGCTATCCATACAGTGGAGTATTACTCATTGCTAAAAAGGAAATGAGCTATCAAGCCATAAAAAGACATGAAGGAAACTTACATGCATATTACTAGGTGAAGGAAGTCAACCTAAAAGGTCTACATACCGTATGATTCCACCTATATAAAATTTCTAAAAAAGGAAAAAAAAATTGGAGAAGTAAAAAGACCAGTGGTTGGTGGGTAAGGGGGATGCCAGGGGATGGTGGGTAAGGAAGGGAAACAAAGCACAGATCTTCAGGACAGTGAAATTATTCTGTGATACTATCATGATATATACATTTCATTAATCATATAATTATAAGTCAGGCATGGTGGTGCACACCTGTAATTCCAGCAACTTGGGAAGCTGAGGCAGGAGGATCACAAGTTCAAGGTCAGTCTCAGCAACCTAGCAAGATCGTCTTAAAATAAAAATGGCTGAGGATGTAGTTTAGTAGCAGAGTACCGCTGGGTTCAATTACCAGATGGGGGAAAAAACATATAGACTGTCTTGCACTAAGTGAACCCTAATGCAAACTATGAACTTTAAAAGGTAATGATTTGTTACTGAAATATGGATCATAAAAATGTACACTGTGGAATGGGACATTGATGTTGGAAATGCTAATAGCGAGGGAGACTGCCTGAGTGAAGGCAAGGAATATATGGGGACTCTATTTCTGCTCAATTTTGCTTGTGAACCTAAACCCGCTCTGCAAAAAAAAAAAAAAAAAAAGTACCTGAGAGACTCTGGGACCATTTAGCCATCACTAAGGACTCAATGAGGACATTATATAACAGAATCTAGGCATGACACTCTAAACACCAAAAGAAATATATGCTAGGAAGAATCCAAGTGTGATCGAAAGAGCCATGTGCAACCCTTAACTACGAACTAATAATCAGTACCATAAATAATTTGGAACTTTATTTAGGAATTTAAACTCTTGGACTTTCTCTTTGAAATTTCATTTACTATGATCTACTCCCACTCAAGTGTTCCCTTAACTCAATTTTTATTAAGAGTTTCACTACCATGAAGACAATATATTTGCTTTAAGAAAATAATTTTACTGTTAGGCACAGTGGTAAATGCATGTAACCCCAATGACTTGGGAGATTGAGGCAGAATGATCAAAAGTTCAAGGTCAGCCTCAGCAATGTAGTGAGAATCTCAGCAACTTAGAAAGACCCTGTTTCAAAAAAAATAACAAGAACTGCAGCCATAGATCAGTGGCAAAACACCCCCAGGTTCAATCCCCAGTACCAAAAAGAAAAAAAAAAATAGAAGAAAATAATTTTACATCTTTGAAATCTTAGGTCACTTAATGCTATAAAGCTTTATTTACATAGTTCTTCAAAATATATTTCAGTTGTCTACCCAGTATTCCAAGTATGAAATGCTATAAATATATGTGATTTACAGAAAAACATAAAACAGAAAACGATTCTACAATTTAATATATACAGTGCCGTTAGAGGTTATTATTTTGTTTCTTTCTTTAAGGATAATTTACTGAATTTTTTGCTGATGGCATTTCAGAGTGAAGTGGTTTTCAAGAGTAGATTTCCATAGAGAATCAAAAGTGTTAACAGTACAATGTATTTTATAGTTGACAGTTTATGAGTAATTGTATATCATTTTTTTTCCCATTTTTTTTCAAAAGTCTTGGTTGATGAAGAATCATGACTTTCTCCACTACTATAGCGCTCATATAAAGTCTGAAATTAAAACACAAATATGTTCTGTAATTTTTTAATGCAATGTATTATCAAATTGTTAAAGGTAACTTGACATATTCTAAACATAATGAATTATTTCTCTTGTTCTTATAATTGGAAAATTATCTTACAAGCCATTGGATAGAAAAATTTTAAACAGCTAACTTGGCCTTAAGGATTAGCTATCATGAAACGCAGTTCAATCTTTCCATCAGAGAAATATAACATAGCTATTAAACATATACGTAAATCTTCAAGACTTTCTTGATCCCCCTTATTTTTTTCTTAAAGTCATTTAAATAAATGCAAAACCAGTAGGAAACTATATATATTTTCAGATGCTGTTTAAATTAATCAATGGGACATTTAAAATTATTATGTAAGGAATTATATTTAGGTCAATCGTCCCTTGGTATCTGTAGAGGAATGGCGCCATGATCCTACTCCAGATAACAAAATCTACAGATGCTCCAGTCCCTTATATAAAGTGCCACAGTATTTGCACATACACACACAGCTTCAATCTACTTTAAATCATCTCTAGATTACTTACAATACCTAAAACATTGTAAGTGTGATGTAAATTGTCATTATACTTTAATTTGTAGGAAATAATAAGAAAAAAGATTATACATGCTCAGTACAAATTACATTTGCACATTTTCAGTACAAATGTAATTTGTTTTTGGTTGGTTTTTTTTTTTTTTTTTTTTTTTTTTTAAATTTGAGACAAGATCTCCCTGAGTTGCCCCAGGCTAGAACTTGTGATCCTCCAGTCTCATCTTCCTAAGCAGCTGGGATTACAGGTATATATTACCACACACAAAATTTTTAATTTGAAATATTTTAAATTTGCAGTTGATTGAATCCACAGATACAGAGGGCTCACAGTCATGTATTAAAAAAAAAAAAACCTGATTGAAGGATTAGTCAACATCAAATTTATTAAGATCAGATACCTTTGCCTTCAAGGAATATATCATCAGTGAAGGTGACTAATGCACCCTAATTTTATTTTACAAAGTTTTGAGCAACACATTGGTAAAAACTAAAAGTATGGAGACATGAAATATAGAGCAAATATAAAATAGATTTTGTCTGATTTTGACTAAGTCACTGATTTAGTCATCAAAATTTGAGAAAATTTAAGAGAAAATCACCTTATAT
Organism: Sciurus vulgaris; assembly: GCF_902686455.1. Classification (NCBI taxonomy): domain Eukaryota; kingdom Metazoa; phylum Chordata; class Mammalia; order Rodentia; family Sciuridae; genus Sciurus; species Sciurus vulgaris. The sequence continues at coordinate 82,755,211 of NC_136467.1, forward strand.
GAATGCAAATATAACAGTGAATGTATAATAAATTCCTTAAGAAATAAGATGATGTTCTTAGCAACTTAGATTGATTTTACTCCTGTACAGACAGCTAAGAGTGCTATTAGCTCAACCTTTCACATCTGTATAATGTTATAATGAAACAGACAATTAGTCATTGTTAAATAGCTAACAAGTTGGTCAGTAAACATTCATAGGGCTCTAGAAATACTGACGACACTTAAAAAATCATGAAATAGATATAAACAGGTATAGGGAGGCTGAAAAATCTGAGATACAGGCTTTAGGAAATAAATTGATTGCTATGTATATCTTTATAAAATCCATTTCATGTAACAAATAGTGTAATTTCTTTAAGGCTTAATAAAATTTGGCAGAAGGAACTCAAAGGCTGTGTTAAGAATAGTGTTGACACAGAAAAAAGACAGATTCCTCTATTAAATTTATTCTAGTTGAGACCTGACAATCTTTGGAAAGTACCTTATATGACAAGCCACCCTGAATAGTGCTATATGCATAAGAATACAAATCAATAAATCTGTATTTACCCAAAAGCACATGCTATGTATCTAACTATAGAGGTACACTTCATAACTGATGCAGTGATTATACCAACTTTTATTTGGGTTACCTGTTTTTTGAGTGTCTAACTCACCAAACAAAACAGTTCAAACTAATGTACAGAATATGCATACTTACTTTAGCAGCTTTCAAAATGGAGTTAGGAGAATTCAGACCCACCAGTTGGCCCAGAACATATTTCATTTCATCAGTGGCTCCCTTAGCTATTTGGTTACCTAAAAAATAAATAAAATCAACACACTGGTAACCAATAAGAAAAACATAAATCCATTAAAAATACACATTCTATTTCACAGTATAATAACTGGCATTTTCATCAACTTCCACTTCCCCCTAGTATGCGGATTAAACCCAGGGCCTCACACATGCCAGGAAAGCCCTATACCACTGAGCTACATCCCCAGTCCTTTTTATGTTGAGACAGGGTCTCACTAAGTTGCTTTGAACTTGTGATCCTCCTGCCTCAGGCTCCCAAGTAGTTGGGATCATAGGCATACACCACTGTGTAACTGGCATTTGTGTAATTCACCTCTGATCACAGTCCTTTATCTAGGAAGGTAAAACTGAATGCCATCAAGTAAAGAAAGGTGCTTTTATTTATTATTTGGCAAAACAGCAACTTCTTTAAGGAAGGAGGTAGGCTATAAAAGAGTAGCAAATTTAGATTCTTTTTTTTATCATAGTTAATACGTTGCCTGTATTAGTAATCTGGCAATAAACAATAAAGAAATAGTACCTGGATGAATTTGAATTTGAACATATGGATGTGCCAGGAGCTCAGGAATGGATATCCTCTGTTTAGGGTCCCTTACTAAACAACACTATATAAATAAAGATTGGGGTGGGGGGAATAGTTTTTAAAAAATAATATTCATAAAATATTTTCCAGACTACATCACATTACAGAAGCTGTTTTCTAGATATTCCACTCAAATAATATTATTTACCCCAAACTATTTTGCAAAATTCAAGTATTCACGAAGCTTTAAAACACCTTTGAAGTAAACTAATCATGCTTTAAGAGTTACTTCAGTAATTTTTCAGTAAACCAGTTATATTTAAGCCATAATTATAATTCTGATATTACATAATTCTGATCATTTCAGCTACTTCTTTTAAACAGATTATTAGTCATGAAATATCTGTCTATATCCATATATTAGTAATATTACCTTTAACACATCTTGAAGATCTTTCTCTGGAATATCAGGAAATTCAATGTCATGATTAGGGTCAATTATGGCATGTAACTTAGATATCTGATTAATTATATGCTGAAATGGTGTTTTCCCATAAGTCATATAGTACAAAATGCATCCTAAGGACCAAACATCACTTTTGGGGCTTATCTAAGTAGGAGGGGAAAAAGAAAAAAGAAAAAGCAAGTTGCCTTAATATATAAACATCATAAAATCATAATGAAATCAGAACAAATGTGGAAGTACCAGATTATGAAATGACAAATTTATCTTTTTCTGATTTTCATGACATTTGGTTATTTTATCAAGAAATGAGCTTCACTTTAAACCTTTCAACAAACTCATAATCACTTTGATTGAGACAATATTAAATTCTTGTCAGCTTATGAAAACACAAGAAAATAAAAAATATAACTATAAATTTTGTTTTCCCCAGAATTATTAGAATACATTCCTATAAAAGTTCAAAGTATCTATAGATTAAAAGGTTGTTTATATTACGCAACCCTAAATCTAAGAATATCAATTGCAGAAATTAGGCTGGGCAGGGCTTGTGTCCTGGTCTTATCACTAGCTGGTAATTCTATATGTCTCTGTCTCCTTACCTCTAAAACACAAATAAAAGTACATTGTCATAGAACGGGGGTATGGCTCAGTGCTCGAGAGCTTGTCTAGCACGTCTAAGGCCTTGGGCTCAACATGCAACAATGCCAGGTGGGGAGGAATACAATGTAATGGACATTAAATAACATAACCATGAATATGGTTGATCAGAGAACAGTTTCTTGTTATAGTAGGTACTCAATAAATAACCTCTCCTAATCCCCATATAAAACATACAGAGCAGTCTGATAGCAAAGCCAACGCATGGAAAATGTTTACAACAAAGCCAGCTTAAAAGGTATACTCATGAACTCTGTATAGTAAGTGGGTAGGTGCAAACCATAAAAAGCCATGAGCCCTACACAGTAACAACATTTTTAAGCAGAAAGCATAGGAAGTGATAAAGACACTAAGGACCTGAGAAGAAGCCCCAAGGAGCCAAGAGGTATTCACTGAAAAGTGTGGCAGACCAAGCTGAGGACACAACTAACCAGAAAGGGTTTTGCTTCCTTCACTAGTTAGGAGACATGTTGAGATAATATTTTATCTTCTATTCAGAAACACCGAGGCCACTGTACAAAGCAGGTTGGTTATTCAATCAATCTGAGATTTACCATTACTTATTAAATCACTGTGTTGACAACTGAAAAAAATCTGAACTCTAGGTAAAATTTAAAATATCTTAAAGTAAAAATGAATTTAAAACTAATTACAAGCCTTAAAAATTAATGAAAATAAGCAAACACCACACTAAAACAGTAAAAGCATCAGCCAAAGTCAAACTTAGAGTAAAATGCACAGTTTTAATTATGAGAATGAGCGCTATAATTGAATTTGTTATTTATATCAAGAAGTTAGGGGAAAAATAAAACTAAAGAGAAAACAAAAAAGCAGCTGAAATAAAAGCATCAACTGGAAAGCAAATGAAAATCGAATTTACAAATGAAACAAAAGCCTACTTAAGATGAACAAACCCATGGCAAGTCTAATTAAGAAAGAGACAAAAATCTAAATTTTTGAAGAAAAGTAGAAGCTAAACAGACATTAAGAACAAATGTATAAGACAGTATATTTGTTACCTGGGCATAGTAATACACTACTCTAATTCCAGTGACTTAGGATGCTGAGGCAGAGGGATCATGAGGTTAGAGGCCAGCATGGGCAACTCAGTCAATTAAAAAATAAAGAGTTGGGAATCTAGCTAAGTAGTAGAGTATCCCTGGGTTCAATCTCCAGCACCGTAGGAAGGGAGTAAAGAAGGGAAAAAGGAAGGAAAGGAGCCAGTGGCAGGCCAGAAAAAATGATATACTTTAGGAATACTTGGAAATGTAGAATTTGGAAAAGGATTAAATGGTGAAAAATAAAATGAAAGAATCATAGAGGAAACAAAAGAGACTGTGAATGATATCAACTCCATGCTATTCACGTGTCCAAATTAAGGTCGATTTTTTTTTTTTTTTTTCATTTAATTTTAAACCTTAAAAGATATCCTCGGTACATTTCTTGTAGGAGCACAGAGGAAGGGTCACTCTATTAAAAAAAACAGTGTTAAAGAACAATCAGGTCAAGTCATCAGAAGGGTGGAATTGAATAAATGACAACCTGCTTAAGAAGGATAAAGTCTCTATAATACCCATTAAGTTTTCTGACAAGCTTACTGATGGCAGGTGAATATTTTCAGTACCTTCGACTTGGATTTCCCATTCTCTCTTGAGGAAGACATATCTTTGATTGCTTCTGGTGGCATGTAATTAACGGTACCAACCTATTTGCCAAGTCACAAAAGATATAAATCAATGAACATATTTCATTCTGCATTAGATTTTTAAAAACACAAATGTCAAATTCCATTCAAAAATTCCTCCCTTTTCCCATGCCTCCCTTATACTTAATCTCCTCCCTCTGCTCCCTTCTATATTCATAGGATCCTGCTGCTCTTTTATTTTCCCCACCTTATTTTGGTCTAGCTTCTAAACACGAGAGAAAGCATTTGACTCTTTTTTTTTGTTTGTTTGTTTAATATGCTCTAATTGGTTACACATGACAGAAGAATGCATTTTCACACATTTTACACAAATGGAGCATGACTTCTCATTCCTCTGGCTATAGATGGTGCAATCACACCAGTAGGGTAATCATGTATGTATATAGGGTGATAATGTCTGTCTTATTCTACCACCCTTCCCATCCCCACTGCCTCATCCCTCCCCACAATCCAAAGTTCCTTCATTCTTCCCTACCCCACCTGCTACCCACTATGGATCAGCATCCACTTATCAGAGAAAACATTCAGCCTTTGGATTTTGGGGATTGGCTTATATCACTTAATATGATATATTCCAACTCCATTCATTTACCTGCAAAGGCTATAATTTTATTCTCCTATAAGGCTGAACAATATTCCATTGTGTATATATACCAGTTTCTTGATCCACTCATGTATTAAAGGGCATCTAGGTTGAGTCTATAGCTTAGCTATTATAATCATTGATGTGGCTGCGTCACTGTAGTGTGCTGATTTTAAGTCTTTGCGGGTATAGACCAAGGAGTAGGATAGCTGGGTCAAATGGTGGTTCCATTCCAAGTTTTCTAAGGAATCACCATACTGTTTTTCAGAGTGATCAAACTAATTTGCAGTCCCACCAGCAATGTATAAACATACCTTTTCCCCTACATCCTTGTCAACACTTATTGTTGCTTGTATTCTTGATAATTGCCATTCTGATTGCAGTGAGATGAAATCTTAGTTTTGATTTGCATTCCTCTAATTGCTAGAGATGATATTTTTTCATGTTTGTTGATTGATTTCTGTAGGCTCTCTCTTCATGTTATTGATGGTTTCCTTTGCTGAGAAGCTTTTTAGTTTGAATTCATTCCATTTATTGATTCTTAATTTTACTTCTTGTGATTTAGGAGTCTTGTTAAGGAAGTCAGGTCCTAAGCCAATATGATGAAGATTTGGGCCTACTTTTTCCTCTATCAGGTGCAGAGTCTCTGTTCTAGTGCCTAATTTTAAGTCTTTGATCGACTTTTAGTTGAGCTTTGTGCAGGGTGAGAGAGAGGGATTGCATTTCATTTTGCTACATACGGATTTCCAGTTTCCCCAGCACCATTTGTTAAAGAGGCTATCTTTTCTCCAATGTATGTTTTTGGCAACTTTGTCTAGTATGAGGTGACTGTATTATGTGGGTTTTTCTCTGTGTCCTCTATTCTGTACCATTGGTCTACATGTCTATTTTGGTGCCAATACCATGCCCTTTTTGTTACTATTGCTCTGTAGTATAGTTTAAGGTCTGGTATTGGGATGCCTCCTGCTTCACTCTTGATAAGGACTGTTTGGCTATTCTGGGTCTCTCATTTTTCCAAATGAATTTCATAATTGTCTTTTATAGTTCTATGAAGAATGTCATTGAGATTTTAATAGGAATTGCATTAAATCTGTATAGCACTTTTGGTAGTATGGCCATTCTGACGATATTAATTCTGCCTTTCCAAGAGCATGGGAGATCTTTCCAACTTCCAAGGTCGTCTTTAATTTCTTTCTTTATTGTTCTGTAGTTTTCATTGTAGAGGTCTTTCATCTCGTTAGATTGATTCCCAAGTTTTTTTTTTTTTTTTTTTTTTTGGGGGGGGCTATTGTGAATGGGGTAATTTTCCTAATTTCTCTTGCAGTGGATTCATTGCTTATATATAGAAATGCATTTAATTTATGGGTATTGATTTATAACCTGCTACTTTGCCAAATTCATTTATTAGTTCTGTAAGTTTCCTGGTGAAATTTTTTGGATCTTCTAAATATAGAATCATGTCATCAGCAAACAGTGATAGTTTGAATTCTTCTTTACCTATTTGTATGCCTTTAATTTCTTTCATCTGTCTGATTGCTCAGCCTAGAGCTTCAAGGACTATGTTGGATAGAAGTGGTGAAACAGGGCATCTCTGTCTTGTTCCAGTGTTTAGAGGGAATGCTTTCAATTTTTCTCCACTTACAATGATAATGGCATAGATAGCTTTTACAATGTTGAGATATGTTCCTACTATCCCTAGATTTTCTAACGTTTTGAATATGAACAGGTGCTATATTATGTCAAATGCTTTCTCTGCATCTATTGAGATAATCATGTGATTCTTGTCTTTCAATCGATTGATGTGATGTATTATACTTAACGATTTCCATATGTTGAAATGACCTTGCATCTCTGGGATAAACCCCACATGATCATGGTGCACTAACTTTTTAATGTTTTTGTATGCAATTTGCCAGAATTTCATTGACAATTTTTACATCTATGTTCATCAGGGATATTGGTCTGAAATTTTATTTCCTTGATATGTCTCTGTCTGGTTTTGGTATCAAGGTAATAATACTAGCCTCACAGTACAAGTTTGGAATTGGAAAGGTTTCCTTGTTTTCTATTTCATGGAATAATTTGCAGAGTATTGGTGTTAATTCTTTGAATTCAGCTGAGAATCGGTCTGGTCCTGGACTTTTTTGTTGGTCAGCTTTTGATGGTGTCTTTTATTTCATTGCTTCAAATTGATCTGTTTAAACTGTCTAGGCTCTCCTGATTCAGTTGAAGTAGTTCGCATGTCTCTAGGAATATGTCAATGTTTTTGATATTTTCTATTTTATTTGAGTATAAATTTTCAAAAGTTTCTAATTATCTTCTGTATTTCAGTACTATCCATTCGTGATATTTCCTTTTTCATCACTAATTTTAGTAACTTGAGTTTTCTGTTAGTGTAGCTGTGAGTTTACCAACTTTGTTTCTTCAAAGAACCAACTTTTCGTTTTGTCAATTTTTTCAATTCTTTCTTTCGTTTCAATTTTATTGATTTCAGCTCTAATTTTAATTATTTTCTTTGGGTTTTTTTTTTTTTTTTTTGGTTTTTGCGTTGCTGGGGATCGAACCCAGGGCCTTGTGCTTACAAGGCAAGCACTCTACCGACTGAGCTATCTCCCCAGCCCTTAATTATTTTCTGTTTCTACTGCTTATAGTGTTGATTTGTTCTTTTTCTAGGGCTTTCAGATGTAATGTCAGTTCATTTATTTGTTGACTTTTTATTCTTTTAATGTATGAGCTCAATGCAATGAGCTTTCCTCTTAGCACTGCCTTCATGGTATCCCAGAGATTATGATGTTGTTATCAGTGTTCTCATTTAAGTATTTTTTTATTTCCTCCCTGATTTGTTCTGCTATCCATTTGTCTTTTGATAGCATGCTATTTAGTCTCCGAGTTTTGGAGTAGCTTCTATTTTTTGTCTTATTGTTGATTTCTAGTTTCATTCCATTATGATCTGATAGAATGCAGGGTAGTACCTCAATTTTTTAAATTTGTGACATAAGATATGGTCTGTTGTAGAGAAGGATCCATATGCTACTGAGAAGAAAGTGTATTTGCTCATTGATGGACGAAATACTCTGTCTGTTAAGTCTAAATCATTGATTATTTAGTTTTATAGTTTCTTTGTTTAGTTTTTGTTTGGAAAATTCACCCAATGATGAGAGAGGTGGGTGTGTTAAAGTCACCCATATTGTTGTGTTGTGGTCTATTTGATTCTTGAAACTGAGAAGTTTGTATACACATGCTCCATTATTTGGGGAGCATGTTATGTTAAGATTGTTATGTCTTGTTGGTGTATGATTCCCTTAAGCAGTATGAAATGTCCTTCTTTATCTGTTCTGAATAACTTTGAAGTTCAGTTTGTCTGATATGAGAATGGAAACCACTGCTTGTTTACACAGTCCATGTGAGTGATATGTTTTTTCCCCAACCTTTCACCTTCAGTCTGAGGATGTATTTTCCTATGAGACAAGCATATTGCTGGGTCATTTTTTAAAAATCCAATCTGCCGGTCTGTCTCTTGATGAGTTTAGGGCATTAACATTCAGGGTTATTATTGAGATATGATTTGTATTCCTGGACCTTTTGGCTTATTTTTTGTTTTTAATTTGTCTTGGTTTCTCCTTTGATTGACCTTTCCTTTAGTGTAGTTCCTCCATTTGCTGGTTTTCATTGTTTATTTTCATTTCCTTCTCATGGAATATTTTGCTTAGATTGTTCTGTAGTGCAGGCCTTCTAATTGTGAATTCTTTTAACTTTTATCACAAAAAGGTTTTTATTGCATCTTCAAATCTGAAGATTAATTTTGCTGGATATAAAATTCTTGGTTGGTATCCATTTTCTTTCAGAGCTTTACATGTTATTCTAGGACCTCCTGGTGTCAAGGGTCTGTGTTGAGAAATCAGCTGAAATCTGAATTGGTTTTCCCCATATGTAATTTGAATTCTTTTCTCTTGCAGTCTTTCAAATTCTATCCTTATTCTATATGTTAGTCATTCTCATTATAATATGCCTTGGTGTGGGTATGCTGTAATTTTGTACATTTGGGGTCCTATAATCCTCTTGTAGTTGATTTTCCATTTCATTCTTTAGACCTGGGAAAGTTTCTGCTATCAGTGAAAAGATTATGCATTCCTTTGGTTTGTATCTCCACACTTCATCTATTCCAATAAATATTAAATTTGATCGTTTCACGTTATCCCATATTTCTTGGAAGTTCTGTTCATGGTTTCTTAACATCTCTGTGTAGTCGACTTTATTTTCAAGAGTATATTTTGTCTCCATTGCCTGTTTAGTCTGTTCGATATTTTTCATTGATTTTTTAATTTGATTTATTGTTTCCTTCATTTAAAGGATTTCTGCTTGATTCCTTTTTATAATCTCTGCCTCTTTTATTAAGGTGATCTTTCACTTCCTCTATTTTCTCTTGGATACCATCCTTTATATTGACGATTAGTCTATCTACCTTCTAAACTCCTTCTCTGACATTTCTTCTACTGTGTTGTCTCAGGATTCTATTTTTGGAACATCTTGGTTTGTTTGAGGCACTTTGTTCCCTTTTTTTCATATTGTTTGTGTGTCTTCCCATCTAGCAGTATGGATCTGAGGCAGTACAGTTTCTATCCTGTAGTTTTACAGTGTCCCTGATGGCTTTCAGTATCTCATTTGTGGGTACTTGACAATGGACTTCCAGGCAGCAGCAGTGGGTGATTCACTGGAAGTCTGCAAGCTAACGGCAGGTGGATGTTGGGAAGCAGGCAATGGGTAGGTGAAAGGTGGGCAATGGGCAGGCAAGAGGTGGGAAAATGGGCAAATAGTGGATGATAGGATGATACTTGATGAGAGGTAAGCGGGTGATCTGTGCTCAAAAGGCAGGCAATATGTTGGTAGACGGTGGGCAATAACAGTGGAAGAGTGGTGGGTAAACAGCAGGGGATCTGTGGGCATTGACAGCTGCCGCTCAGAGAAACAGAATTTCCTCTGCTTGAATTCCAAGTCAACAAGTGACAAGGAGTACAGCCTCCCTCTACTTCATCACCTTGGATCTTCCTCATCTCCTGATTTTGTGTATGACTTATTTCACTTAGCATGAAGTTCTCCAATTCTATCCATTTACCAGTAAACACCATAATTTAGTTTTTCTTTATAAAACTCCATCATGTACATATATAAATATACCACAGGGAATTTCTCTTTTATGTATATATATGTAAAGCATGAATTAAAAGAACTACCAGTAGAGCAGAGGAAGGAGACAGGGAGAGGGAGGAGGGAAAGGGAAGTACTGGGGACTGAAGTATAGCAAATTATATTCCAAGATTTTTGGAAACTTGGATAATTATGGATTTCATGATATACTTGAAAAATTCGAATAACTGCCAACAAAGTTTCAAGACATATATCAAGTTATTTCATAAAAGATCAGGGTCAGAATCAGAAAACATCCATCTTCAGAATGCTGTTTTTTCTGTAATTACAGTGGGTAACTAGCAATATCTGCCTTAAAAATTGTCCAGGTTTGACATTTTATTAATGGTCATAAACTCCAGGGACTTGATTATCAGTCATTTCTGTGCTGGAACAGACTCAACATTTTTCCTACTTTATTAAATCAACCAACAAACCAATGTAGAAACAAAAGTACCCTTCAAGTTTTGTCTCCTAGGACTCCTTGGCCCAGTGTACTACCTGAGATGGGATGGGCATCTAATCTAAATCATAAAAGAGTTTCTACAGTAGAATAATGCAAACTTTACAATGTGTTCCTCTTATTCTAAAATAAATGTCTCTGCTTGCAACACAGAATATCTGTACTTCAGGGCCTTGGTACAGAAGATATCTTCAAGGTGACCTACAATTCAGTGTTCAGTCATACTTTTGATATAAATTATGATTGCAAATAAATTGTATTAAGGGCACAACGCCCATCTTTTCCTTCTGGAAAGTCTGACTTTGCTGATTAAGAAATATCTGAAATCTACATACATGGAACATCATTTTAGCTCCAAGCCAGATTATTATTTAAACTCTGTTGTTTTTGCTTTAGTCATTATGGGACAACACCATTATCTTTGCTATTCATGTCCTACTATAAAAACGGTGTTAAATACAACGTTGACTATGACATTTTCAATACAAAGTAACACTTAAATTTTTTTCCAAATTAAATGATAGGAAACGTTTTGCTTCTCTGAAAGTATAGAAATAATCTTACCCCATGGACAATGAGAACCATATAACTGCTATTCACTCTTTGGTTGTTATGAAGAAACTCTAAACCAGCCTTTCAGGTCAATTTTGGATCATGATCAAGATTATTTCCTAGCTATAGAAAAATCCTTCAAAATTGCTGGTATATTTCTATATGATCTTGATTTTCTATTCTAATTTATTTTGACCATTACTTTTAATCTCTTAATAGTTATAATATGTATTCTTATAAAAAAAAGATTCAAATCCTTTGAAGAATGAGGTAGGTGAAAACACTTCACAGGAGCAAAGGAACTAAATTCAAATGCATGGTAACCAATCATTTACTAAAAGTCTTACCTGAGAATCTTTAACAATACTTGTTGTATCTGGTTGCATTTGGTTTGCAATCCCAAAATCAATTAGCTTTAGCATTCCATCAACTATCAGAAAGTTGGCAGGCTTAAGATCACTATGAACAATGCCTTCAAAAGAAAAATCCATTTTATTAAACAAAGTAAAGCATTCTGCAGATTAAAAAAATAAAAAGTCACAACCTACAGTAAACTTGGTTCCTTTAATTAATCAGCTCAATTAATTTTTCATTTTTTAAATATATTCTGCACTTTCATAATACTTGTTATGTGCCAGATACCCTTCCAAGTTTTTTGCATATAATGAATCATTTAATCCTTATAATGATGCTGAGGTATTATTATCCTCATTTTATTTTTTTATTTTTAAAATATTTTTATTAGTTGTTGATGAACCTTTATTTGTATGTGGTGCTGAGAATCAAACCCAGTTCCTCACATATGCTAGGCAAGTGTTGTACCACAGAGACAATCCCAGCCTCTATTATCTCCATTTTAAGGTGAGGAAATTAAGGCAGTGAGTGTTTAAGCAAATTGCTCAAGGTCACAAATACTAAGTGACAATTCCATAAGTGTAAGTCTGGCAGTTTGGCTTCAAAGTCTCTCGTGACCACTGTGGTTAACTGTCCAGCACAAAGTATCATAACTGGTACTGCCAGATGGGAAGACCCAAATCCTGACACCTCCATGCCCACAACCAGGATCTTCAGCACTGCTGAATTACTTTTTTTAATTTATAGGAACAAGCAGAAGATGAATCAGTTATTTAGCTGTTGTTTTGTTTTTGTTTTTAAAGATAGGGTAAAGGTAGAGAAAAAGAACCATGAACAAGTTTAAGTAGAAACCATGAGGTAACAAAAAAAGTCTCATAGACAGCACACAATATGAAATCATTTGGAGAATGAGAGAAACAATCATCTCATATTTTAAGGATGGCTGAATACTACTAAAGTCTCAGATGTACCACAATCTAAGATAAGGATCATAGATTACATAAATACCAGGAAACACATGTTTTTACATTATGGATGTAGAAATTTGAGTCCATGCCCAAATCCTCTGGGATGACAGTGTTTTAAGAAATAAATTTGCACCTAGTTCATCTAGTTAAAGGCACCAGTAAAATTATTTCTGGTTTATTTCTCTGACACCACTAAGAAATATTTTAACTTTACATGTATGAAGAGATTTTTAAATACCATGTTGATGGATTGTGTGTACAGCTTCCAACATATTTTTCCAGTAACTCTTGCGTTCCCATGGATTGATCGATTTTTTCTTTTTAAGCCAACTATTAAGATCGATATTTCCACATTCCATTACCATGTAGATGTACTGGTCTGTGATTTCACTGCAATTTAAAACAAACGAATAAAAGTAACTAAGTAATAAAGGACTAGGTTATGTTAATGAAGATCAACTAAGTATTTACCTTAAGGATTATAGTTTAAAGTTTTTAAATTACAAAAGAATATTCTTACTAATCATAAAGTCGGATGATCTTATCACTGTGTTGTTGTAGTTTATTCAAATAAGCTATTTCATTCCGATAACTATCAATAGTTTGATTATCTGCTTCTTCTAAATTCACATATTTAATAGCATATATCTGCTTCTTTTCATTCAACACCTGATAGACCTATATAATACAATAAAAAGAAAAGTTTAGAATATGCCATTTATATACTATCACAAAGCTTCTAAATTTATTAGATAGAATTTTGAAAAAATTCTAAAAGAAATGTTAACATTAACAATTAAAAGTTTCTCAGCTTTTTTAATACAGAAGGAAAAAAATAGTCATGACAGTAAGAAACCATTTTCAACCACCTCTGACAATAGATATTCAATAGCTGAAAGTCATAAGCTTAAAAGTTTCTATATCTTATTTCATATGATAACTTTTTTGAATACTTTAACCAGGGAAATACCATTTCTTACATGTGTTTTTTCCACTGTGTATGGCATAACTAGTGCATTTTTGTGCTGGAGAAAATATATATTTGTGTGTACATGTATATGTTGTGTGCGCGTGTGCGCGTGTGTGTGGTAGTGGTATTGGGGATCAAATCCAGGGGAACCTTACCCCACAGCTACATACCACTGCTTTTTACTTTTTAATTTTTTTGGTACCAGGGATTGAACTCAGGGACACTTGACCACTGAGCAAATCCCCAGCCCAATTTTGTATGTAGAGACAGGGTCTCACTGAGTTGCTTAGTGCCTTGCTTTTGCTGAGGTTGGTTTTGAATTCGTGATTCTTCTGCCTCAGCCTCCCAAGCCGCTGGGATTACAAGCATGCACCACCACACCCAGCTACTGTTTGAGACAGTGTTTTACTAAGTTGATGAGGTTATTGTCAAACTTGTGATCCTCCAGTCTCAGCCTCCTGAGAAGTTGGGATTACAGGAGTGTGCCACCACACCCAGTGTGATAGAAAATATTAAAAATATAAATAGAAATTGCAAGCTAAATTGCAAGCTATCAGAATATTCAGTTGTGAAAGTAGAGTAGATCCAATTTTTTTAAAGCTAGGTTAACAGAAATAAGGTGTTCTCACAAGTATATTGTCAGGATCTTTATGGTCAAGGCAAAATTGCTATGACTATAAAGGACAATTTCCAAGTAGTATTGATAGGGCAGATAACATTTTGAAAAGGAAACATGCTACTGTGTCTAATTTTCAGTCAACATGTAGCAGGGGTTATGCTTGTAAACCTCAAGAATTCAAAAATTGCCAGTGTATAAAAGAAATATCAGAGCTATGGACGCATAACTCATAGAGCATTTGCCTAACATGTGCAAGAGCCTGGGTTTAATCCCAAGCACTCCAAAAACAAACAACAAAACCAAAAAAATTATATTTATCTATCCTTTCTGACACATTGAAATAAAGTCACTTAACCTTGACTACTTGATACTGGGAAGGAACAAGAAGAGGCCAAGTATGTATGAGGTCAATGTGCTAAAACTACACTAATATAAAAGATCTATCAGGCCTTCAAGTACAACTTAACTACTTTTAATATTTAGGTACAAAACTCTAAAATAAAGTATTGTTGGTTTTACTTAGATATATAGCAAATTAGACAGAGAAATGAAACATAAAATAGTGATAGAGCAAAAGGCAGTAGAAAACAATGAAACAGATGAAAGGAATTTTAAAACAGTACCGTAAAGTCATTTTGTACAAGGAATGAGCCTTGCAAATCTCAATGAATTGAGAAAGCATTCTATTGTGTCCTGCAAGACAGACACCAGGACCCTGAATCTAACAGGTTCATCTTATTTGTACACTCTGTTTAATAAGGCACACAGTGGTATATTCATACAATGAAATAGCTTTGTACCATAACAATAAAGTTAAAGATCATAGATCACACACACACACACACACACACACAAATAGAGAACTTAAGCAAGACTGGAAGGAAATATCTACATTTGAATTCTAGCTCCACACTGGATCAACAATCTAACCTTGGGCCAAGGTTCTCAATCTCACAAAAGTAAAATACTCTTAGTAAAACCTACTATGTAGGGCTGGAAGGATGACTGAGATGCACAGTTGTGCAGTGTGTCTGAAGTGAGCAAATGTTTGCTACCACAATTAAAGTCATTCAGAACAAAATAAAGTGAACATTTTTAAATATGTTAGAGTTGTCAGATATTTCAGAAAAAAAATCTGCAGGATACTATGGCTATCTTACGATTCCAAACTTTTGGAGCAAATGAAAACTTTTCAATTAGATTTATATGTATATAGGCATTACTCCCCCAATGTCACTGCTTTTCGAAAAATTCTTAAAATAACCTACTGCATTAGGTGGGTCCTATTTCCATTTCACAGAGATAGTATCAAAGTTAGGATTCTGGTTTTGTTTTGGGGACAGTCTCACTGTATTGCCCAGGCAGGTCTTGAAGTCATGGGCTTAGCTCGACTGAGCCATCTGCCTCAGCTTCCTCAACAGCTGGGACTACAGGTGTTATAATACCAAGGCTAATAACATCACTGAGCAAAACAAATATCCCTATCTTCTTGGAGCTCACATTTCATTGCAGGGGGACACAAAACAACAAATCAAATAAATACACAGAGCATCCAGTAGTGCCTGAGTTGTGATTTGTCAGTTTCATGGGAAGTTAATCAATTTAGAACTAGATTAGCTAGATCTGTATCTTGACCATTCTTAACAGCTCCATGACCTTTCTAGAAGTTCTTAATACCAGTATGGTTGGTAACTTCCTAAAACTTACCTTTGAGGCATGTTTGATTTTTTTACTCCATCTTAATAATTAAATTGAATAATAGAATTGAATTCAGAAAACATGCATCAGTTATAGCTTCATCACGTAACCATTAACTTAAATAAGCTTATAACTTCATTATTCTCCAAAGAAAGAAATTTTAAAATATCATTAAGACTACTCCTCCTCATCCTCTGATAACATGCTGTGAAATAAACACCTCTAACAAGTGTCAGTACCTTGACATTATTAAAATACAGTAAAATAACTAATAAGTAATAATTAGCCAAAGAAATTTTAACCAAAGTAATTAAATAAGGGAATTCAAATAAATTGATAACATGTGATTATTCTTTTATTCTGATGACTGAAATTTGATGCAAGTTTGGAGAAAGAAAATGTATATTTATTGAAAACTTTGCTACACATGGTAATGTATATACCTTATTATTTGTTTGTTTTGTTTTTGGCACTGGGGATTACACCTAGGGTGTAATTAGAATAAGATACATTACATCAAAATGAATTCTACTGTCATGTATAACAAAAAGAATCAATAAAAATAACTTAAAAACTAAAAAACAAAAAACAAAAAAATCAGATGAATTTAGGAAATGATCTAATCCCAGAAATTCATTATTAAGGGTTTTGAATGCTGTAGCTCAGTGGTAGAACGCCTGCCCAGCCTGTGTGAGGTACTGGATTCAATCCTCAGCACCAGATTAAAAAAAATAATAATAAATGAAATTAAAAACTTAATAAAAATAAGTATCATGTCCATCTACAAAAACAGAAAATATTTTTTTGAAAAATGTTTTTGAGATAAAAAACCCATTAGTAAAAATTCTTGCTACATAATCCTAAATCTATTAGTAATTCACCTCATGTTCTGAATTACTTTTAGAAAGATTCTTCTGGAATATTAGTGGTCCCTTGCCAATTTAAGTCATTGTTTTATGCGATAAGATGTTTGGGGGGGGCGGGGGCTGACGTTATGGCTCAGTGGTAGAACACTTGCCTGGCATGTGTGAGGCCCTGGGTTCGAACTCAGCACTGCATACAAAAAATAAAAGATCCACTGACAACTAAAAAAAAAAAAAAAAAGAAAGAAAAAAGAAAAGATGTTTGAGAGCACAGGATATTGGTGGGAAAAGTTTGCAATTGGAACTCATGTGCAAGTCTAAAGAGGATGTGTAGTTTTTAGGGGAAAAAGGAGGAAGATAGGAGATGAGATTTTTTAGCTCAAGAGCAACATGGGCTCCCAGAAGTTAAGAAAAAAAGAGTCCCTATAGCTAAAAAGACAAAGTTTAATATATTTTTGTTCATTTTTTAAATATTTAAGATACTTACCTTACTTGAACCTCCACTGCCTATCTGTTTTAATATGGAATAAATTCTTCCTTTAACGGCAATGCACTCATTCGTTGAAGAGGATCCCGAAATCTAAATTAAAAATACCAATAATGGATCAAAGTGTATGCCTAAGTATGAAATACTCCAAAATTTGAAATTATCTTAAGTAATGAGACATGTTAGAATATTTTATGAAGAGAACTTGCTGCGCATACTTTAATCAAAGCAACATACCTCTTTATACACACATTTCTAAGGTCTTCCCTTTAACTGGTTTTTATTTAACATAAATAGAAAGAGGAAAATATCACTTAATCTTCAACAAACTCATAAGCTATCATTTTTTTCCCTCACATCTTTTTACTTTCACATACACATACACAATTACATCTATATTCTTTCTCATTTAACATTATTTACAAAGGAAAGAATATGCTAAGGTACTAAGAGCCCCAGTAGCTCAGATAAACGCAAATTTCAACAAGCCCCGCTTCCCGGCTATGCCCTGAGTGATGTTCAACAAGTTACTTGATTTCTCTGAACTTCAGCATCTTGCCCATCAAACTTTCAACCCATGTCGTATCATGTCTTTCATTTTTTCCCTCATACTGGAGGGCCTCTCTGTGTACCTATAAATGCTTTTAACAGATGGCATGGTGAGAAGACTATTAACAAATTGAAGCACAGTCTCCATAAATACTCAACTGAGTTCAGTTTCAGATTTCAAATCATGGAATCTTTCTCATGTAATCTCCTATATAAATAACAAGGATTCTAATTTTTTTAACCTCGAGGATTGAGAGACACTGAAATATGTTTCCTGAATGAAAATACTAGGCTTTGAAATATGTATGTATTGTAATTCCACAAAGGATAACCCCCACTTCCCTTTTATGTCCTCTATTCTTCCTTACTTAAACAGAACGTTTCTTAGGAAAGAAAACCCATCCATTTCCTTGTCCCCTAAGAGTTACAAATATAAGCTAGGTGTGGTAGTGTAAGACTATAATCCCAGCAACTCAGAAGGCTGAGGCAGGAAAATTGAAAATTTGAGGCCAGCCTTAGAACTTAACAAGACCCTCAGCAACTCAGCAAGACCCCGTCTCAAAATAAAAAATAAAAAGAACTTGGAATGTAACTCAGTGGTAAAGCATCCCTGGGTTGAATTCCCAGTATCAAAAAAAAAAAAAAAAAAAAAATTACAACTACATTAACAAATATAATATTCACAACCATTCTATGAGGTAGTAGCTTCATTTTCCCATTTCATAGATGATGAAATGAACACAGAAAATGTACATAATTTGCAAAAGATCACACAGATGGCAAGCAGGGAAGCCAAGACTCATGCCCAGTCAAGCTATAAGGTCCAAGTTTTCTACCATTATTAGGTTCCTTCTCAGAGTTACTAATAAGCTAATCTCAGTTACTGGTGTCAAGGGTGTCTAATTATTTTTCAAACGGCAATGCAATTGACACATCCACAAAATTTTTGTTCATTTAACCTCAATTATAAGAGAAATTTTATTCAACTATTCAAACTGGATTCTTGAGCTAAATAAATGATAACAGTTTCATTAGCTTCTTTAATAACTAATTTCTAAACATCATAGGGTTCATACTTACTGGAATATCAAAAAGGTTTGGCTTATTGGGAGTAAAAATTGACAAGATCTTGAAGACCTTTTGTGAAAACTAGATACTGTAAAAATGAACTCTATGAAGGTGATTAACATATACTATCATAAACAAAGCTCAATGAACCTGTAGGTTTTGAAGAGGAGTAGCGGGCACTTGCTGTTGCTGCTGCTGGAAACAGGCAAGCTGGCTGTACGGTGTTGATGATGGACACACAGGTGGAAAATCATTCTTTACAACTGGAGTTCTAAAACTAGGAAAGCATTTATTTTTTCTTAATTTAAAATATTAAAATTTAATATACAAGATTCTGATTAAGCTTTCATGTATTTTGAAAGGTTGACTTAAACTTAGAAGTGCTACATCAAACAATACCCAAGTTCATTTTCATAATATATCTGATATTTAAGTTACACTGCCACCAGGTACTTCATTTTGGGGGAATTCTTTCTGAAATAAATTTTTTGCCCCAATAAGAAATTCTCATTGGTAATATAAATAAGATGGCATCTAAAATATGCAGTCAGGACTATTTCATAAGAATTTAGTCAAAGCAAAGGTCATTTATGACATGATAGATTTTATGAATGTTTTAAAATAGTATAATGTTCTATAATAGTTCTAGAAATATCTGAAAGTGAATTATATCATCAGAGGAGTTTGGCCCTTAACTTTGTTTCTGTTCAGTATACACAGGCATTTTGTTCTGTTTGTTATTATATTTTCAACATCTAGAAAAGTACCTAGCACCAAGGAGGTCTACAAATATTTATCAACAATAAATGATGTAAGACCATAAGAAATACCTAATCATTTTAGTTAGCAATCTAAATATATTCTTTAATACATTTTATTGTGTAGTAAAATGAAGTAATACAGCAAATTTATATTAAATAATAAGATTCTGGTTATAAAAGGTCAGTTCTAATTAAGATCAAAGTTAACATAATAGAAATGAAAAGCCAAAGGAACCAAGGACATAAATTGTTTCCTAAGACATTAAAAATACTTTAAAAGTATGCCCACTGGCTGAAGGTTATGATGTATAACATTCCTTTATATTTTTTCTTTGAAATGTCATTCACTTGCTTTTTGTGATATCCCTTGTACTTCCTGTATATCAGCACTGACCACCCTGTTTATTTATTCATCCCTCATTCCTACCCACTCAAATCTTACACTTTTGAATAGCTACAGAACTATGTGAACAATAGAAATTATTGTATTCCAATGAACACCTCCTAGGCCAAAACATTTATCCACCTTTATCTACTTTAAGAATGCTAATCTCCCTTTAAAATGTCTCTCAATTAGAGAGATAGCCATGTGGCAGTGCATGTTTATCAAGGTTTACATCCTGAGATGTAAATACAGGTTACAATATTATAAAGATTACATAAATAACAATTCTTAAAAATATATATTATTGTAACATAATAATATTCCCCTTTACATTTTACAGATGAAAAAACTGAGAAAAACTAACAGCAGGAATCAACCCCAGATCCATTTGGCCCCAAAGCTTCTTATTTCCATCTTATCACAGTGAATACTGAATTAGGTGTCAAAAGTAATTACCAGTTCATGTAATCATCCAAGCTATTGCTACTTGGTGTCTGACAAATAGATTTTGGATCAATCCATTTAGGTGCTGACACTGGAGGTGACTGCTTTGAAACTGAAAGGACAGGCTGCTCAACAGTGGCATGTTTCTGCTAAGAAAAAATTTAAAACACTATGATTCAGTTTTTAGTCTCCTATTCTGTAGTTTTACAAACATCACCTTTAAAAGAAAATAAGAATATAAAAAACAAACCACACTAAAACAGGTAGGCACATATATTTTAGACTTTCGATAACTTTTTAGTATAGCTTTTACTCCAAACTCTTAAGCCTAACATAGTCTGCTCAAACTGATTACAAGTATAGGTTTGCAAAATAGTTTAACAAATGAGGACCTAAGATCCTCCCCTCATCAGAGCTATTTTATCAGGCATTAAAGTTTTGTAATCTAGAACAGCAGCGGCTAGTAGTGTAGCTCAGTACTAGAGGAGATGCTTAGCATATGTGAGGCTCTTGGTTCAATTCCAAAAGTTCTCTAAACAATAAAACCATATCACATCCCCAAATATAGCCAATATTATGATTTAGCAAAAACTGGAATAGCAAATGCCTGTGTTCCTATCTCACACAAGAGAGCCTGTAGAATTCATCTCATACAAATCCCAGAGAGGATAAACGAGCATCCTCTACAGCAAGGATCAGCTTGCAGGCTGAATCTGGCCTGCCATCTAAATTTTGCAAACCAAGTTTTATTGGAATATGTCTATGACCATTTATTTACATATGGTCCATAGCCATTTTCATGCTCTAACTACAGAGTTGAAAAGTTGCAACAAAGACCATGTAGCCTGCAAAGACTACTAACCCTCTACAGAAAGTTTAGTAACCCCTATACTACTGCATCTCAACCTAACTCTATTTTGCTTGAAAACGTTTAGTAACTAAACTTTCTATGGAGGTTCATTTCAATTTGGGGACAGTTTTAATTTTATAAAATATTTGTAGTTACTTAGATTAAACTGAATTCCATTTTATGCTCTTGAGAGCCACAATGGATAAATCTATTCTACTTTCCACGCTGTGTAGTTCTTTTATGTTTTGAAGAAGGCTTAAAGGAAAAAAAAAAAAAGACTCCACTAAATATGCCACATAACTATTTAACAAAAGAAAATATTTCACATTATCATCAAACTTCAGAAATATATTATGAACAATAGCAACACTGTACTTTAAGGGGAAAGAAAGTTACCTCTGTATCAGCCTTTGGGGTTACATCTGGAATATGCCACTGATTTGAAAAGGCAACAGGATTCTGGTTCACACATTCTGACTTTCTCTTAGATTGCCATTGTTTTTGATTACTTTCTGGAGCCTTTGGTTCTTGGAGTTCTTTCATTTCTGAAATTGTATTTGTTATTGTCATCATTAAAAAGCAAGAACATTTGATAATAACAAAACTAAATCAAGGTAAGGTGGCATCCACCTGTAGTCCCAAGTACGTGGAAGGCTGAGGTGGATGCTCTCTTGAACCCATGAGTATGTGATCGGCCTGGGCACCATAGTAAGACCTCCTTTCAAATAAACAACGAAACAAAAACTAAACTTAAGTAAATAGAACATGTTACAAAACTATTAGCTTTTAGCTCTTAAAAATAGAAAAATAAAGGATAAATTAAAAGCTGTAAGATTGCTGACAATTTGCTTTTAGCAAATTAATTTTACAAAGTTGCAACTCAGCCACCTAACTAAACTATTAATCAAGAGTTTTGTCAGAGACCATCCAGACTTAAAGACCATTCCTTTACCAGTAATCATAAATAAAAATTAAAAACGTACACATAATAAAATCTTACAGTAAAGAGAAGGTAACTCATCACTTTTCATAGTTTAACATAAAAATTTTACCACTAGCCTAGAATTTACCATCTTTTTTTTTTTTTGGAAGTGGGGAGTTGTACCGGGGATTGAACTCAGGTACTGAGTCACATCCCCAGTCCTATTTGTATTTTATTTAGAGACAGGGTCTCACTGAGTTGCTTGATGCCTCACCATTGCTGAGTCTGGCTTTGACCTTGTGATCCTCCTACCTCAGCCTCCCAAGCCACTGAGGGTCCATACACAAAAATACCCCAATAATATATTTAATATAAATACCAAAATTTTATTCACTTCATAGATGCAAAAATCCTAAATATTAGCAATTTACATACAAAAAAGACAATAACTTGTATACAAATTGGCTTTAATCACTAAATGCAAAGTTCAGTGAATTTAGCAATGTCAATGTGTCTAAGATCAATAAATAAAAATCAGTTGCATTTTTATACACTAGAAAACATTTCTTTAAAGTTATCATTCATTATCAAAGCATTGAAAACTATTAGATATCCCAAAATAAATCCACCAAAGGGTATGCAAGATCTTTACACAGAAAAGAATTCTCACTGTATTAAATGAAAGGATGTGCCAGGTTAGTGAACACTAAAGATGTCAATTTCTCCCAAATTTCCTTATAGGTTCAATAAGATCTCAAATTTCCAGTTGTAAAAATTACAGAGATTCAAGTATTCATAGAAATATAGAGATTCTTATATTTATATAAAAATCCAAAAGGTCAAAATATTCTTGAATAGCAAAACTGATAGACATGAAGACTCACTGCAGTAATGAAAAGAGTATTAACACAAAATAACTATGGAACAGAGCAGACTCCAAATCAAATACCTAGAATTACCTCATTTACAACAATTCAGAAAGGGAAAAGAGGATCTTCTCAACAAATGCTATGATGTTCACATAAGGAAAAAATGAAACTTGGCACTTTACCTACACATATATAAATATTTTCAAGATAAATATAAATCTAAATATAAAAGGGAAAAATGATGTCTAAAAATATGCAATTTTTTTATGATGGTGACATAGAGAAAGATTTGATTAAAACACAGAAAGTACTCACCATAAAGGCAAAAGTTAATAAATTAAGTGCAGCAAAATTAAGAATTTCATTTCATCAAGTCTTCACCACAAATAGGACAAGTTACTTGCAATATATACCCAATGAAGTGTATTTAGATCATAAAAATACCTCTCTAAAAAAATCAATGAGGGCTGGGGATATAGCTTAGCAGTAGAGTGCCTGCTCAGCACGCACAAAGCCTTGGGTCCCATCCCCAGCACCAACAAAAAAATAAATAAAAACAAAAGTAAATGAGAAAAAGAAACAAAACGCAATAAAAAATTATCAAAACTCGATTTTTGCACAAGAGAATATTAAAGTGGCCAATAAACATAAAATGTTCAATAGCAGACAGTAAAGAAATGCAAATTAAAGCCATAGCATCAGAACGCCTAAACTGACACTACAAAGATTGAGAAAAATATAGAGGAAAGCAGCATAATTACTGGTCAAGGGTCAGTACAACCACTTTGAAAATTTTTGTACCACTACCCAACCTAAGCATATCATCCCTGTGTCCCAACAATCCCATTCTTAGAATACACACAATAGAAATATATACATATGGGAACCAAAGACAAATCAAAAATATCTAAATTATCATTACTTATTAGACAAAATTATTATCCATGAATATTTGGATAAATCATAGTAAGTTATAGTTTGCATATTACGTGTCCTCCAAAGCACCTGTGTTAATACAGGAATACTGAGAGTTGAAAGAGTAAATTATGATAGCTATAACCTCATCAGTCCATCCTTCTTCGAAAGAACTAACTGGATGGTGGGGTGTGGCTAGAGGAGGTAGGTAATCAGGGGCAAACCCTGGAAGGGTCCATCTTCCCTGCAGCTCCTTCCCCTTGATCTCTGCTTCCTGGCCAACACCATTGAAGCAGCATTCCTCCTCCAAGCCCTTCAGTCATAAAGTTCTGTTTCACCTTGGGCCCTGAGTAAATGAGTCAGTGGCCCATGGATTGAACCTCTGAAATTACAAACCAACATGATTTTTTCCTCCTATAAGTTGTTCTTGTCAGGTATTTTGGTTACATTGATAAGAAGCTAACACAAAGTATATTCAATATAATGAAGCTGGGTGTGGTGGTCCATGCCTGTAATTCTAGCAACTCAAGAGGCTGAGGCAGGAGGACAAACTCAAGGACAGCCTCAGCAACCTAGCAAGAACTCAAGAACTTGTCTTAAAAAAAAAAAAAAAAAAAGACTAGAGATGTATCTAGCTCAATGGTTAAAAAAGAAGTACATTCAATACAATAAATACTAAATAACAATGTCAATAAAAATACTAGATACCATAAAAGCATAGATGAGTTCCATAAACAAAGTTGATGAAGGAAGCAGACACAAGAATAAAGACTACATTTCATTCTACGGTGTTTCAATTCAGAATAGTGATAACATGGAGGAAGAAAGACTGAAAGGGGATCAAGGAAGTTACTAGAGTGCTAAAAGTGTTCTGTTTTTCAACTGAAATATTAGTTACAAGTATGAATTTACTTGGAATATTGCATTGATTTAGGCAGCTTTCTAACTGCATGGTTTACTACATAATAAGGTAGATTAGGCATTCAACAAATATTCACTTTAAAATGTTAAATCAGGAGTCTAATGAGTGTTATTAACATACCAAAAATATACAAAATATAAAGTTTCTGCCAAATACCAGAAATAAAACTGTTCCCAATCAAAATAATGGCAAGAAAAAAAGGGACTATTCTAAGGTGACAAACTGTCTCTATTAGCCTGGGACTGAGGCTTTTCTAGGTTACTAGACTTTCAGGACTAAAACCAGGAAACCACCAGGCAAACATTAGGAAAAGCCTCGCTTTGTCCCAAAGTTCTCCTTCTGCCCAATTAAAAAATTATATCTAACCTGACATTATTTATCTGGACAATGAGCATCCTATCAGTGACCCTGTTTAAATACCTTTAATAATATCTGTGACTCAAAGTTATTCCCCAATTCTCTACTACCTGTCTTATAATTTTCAGCACAACTACAGTCTCATTCCTAAAATTCTTATTCTTTTTCCTAAGTTATTTCCTATATCCGAAATATTCTATTATGACAATTTCCCTGATTTAGGACTATTTTGGATTTTGTTATTCTTATTTGGTGCTAGGACTCAAACCCAGATCCTCAAAGGTGCTGGACAAGCAGTCTCCCACTGAGTGTTATCCCTCAAAACCCACCAATTAAATGCTAACAGTTCTTAAAATTTCTTTTCCTCTTTCACAAAACATTTCCTTATTTTCCCTAAATAAAATTAGTTCCTTAAATTTCTTCCTCTTCACAAGTCTTGTAGCATTTCATTTTTGTTGCTCTCATAACACTTCACTACATTCCACCTAGCATTATATTTAGATATATCTATATATCTCCCACAACCACACTGCAACCTCCTTGGGACCTTGTCTTACTCATTTACATAACCCTAGAACATTTATCGCAGTACCCATGGAGTGGAAAATCAAATGTCACATCTAAAATGAGAGGGAGGTCTGTCACATAGAAACAACTACTGAGTCCTTTCTAGATATCATTGTTAAACCAACTGAAAAAATAACTTAGTTCCATTTTATTTTCCCTCCTCTTTCTTTTGGGCAAACACACTTCCTTTGCTATAAGATGCAATACTTTTCATGCACTCTATATATGCCTGAACTGAAATATAAGGTAAAGGAAGACAGAATGTTTCACATTGCAATTCTCACATTCAATTGTAATCTGCTTTCTCCAGATACAAAGTGGTCTTCTTAAGGAAAGAAAGTGTATTGATTCTGTCACTCTTACCTTCTAATTTGTTTAGAAGACTTGATTCAGTTTTATTCTTCAGGGTTATTGAGTCAGTAATAAGTTCAGAATTCTTTTCATCTGACACCAGAGGTTCCTTGGAATGGATATTTTTAACAGACTACATGGGAAAAATTTTTTCAAATATAATCCCATAAGTAGTAATAGTAATTTGACTTATTGTTCAGTATACCAAAATCTTCTCTATGTGAAAAGATTCACAAATTCCCAGCACATATTAATAGACTGAATTATTTATTAGAGCAGTAGGAAGGATCATAACCATAAATTAGGCCAATTTTCTTTCAAGGGACATATTGATCAATTATTAAAATATATTTCACATAGAAAGAGAAAGGTTATAAGTTTGAATCCAACATACAATAAGCCTCACCAAAACCAACAGCATTTATAAAAATTAACCTTTGTATAACTCTAAGACAGTAGTTCTAAATCCAGAGAATAAACTTTTTGATACAATTATGCACTATGCTCTAAAATAGTTGGGATTAGGAAAAAAAACAAAACAAAACAGTATTTTAAAGCATAAATCATGAAAGAGTGGCATTATAAAGACTATAAAATTGAAAAAACTCACATTACAATGCCAGGGTCTTAAAGCACAATAAGAATCATACTGTATCAGGAAAATAAATTTATTTTCTGTCTTTGAAGTTCATATAGAATTGTTCTGCCACATCAGAAATTCTGACCATTTGTGCCTCACCTTGGCCCTAACATACTTTGGTTTTTGTTTAAGATGTCTTACCAGAATCACATGATTAAAGAAAACCTGGGAATAAGTTTCCCCAATTATTCCTTTAACCTGCTTCAACACATGCCTAATAAATGTTACTTCATGGTTCCCCTAAGAGATAGTTGAACCTCACTCTATCACCTTACTCTTTGAGAAACACAGTCTAGACTTCTGTACTATTTCTCATTGGTGGTCCTATATCTCTTGTTTCAGGAGAAAACTATTGGAAACATATAAACTTTATATCCTTTCCCTGGAAAAATCTCCATGCTAGATCAGGTACTCTTGCTTCATATAAAGATTTAAAATGAAATACCTTTAAACTTCTTATTTCATGGGAATCATTTCCACTTAGTTTAGATGCAGGCACATTCAAATCTCGGCATTCTGATCCAGAGATCTGTCTATTCCCCATGAAAAAAAAACTTATTAATATTTAATTTGAAATTAATTTTAATGTATTTGTTCACTTTAAAGTTGGCTTTTTAAACAACATATGTACTTTTTATAATTGGAAAAATTCCCTTTTAAAAAGTCATTATTAAATGACTGATTCTAACATAAAGGTAATTATGCTAAAAAACTATATACTCAGCAATGACAAACGTGATAAAGAGGTGATTCCCAATATCTTCATTACGTAGTAACAGCTGGTGGTAAGATAAGCATATGGGAAAGGAGAAGTATGTAGATAAAACTACATTTCAGATGGCAAATAGCTTAAGAATGAGAACCAGGGATGAATTCTTTTGTGGGCATCTCCACAGTACTTAGTATGCAGTCTCTCATAACAATATCAAGAATATGGCTGGAGTTTGGGGAGATTTTGTTTTTATTTTTTATTATTTATTTATTTTTGAATAGGAGCAGAAGAAAGTCTCCTTTGTGCTTCAATGTATATTTGAAATGGAGCAGCAAGATGAAATAAAGATTATGAAGCTTAACCTTGACAATCAAAATGACCTTTTAATTTTAGTATTGAGTCAAGTCCTAAATTAATTATTAATCAATTATGTTTCCCAAGTTTATCCACAAAATGATTCTCCAGAGTACAAGGAGACTTTTCCATATAGTAGTATTACAAATGGTGGTTCATTAAGAATAAACCAGAAACACTGCTTTAGTTGAGCTAGAATATTATGTTCCTATTTCTTGTAAGGAAATAAGCACTCAAATTGAGAGAAGAAAACATATTGGATGTGATGAACAATATTTCACCATCTAAACCTGTCCCCTCCACCTTTCATTTTAATTAAAGAGACAGAGGTATTACCATGCTGCCCAGGCTGGCCTGAACCTCTGGTTTCAGGGGATCCTCCTGGCTAAGCCTCCCCTGTAGTTGGGACTACGGGCATGTGCCACTGCATCCAGCCGGCAACTCATTAACACATTCTGTCTCTTTTGTCCATGCTTGGGATTGAACCCTGAATTTTGTGCATTTTAAGTACATGCTCTACCAGAGCTACCATCAGCCTCTGACCCACTTCTTGAAGTTCTTGACTCTGAAGTAAATTAATGAACTTTCACTGATACTATTCTTCCCCTTGAACTAGCTGGAAAAGACATTTGTTCACACTTTCTACCACTGCTATAGAGACTGTCAAATGCTCTAGAAAGAATCTTATCAGAGCAGTCACCTGTAAGTTCTTGCTCAAATATAGGAGTTTTAACTTCATGGCTATAAGTAGCCTTTTAAGCTTCATGTTAATACTTTTTCTAACATGTTTCCTACTTTTTAATAATTCCTTTATTAATATTTTTAATGAGTGAAAAGGCCAAAACAAATTCATTTTCTCTTAAGGAGACAGAATAAAAACTCTAACTCCTAATACTGAAGAAAAACTTAATCCCAATTACTATTGCTAACAAAAAACTTCAAGACCATTCTGCCATCAATCTTTAAATATAAACAAATAAAAAAAGGTTAAAACTCAAACATACCTTTTTGTAAAACTTGGCACAGCTGAACCATCTGTCTTCACATGATAATCTGGGCTATTTAGAAGGTTAACTGGGACTCTTCCAAATGGGCATGACTAAAAATGTTTTGAAAAATTAAGTAACCAACAGGGAAATAAAGCCTTCACTATCACCTTATCAAAGCAGATCAAAAATAACTTACCCGTTTAGTTTTGTTAGTTTGTTTCAAGGGATTTCGTCGACCTATTTCTCCATCTTGTGGGGGTATATTCTCTCTAAGTGAAAAGAAAATATCCCAAATTTTTCAAATATTAATATGTATTCCCACTTATTGCTAAATGCTGTTATCATACTTACATGAAAACATGTATGTAGGTATATTTATGTAAGTCTGAGCATGTAAAAACTGATTCAGTTTTCTTACCCATACAAAAACCTGGCTTTAGTGGCCTGTCCTCTGGAATCACAACTAATGTTCTTATTCTGTAAATGTCCAAGCGAACTGGTGAATGATTCTTGAGAGGTTAGTACTGTAGATGCTGTAAAAATTACAAAATTATGATTAAATTAGACAGACATGTGAATATAAAAAGTAATTTCACAAAGACTATTTAAAGTCAATTTGTAATGTATATTTGCCACCATGTAAGATATATAGACAAGAAGATGTTATCAAGATAATTCTAACCACCTCTTCAAATTCTCTTAAGTATATAACTGTCTTTACAAGTTAAAAGAACATTCTCTATTTCTAAAAGCAAAAATGCAGTCTCTTACTTATTATCAAGTTATTTTTAATGTGTTACCAATGAAATTTTGATTAGGATAAAAAGATAAATTTCAACAAGTAGTAAATACCTTTTTACTTCTAAAAGTTTTATCTCCTTTACCACTGCAATTTAATCTTTAGATTTCAATCCTTTTCTATAAAATATCATTTGGAACCTTTACTTTACAGTACTACCTACGCAGAAATGTATTAGCACACAATAGTTACCTGATAAACTCTTCTTTTCCTCCTCTGAAAGTAGCTGCCTTTTTTGGAGATTTAAATTACTTATGGCAATTTCCAGCATCTCTAGTGGTACTGCTCCACTTTCAACAGCTTTATGAAGAAGTTGTTTACTTTTTTTGAAATTGCCTAACAAAGAAAAAATGATTGTCATATTATGCAGTTGTCTTTGCCTCCTAACCCCAGATATTATTTATTCATTAAGACATCCAAAACTATTTCCTCCAAGACTCATGCACTTTATTTCAGAGGCAAATAAGTAATCTCTCGCTTCTCATGAAGATAATGAACTTTTCTGGTAAGAATTCAAGTTAAAATAATTTTATTGGATAATATACAACTGATGTCACTGCGTATTAGTTTATCATTGCCGTCCATTTTCAAATTAAGTTTAATGAAGTAGAACAAAAGAGGATATAAAGGCCAATGATAGCAGTTAGAAACTGGAGGAAATGATAGATGTTCAAGTAGTCCTCAGAACACACCATTTAAATATCATTCACAATAACACTTAGTCATTAAGGAATGGTTGACATCTTTTGCTAAAAGGACTCTTTCATCAAAAGAGTTTGTGTAAAAACAATGTAATGATAAAGGTTAACCATTAGCTATCAGACTTAACTATTCAACTTATCCTAGCATTTGATTTATAAATATTAAATGTATACATAATGTATCTTTCAATGTTATCAACATTTATGGGAGCCATTAAACTATGATGCTTTGCACTTGATAAGATGATTAAGATACCCTCTAGTTTTTACAGTTTACAAATTTTAAAAAATATGAACACACTTGTTATTGGTTAAATCTGCACATTTATTGAGAATAGAGGTAGAATTTCATGTAATTGGGTATGTTAGCACAGCAAAAAGACAGAAAGCCTTCAATAAGAATTAGTAATTTGAGAACTTAATAATTTAGGTCATAGACCACTCCCTCATGAGAATCTGATATAAATTAAGGAAATTTTCTCCACCTCTAAAAAAACACATGCATACCAGACCATGCATAAGATTTCAGAGATGTTGCATGTTTCCTGATAGCCTAACAACACTGCTCAGAATAATCACCATTTTTATCTTGAGGCTATTATCACATTGCAGGGGTGTAGTCTTTTTAAAAAATAATATATTTTTAAAAATATAATATAAATATAATTAGAAATTTTCAAAATTTATGTATTCTAAAGACACAAAATTTATAGTTGCTGCTGAGAAGTCATATTATCTCAAAAATTTTAATATAGAATGGAGAAATAGAAAGTCCTAAAGGCCTAGTCAAACTTACTCTAGCACACAAGGAGAAGGAATCTATTTTAATTTGTAGGAAAATGATAATACAAAATAATAATAACACAACAATACACACAATAGACCAAAGATTCGGACTACTAGGATTCAGTCATCTGTATACCTGAAAGTTCAGGGTTCACAAACCATCTCTGTGTTATACAGAACTTCTCTCCAACCTCAATCCTGGGAAACTCTGCAGTCCTAATTTAGGTACCCTCACATGGATTCTGCTCATACTGATGATGTTTATCACAGGTTGGTAAAGGGGATTAGAGCTGTAGCTTAAATAAGGTAGAAGAAAAACAGGAAGACTTGGCCACAGGGTGTATCCGAAGGCCCCAGAAAGATGCAAAAAAGGAGAAAAGACTAAGAAATGGTCAGGTTAAAAATATTTAAGGAAAACAGACGTCCTGGTCCTATTCAAAAGGTCCAGACTATGAAGAACTATGCAAGCAAAAGTGATGCTTTTATAGCAGTTTATTTTTTAAAGAACTACCAATTAAATGTTAGCTGTTTTAACATATACTCTAGTGCTATGAAATCATAATTTAAGAAAATCTTACCTAAGTTCTAGGTTAAATGTTTTATGTCCTTCATTCTATAAATACTCAGTGAAGATGCTACTTTCCTTTAGATGTTTTATGATTTAATCTTAGGATTTGTTACAATAGGATGTTATCTTTTACTTAAAATTTGGATTTGACATTTTTCAGATTACCTTGAGACAGTTCAAATTGTGCAAAAGATATATGCACAAAAGCAAATTTCTTGCAGTTTTCTCTGGCCATTTGAAAGTAGTCCCGTGCATCATCTGGCTCTTGAATACTGCAATAAAAGACCAGAGTCAAAGCAAAACAAAAACTAAAGGTCACAGCTACTTAAATATGATAATTTTTCAATGTGTTTTCCATGGGACATTGCTTTTTTCTGCCTGTAAAATTAAAATACTAATTTTAAAAAAATCTTTTGAGACAGAGCTTTAAATACGAATTTTTTTGGAGTATGTCCATAGTGAAGGGAGTTTACAGTACTCTCTTGTTAATTAAAATAAAAAATATTTGGTCAAAGTATTAATTTGACAGGTTTTCATTTTCCCTCTTTACAATGTAGTTACATATTGTGTAATATAGTTATTTAAATGTAGTTAAAGGCTATGTGTCATGGCCCACACCCAAGTGATTCCAGCTACTTGGAAAGTTGAGGCAAGGATGTAACTTGAAGGCCAGCCTTGGCAGTTAATGAAACCTTGTTTCAAATAAAACAAAAAGAGGTCTGCAAATGTAGCTCAGTGATAGAATGCTTGCCTAGTCTATTACGTGAAGCCCTGGGTCCTGCAAAATAAATAAATAATCATCATCATCATCATCATCAAAATTCATATACTTACGCTTTTAATTCAGCAAATCTCACTTGAATTCGAGCAAAACTCTCATTTTGGCCATATTTATCTGGAGGAAGTGCTTCAATGGCTTGACTGTAACGACCAATCAATTTATTTAAAAGAGCATCATTCAGGGGTGCACTATTTTTCTCTAGTTTGAGCAAGAAATTCAACCAGTCCTCTGGGTTATTTGCCATCATCATAATTTGGTTAACAGTTCCAGAGTTATCTGAATAAAGAGAACAAAATATATCGCAACAGAGATGATGGTCATTAAACAATACTGAATTGCATTTTTCCTTCAGATTATAATTAGGCATTTATACCATCAGTATCAATGTACATAAATTTCTTGTTAATACTTTTTTAGGATTGTAACAATTCATAATGGTAAATCCTCTGTCATAGATGTAACTCATTAAAAATTCAGCTTATTGGCTCAGTGGTAGAGCGTTTGCCTAGCATGTGTGATTCAATTCTCAGGACCACATATAAATAAATAAAATAAAGTTCCATCAACAAGTAAAAAAATTAAAAATTCCGATTATTGTTCTGTTCTTGACACAACTATCTTGACCACTTTGCTCATTCAACATTTTTTCCACATAACTCAAAACTCACTTGTAAAACAAAGAAACCAGTTTTACAAGAAACTGATGTGGTCATTTTCTTCTTCCTCCAAGTTACCTACATTTCTCCTAGGGGTTCTATTAATTTCCTGTTTTCACCAACCCATCATTACCCTGGTCCAGATTTTCAGAACTCAATAGGACTTCTTGTGGCTGCCATATTCTATGGAACCCAAATCTACAGAAATAGCAAATATAATCTTCAAATATAATTTTCACACTGTATTTTTTACCTAATTTAGTGTTGGTTGTTTTAGATAACCTGAATTTCACTCTCCTATTCAGGATATTTTAGTAATTACTAAGCATTATTAAACTTAGATTTCCCAGAGAAACCACTAGTCCTTAAAAGTATAAGTTAATATCAACAAAGCTTAAAATCTTTACTTTTGTAAACAAAATTACTGCTTTTTACTACAGTGTTCCAGACTTAGTGATGCATGCCTATAATCCCAGGAACTCTGGAGGTTGAGGCAGGAGGATCACAAGTTCAAGGTCAGCCTGGTCTAAGTGGGAGCCCTTCATAAAATAAAAAATAAGGGCGTGGGGATACTGTTCAGTGGTAGAGCACTTGCCTGACATGCATGAGTCCCTGGGTTTTATCCACAGCACTGAAAAAATAATAAAGTAAAAAACCAAAAAGGGATACGGGTGTGACCCAGTGGTAGAGCACCCCTGTGTTCAATCCCCAGTGTCACAAATAAATAAGTAAATAAAAAAGAACATAGGGCATTCATAACTTTGCTTTTTTCATTTTAAGTTTAACCTGGTCTTATCTTAATTTTCCAGTTTTACCTTCTATTGTTTTCCTAACAAATTAGTCTGTTATGTCTAACTAGCATTTTGCTGTCTGTAGGCTGAATACATTCTTTCTCTATTCAACACATAGAGCACCTGTTATCTTTATCTTGCTAATAGTCATATAATGGCTGGCCTGCATTACAATGTAGCACAGTGAATGCATAATTCTCATTTAGAAAGAAACCAAGGTTTTAAGCATCTGGGATCTTTCCTCAAAATTTAGCATATTTTACTTCACAACTTCATAATGTTGTGTGTTTACACTTTTGAGTAAGCTAAGGATCAGTGAAATTTAAAGCAAGTATTCGATTTCCTCCTTATACAAGCTTGTAAGTGCTAGACGTGATAAATTAATATTTTATTAAGACTACTTGACACCAAAAATTATTATATTTTTGGTTGTTTCAAAATAAAAAGTCTGCCAAAATGACTAGATCACAGATTCTTTCACCATTTAATGGTTACTACTGATCTAGCAAACATTTAAAAGTCACTATTCAAATGAATACCATCATTTGCAATATAGTAAAGAATCAGGCATTAAGTTAATACTTTCTGAAGGACAGCTGGTCTAGCATATAGGAGAGACATTAGGGAAGCTACTGTGGCTGGAACTGAGGCTAAAAAAGAATGAGAAAAAAGGACCAGAGGAGTAATAGAAGATTCTTCAAATCAAAAATCAAGTGTTTGACGTTAAATTGATACCTAACTTTATAAGATTGGTAAAGCTTCCTCAGTTCACAGAAAAAAGGGAATGAAAAAAATGGCATTTCTTGCCGGGTGCAGTGGTGCCACTCTATAATCCCAGCAGCTCCAGAGCAGAGGCAGAAGGATCACAAGTTCAAAGTCAGCCTCTGACTTCACAAGGCCCTAGGTAACTTAATAAGACCCTGTCTCATTAATATAAATAATAAAATATAAAAAGGGCTGGAGATGTGGCTCAGTGGTCAAGCACCCCTGGGTTCAATTCCCGGAACCAAAAAAAAAAAAGGTAGATCTATTTTTGGTAGGCATGCCAACAGAAACTGTTGGCAATAAAAGAGTTAAGAAAACTACCCCTGAGCACACTAATAAATGATGCTTTTTTTTTTTTTAAGAAAGCAAAAAATTATTTGTAGTATTTCCAGGCACAGGATAAAAATATAAAGAAAATATAGTACTTCTAATGAGTGAACACTAATTACTGAGAAAATTACATATGTTAAAATACAGTGAGTGATTAACATCTCATTTCTTTACCTGAAAGAACATTCTAAAAAAAAAAACTCACCTGTAGTATCAGCAGAGATTTTATTCAAACTTAGCTCATCAGTAAGGTCTTCATTTTTAAATTTATTTTTAATATCTCTCACTTTGTTCATTATGGAATCAATTGTCAATTCTCTGCCATTCAAATCCTCAGCATCCATTTCTAAGTTTCAACTAGCCTTTTAGAACCCAGAAAAAAAAAAAAAGCATTAGTTTTGAGGACACATTTAATGCTGCTATTATTCAAACAATGGACATGGCTTTGTAATTTATCCAGAAAGGTTTCAATAGGCCAAGCACACCTTTTCTTCCCTATATTACTTAGTGAAGTTACACACTGAAATCATAGCAAAACTGGTTGTCTCCTTTTAAACTTTCTATTTTTCTTTTGTGCACTGAATGCCTTCCTTTTCTAGAATGACTTTCTCTGGGCCATCTGAAAATTTCATCCTTTATTAAAAAATATGACCAAGGGTTTCCTTGGATTGTGGCGGTGATCAAAAGAATCCTTTCGGTAATGAGATTAACAGTTCTTTTTTTCACATGCATTGTGAGTTAATCTTTATACTGAATATGCTTTCACAGCAGCATATGAACATCGCAGCCCTTTAATGATAACTGAGATTTAGCAGATTTGTTCTTGTGTATATCTGGCAATATGACTTGCTACCTTAATCATTCTAAGACAAGAATCGAAGTTACTACTATAGTATTGCTCATCTGCATGATGGTTTTGGATCAACAAACTGCAGTCTCTCTTCCTGTCAATCTCATCTTTGTGATTTTCAAATATTAATCCAGTCACTCAGGTCATTAACAGTACTGCCACCCTATCCTCGAGTTTAACAATAAAAAGGGGCGACAAAGTAAGCAGCAAGATATCAACTGCCTCTGAAGTCAGATTTGAAAGTCTACTATCAGAATACTGTCACAATCTCCTCCCAGTTCTAAGGAAAGCAGACAAGAGGACTGTATTTTGAGGAAAGTGTCCGGTGTAGGTGCCCCGCCAGGGCCTCTTTCCGGCGAGGTCTACACCCACTTTTTACTTACTCAACAAACTCTTCCGTTATCACCCCACCCTCTAGATCGTCTGAGGCATGGAAACCTACCCTTTCCCTCCAGCTCTTTCAGCCGCGCCCCACGTCGTCTACTCAGTTCTGGGCCTCCCTGGTCTCGCTCTCACTTTTCACCGACCTGCGCCGCTAACGAGCTCACACACCGGACGCCGCCGTTTCTTGGTGAGTCCGCGAGGCAGAACTCGCCTCCAGGAAGCAAAGCTGTAGAGAAGAAAAGATGGAACCCAACTCGCTCTCCGCAAACACGTTTGAATTTCTCCGCCGCTACCGCCGTGACCTCGTATTGGTCACGGCTACTCACGTGATAGCGTCTGACGTAATTGTTCCTACGCGTCGGCCCCGCCTCTACCCTGCGTCCTTGAGTCCCGCCTGGGA
The DNA here is from genome assembly GCF_902686455.1 of Sciurus vulgaris. NCBI lineage: Eukaryota > Metazoa > Chordata > Mammalia > Rodentia > Sciuridae > Sciurus > Sciurus vulgaris. The sequence continues at coordinate 82,791,570 of NC_136467.1, forward strand.
GAGCTCTCGGCCCTGGGCCCTGAGCTAACTGCTCCGACCCTGAGCCACTTGAGTGGCACCGGCAGTGCTGGGGTGCTGGAGCCGGGCAGGTGCTCCATGGTCACCTGTCGGCTTGCTTTCTTGTTCTTTCTGGTTTAACCAGGCCGAATTTCCGCCAAGGAGTAGTTACTCCTGGGCGGAGCTGGCCAGTGAGAGGAAAGTGGGGGCGGGGACGACTGTTCCCAGCTCCTGTAACTAAAAGATCTAAGTAAGGTGGGTCCGCCCTTCACCCCCCACCCCTGCGTCCTCCTTGCCCGGGCTTAGGGAGGACGTAATGCGAAAGGATTTTTCACCTTCAGTCGTGTAGCCAGCTAAAGAATCTCTTTGCTTTTGATCCTTGAGCTTCCATTTATGCCCTCCCAGTATCCTTAAATAACTCCTTGCCTCATCTTCAAGACAAGACCCTTCCCTTTGTCAAAATTCTGCATAGACCTTGGCAGTCGTGACCGCCCTGCTTACACTCACTTTATCAGTCCCCCTCCCTTCGAGACTGTTCTACTTAAGGTCTCACTGCTCCGCTGCTAAGTGGCTTTGAGGTTCAGGGCAACGGTTATCTCCCCATCTTTGAAACGAGAGATGTCTCTGTTGTGCCAGAATCATAACGTGCTCTGTGGTAGGATTGGTTGGTTGATTTTGTGTATGTGTAGGAAACTAACTGCAGCTGTCATTTGTTAACAGTCATCCCCAGCCAGCTTGAATTTTCTTCATCCTCTCCCTCCGTACTGGGAGTTGAACCCAGGGGTGCTCTACCACTGAGCTACATCCCCAACCCTTTTTATTTTATTTTTAAAGAACAGACATTTCTATTTAAAAATAAATAAACATTTTTATTTTAATTTAAATTTTTAAATACTAAGTCTTCAAAATCCACTCTTAAATCGTCAGGCAATCCTTGAACTTGGTATCCTCCTGCTTCAGCTTCCCAAATCGTTAGCTGCTGCATCTAGCTGTGTTCATCCCTTAACCGTATTTTCCCATATCTGTTAGCTATACATTTTTGCTTCAGCAAAGCAAAATGATTTACTATACCATGGTTTGCATAACATTTACTTTATTTGAAAGGAGTTTATTACCAACAGTTCTTACTGGTGGGACCTAATCTCAAAGTGTGCATTTTTCCTGAAAATACTGCTCTCCTGGTGAATAACTTCATTCTAACATTTATGTGCAGTCACTACTTTGGTGACCTCCAGTCTTACATCTTTAAAATACCATCTGTATATTGACTCCAAAATGTTTATCTCCTGCTGAGTTCTCTCTCCTGAAGTACATCTTCACACATCCATTTCCTACTTAACATCCTCACTTAAATATATCTTAGGCATCTTAAACTCAAAATGTCCAAAACTGAACCCCTATTCTTTCTCAAATCTGCTTCTTACAAAAGCTCTGTAAAAAATAACTTCATTATTAGGCCCCAAACCTTTGTGTCATCTCTGACCCCATATCCAATTCATGAGCAGACTGAATCAAGTCTTACCACAAGATTTTCTGGAAGGCTACCACTTCTCCCCACCTCCACAGCTGCCACTCCAGTACAAGGTACCTTCGTCATTTACCTAAATTACTCCAGTGGCCTCCTGGCTGGTCTCCCAACTTCTGCCTTATCCTTGCTTCAGTTTATTCTCCTCCACAGCAGAACAATCGTAAATCAGATCATGTTACCTCTGTGCTCAAAACTAGTGCTCCCTATGTAGCTCAGAATAAAGAACAGAAGTCCCTATAATGGTCTAGAATTGTGTTCAATATACCATTATAAGCTACCCATGGTTATTGAGTGCTTGAATGTGTCCAATGCCACTGAGAAATTAAATTTTTAATCTTAATTAAATCTTAATATTTAGTATAGTTATTGGAAAACTTTTTAAAAAATGTTTTTGTATTTGTAGGTGGACAGCATGTCTTTATTTTATTTATTTTTATGTGGTGTTAAGGATCAAATCCAGTGCCTGACATACGCTACCCAAACGCTCTGCCACTGATATACAGCTACAGCCCCACCCCCTAGTTATTGAAAAACTTAAGTACTTTTAAATTTTCTTTTTGCTTTGTAAATTTTATGAGATCTTAGTGCAGATAGTGTTCCAGTAAAAGTACATGCTTTTGATATGCACTGTAAGTATAACAATACACAGTAGATTTTGAAAATTAAGTATTAAAAGATGTAAAACATACTTATTTTTAAAATATTGGTTACAACTTGAAGTGAAATTTTTGCTGTATTAATTAAAATATTAAAATTAATATCACTGTCATACACAGTTGACTAAGGAGACATGACTAAATGCCTTGCTTTCATGGACTGAATCCTGGACAGAAAGTACACATTAGTGGAAAAACAACTGCAAAATCCAAATAAAGTTTAGTTAATAGTGACATGCCAGTGTTGATTTCTTAGTTTTGCCTAATGTACCACAGTAATATAAAATCTGAACAATAGGAAAAAGGAGAGGTACACAGCAACCATCTGTGCTACCTTTGCAATTTTTGTAAATTAAAAAAAAATTCCAAAATAAAAAGTTTATGAAAATTTAATCTCATCTTTTTTTTTTTTTTAACTTTTCAATATGGCTAATGGAAAAGTTTAAAATTTACTTATATGGCTTATATTTCCATAGAACTGTGATGATCCACAAATCCTATGATTTTATCTATCTGATCTATTTAATTATTGTGTCTCTTTATTATTCTCCACGTGACTAGAATGTAAACTCTATAGGTGCAGGAATTTTTATCTACTTTGTTCATCACAGTATCCGTAGTGCTGGTACATTGTTGATACTTGACAGATGTTAGCTAAATCCTAACGTTTACAACTTCTGGAGTATTTGAGAATTTTATTTCCTTTAATATGCTTTTGTAGTTGTACAAAAATTTTTTTTTAAATTAAAGCCACCTTCATCTGAAAGTGAATAAACTGGCTTATTTTCAGAGTCAAGTCTTTACAAAACAATTCACCAACAGATTATGCCTTTTTTTTAAGATGGAAATTTTCATATTTCTGTCACAATATAAATTTGGATTCTATAACTTTGCTATTGTATATCACTTTTCGTTCATCTTTGTCTATCTTCTGAAAGCACAAAGTTATCAAACCATAAAAGAATACCACAAAACAAAACAATGCAAAATACCCTCTGGTCCTGATTTTAATGTCATCCTTAAACTGCCCCCGCTCTTTTTTGTGGTGTTTGTGGCTCATTCTATCTTACCTGCTAATGAAGTTTTCCATTTCTTTGAAAAATTCACATTCCCCCAGTATTTCTGGGAGTTCTTACAGTTTTTAAGATGCATTCATGTACAGGAACATGCAGCTTCTAAATAGTACTATAATTCTTTTCATAAATTATTTTTCTCTGGGTTCGATTGGGTTTGCAGGACATATCTGTCATTTTCCCCATTGCACAACTATTTTTAAGACTCTATTAAATCACAGTTTGTAGGTGTGTAAAGTTATCAATATAGGGTTGACTCTAGTGTGAAAAGAAGTGCAATGTAAGTTTGACCTCCATGAACCTCATGGGAGGTTCAGTAGCTAGATAGCTAATCTTGATAAGGAAATCCTCCAGAGAGAAGAGGAGACAAAAGCTCATTGTATCTAGAAGTGTCCCATCTTTTTTACTTTGGTAGGCAGGAGTTGAGATACTTAAGTCAATACAGAGATGTCATTTATCAGTGTATAGAGTGAACTTTGTGGTAGATCACTGAGTAGTGCTACTTGACGTTTTCCCAGGATCAGATCTAAGACACCTATTTTGAGTTATTTCAGAATAGGGTGGAAAGAGTTGTTGGAAAACAGGAAGGAAAAATCTGATCACATGATATAATTTCTCAGATCATCATGGGCCCCTGCTTAAATTGTCTTTATAATAACTTAGATGGGAAGCCATGTTCCCTACCAAAGCCTCTAAGGCCCTGATAACTCAGACCCTTTTTAATTCTCTAGGCTCATCTCATTCTACTTTTTCTCTTTCTTCACTAAGCTCTAGCTCACTGGCCTTCACTCAGTTCCTTGAACACAGTGAAATTTTTCCTGCCTAAGGGCCCTTCATTTTGTCATTTCTGCCTGTAACACCAGGTCTTTCTGCCAGGTCTTTAGTGGTTGGCCCTTTTCCACCTTTTAAGTGCCTGTTCAAATGTCACCTCTTCAAGGAGGCCTTGCATAACTACCTTACCTAAGGTAACCCCCAGTTTCCTTCCAGTTCTTCTTCACCATATTATCATGCTTTATTCCCTTCATAGTATTTATCAGTATTTTGTTCATTTATTTATTTATGTATTTATTATGTGTTTCCCCTTTCCATGAGATCCTTGCTTACTTGTCCATCATATACCCAAAACATGGAATGCCATCTAGCATATTGTAGGTAGTTAACACAAATTGTTGAATGAATGAATTAGTTTGTATGTCTTATGCACCAGGCTCTGAGTTCTGTAAGAACTGGCTCAAGGTCTGTTTGATCATCACTACACAGAGAATGCATTCAATGAACATGTGGTGAATAAAAATTAAGGAAAAAAATAAGTCAAGTTACAAAGCCAGGAACATGTAAAAACCCAAGGTCAGACCCTTTTGACCAGATAGTAATTAATTATGGTAACATTATTCATCTGTGGGTTTAATGAACCTGCATCTAACTTTGAGAGACCTACTGAACACTAATGAAATACAAGTAACCTGAGATCTCACCAACCTGTAGGTGCATTCAGGGTGATGTGAAGATTACCCAGGATTCAGGGCTTATTTTCCCTCTCTGAATAGTGCTGGCCCTTAGCCCCTAAGATGTTCCCACCTGGGATTTGTGAGAGTCCCTACAGAGTTAGCCTTACTAATGCTTCCATTGCCTTGTAGGCATCACATTGTCCTCCAAAGATCATCACTGCTTCCCAGGTCTGGTCCCTGCAAGCATCTCATTCTTTAGCAAAACCTGTTGCCACTTCATTGACTATAAAGAACTTTGCCACACTCCGTGTGTGTCTTAAAGATTCACAGTAACAAAGTGTGGCAAATTGGAGGTTACCTCTGTTAAATGGACATAAAAACATGTTTCCACATTTGGGTGATAAGTTTAGCCCATAGTAGCTTCCACATGTAAGGAACTGAAATGTCGCTTAAAGTAGAAACAAATGAAGCAACTGAGTCTCAGTTAACTGAGCTCCAACTGATTACAGGCTGCTATTGATCATAATATTTTCCATAGGAGGAAAATATTATCTGCAGCCAGTTAGTTGTTTCTCATGTCCTTTTACTGTAACATGTGGTAGGGTGGGGCATTCTGAACCATCTTTGGTCCAAAATATTGTACTGTTCTAGAATATTTTCCTTGCTCAATTATACTTTAAGTTTAACTGGTCTTTTTCTTTTAACATCTCTCTCCCCTTTGTAACCTTAGATCTGAGGGCTTGAAAACAATGCAAATTGCATGTACATGTGACTTAATGTTTTCTAGAGTGCGCAGTGCATGCTTTTCCCATTTTTACTTGCACCTTCACTTTGTCTAGCACCCAAACATGAATATATGGGGCTGGACCATCACAAAGTTACCTTCAGAAGCTATTTTTCTCCTCTGATGACTAAAGGGGTGTTACTAAGGAGCCTGTGCCACCTCCTTCTGTCCTTGATAAGCTCTCTCCCATCAGACTCTTCAGTTAACCTGGGTCAGATTACAGTTTGCCCCAAATGCCTCATAGCCCAAGCACGAGACAAAGCTCAAGCTCTTTGCTATGGGCTCTTCAAGCCCCAGATAAACATGCTGGTTTCACAAATTCCCCAGACATGCTCAGACAGGACTGTACCTGCAGGAGCTTTAGCCTAGGCTTAAACGCAAACTGTGCTATCCTGATGCACAAGAAAGTCTTCAAATGAACTCAGCAGTGACAAGCTTCAAATCACATAAAGCCACCTCACACCCTTGGCAATAAAGACACCAGCATCAACAGAGGCCATGAGGTGGCAGTAAGAGCAACTTAAAGGCCACAGAAGACAACCACCCCACAGGATACTCTATGAAAATCAGGGCAAAATCTGAACTTCCACCAATTCTGTTGAATTCTTTCAAGATACCCCTTAAATTAGGAACACAGGTTACTTGTTAATGTAAAAGGTTATGGGTTAGACGAATATATACATCATTAAAATAGTTGGTAAGTTTGGATGATAGGATTGTGTTGCTTTTTCTAAATAAAATCTATATATTTAATTCACAGTTAAAGGACAAGGAAAAGTAGTGAAAATTGCTGTTAAGTATTTGTGATACAATTGTCCTTGGATTATCAGCATAACAATATCCTCTGCTTTAAGCCAAGAATTAATAATTAATTCTAATCCCTCAGTGAATTTGTGTGTTAAAAGTCATAACATAGAAATAGCAGGTTGGGTGCTATAGCATGCATCTGTAGTCCTGGCAACTAGGGAGGCTGAGGCAGGAGGATCACTTGAGGCCAGGAGTTCAGAGTCAGCCTGGGGAACATAGCAAGACCCTGTTTCAAAAACAAAGAAAGAGCAGACTCTCAGTTCACAAATTCAAAGGTGCAAGAACTATCATACTTGTTAATAACCTATAAATTACCTGAAATCCAACTCCCCATTCTAACAGGCTGCTGGGAAATTCAGTAGCTCCACCCATCCAAGGCTATTCCTTGTACCTTGTGTTCACTAAGGTTTGGGAGGGCCCCAGCCACTAATCCCTTGCTCACACTAGTTTCTGCTGAAGTGCCAGAACATCTCCAGGAGCTCTGCGACTGCTGTTCACATTCAGTGCACTGAAATCATCAGCAAGGCTGTTAGTACCTGGGCTAAGCCCCCAGAAAAAAAAAAAATTATCTTTTCATTGTGTCTTCTATGAGCATCCTGAACTAGTTTGATATGTGAAAACATAAGACTCAAAGACTTTCCTCACTTAGCTATAAGAAATACATTCTTTTATTCTAACATTAGGGCCTGAAGTTTCCTTTTTACATAATGAAATGTGCATCTTTTAGTCATAGGTGAACTGTCCTAATGCTTTCTTATTTTTTTTTTTCCTGTTTCAAAGTTACATATGAATTTAGTTCACTTTGAGTGCACAGGTGCAGCAAAGCATTTCTCTAGGGTGGAGGACAGCAGTTACCCACACACAGCCTCTTGCACAACACGGTCTGATTAGAGCTCCACTTGCACCATGGAGACCCAGGATAGTGAGTGAGGCACCTGTCAGAGGCTCACTCCCTGCTTTATCTGATAGGGCAAGGTTGTGCAGGGAGTGTCCAGCAGCCTGACTAGTCCTGTCAGAATCCACAGAGGCTCCTTCCCCACCAACACTGTAGATGAGTGCAGGATGGGGGTGTACAGAAGAAAAGCAGGCACCAGTAAAATGCTTATATTTATTTTGATAATATAGTTATCTTATAGAAAAAAAAAATCAAAAGAGAAGTAAAGGGCTGGGTGCAGTGGCACATGCCTGTAATCCCAGCATCTAGGGGGCCGAGGCAAAAGGATTACCTATTCAAAACCAGTCTCAGTAACTTAGTGAGACCCTAAGCAACACAGTGAGACCCTGTCTCTAAATGAAATATGAAAAAGGACTTGGGATGTGGCTTAGTGGATAAGCACTCCTGGGTTCAATTACTGGTACAAAAGCAGAGAGAGGTGGGGTGGGGGGAAGAGAGAGGGCAGGAGGGAGAGAGAGAAGGAAAGGGTAATAGGATTTCAAAAGGAAAACACAGCATAGGGATGAATGAGTGAAATTGAGATTTTTTTTAAAAGGAAGTTCTCTGGAATAGTACTTTAATTGATATTTGATTTTGGTGATTTAGAATTCTGAATTATTTGAGAAAGAAATATAACTTCTATATAATCACATCAAATAGACCCATGTCTATGTAAAATAATAGTAATTCCTGAAGGAAATATTACAGATTGAAACAAAATGACAATATTTTACATTTGCAAACCACTTTAAAGTATTTAGAGTACTGTCATATAAATGGTTTCATTCTCTCCTCATACAGGTTTATGAGATAGGCAGCAGTTTTCTTTCCCCCATCATTTTGCAGGTAGGACACTGAAACCTAGACCAGTCTAGTGACTTGCCCTGGGTTGTATGGTGGGGAATGGAGCTCTGAACTTTTGCTTCTCAATCCATTTTTATTTCTGATAGAAGATCATCCAAAAAAAAAAAGAAGATCATCCATAGCTCTTCAGATTCTGTCATTAAAAATAGCTGTTAATTTCCAGAGATGGATAAAGCTTGTCCATAGACAGATGTAATTCACAGTACATGCTGGATTGATGTATTTTATGGCAGTTCTTTTTCAGGTACTATTAAAATAATATGGGAATAAATCTAATGAACAACTCAGCTCACAATTTTCCTTTGGATTCTCCAAGAGATTTACTCTCTAATCATAATTTAGTTGCCAGATATATCTTTTGTTTTGAAGAGTATCATTTCTACCTACTCCACCCTTTGACCCAGTTTCTATCAAAAATTGGCACCACAGCTTTTATATTGCACATATTGCAGAAGATTTGTACTTGCTTTAAATTTGCCTCAGCAATTTTCAGACTATATAGCTCACTCTAGCAAGGGCAGAAGTAGGGAAACAGGCAAAGACATTGTTAGCCTCATTCTCTTCCCCAATTATTTCCTAGATTCATCCCTTTGTACTGAGGCCAAGGAGTAAATATGCAGATGATACAGGCTAGAGACTCTATTGTGGTTTGCACAGACCTTGAAAGGCTATACAAACATTGTCAGCTCTGAAGTATCCCCAGAAGCCATGGAAGCTTCAAATGTGATGCAACTCCATGAAGAATATCTTATTTAACTTAGAACTTTCTGGTTACCCTAGGTCTCTTTTATGATCAGTAGCTAACATTTGTGAGATCCAGGGTGAGATTACAAATAGAGAACCACATACCATTTGTTTAAATGTTTAAATGTCAGACTAACAAGCTGTAAGATAAAATATGTTCTCTTCTCTTAATGCAACAATAGTGCATCCAAAATAACAAAATTAAATATATGTTTAAAACTGTGGTTTTGTTACTGATATTTGGTGAAATATAAAAAGACATTAATTATTTTACACTCTAAGGATTTTGTTAATGAGTCCATGATATTTGCATGAATAATAACATGAAAATACATACTTTATAAGTTGTTTATAAATTGATTTAGTCTATAAATTTATTCTCTTTCATGAGAAAAAGATCATTTATTTTGTTACTCTAAGATTTTCATATAATTTTTATTCTATTGGCAGTAACGAACTAGCAAATTAAAAAATCAATTCCAATTTGTATAAAAGAGCACAAAATTTGAACACATTTTTAGCAATAGTTAAAATATAAAATCAAAATAATTTTATGTACATTTTTCCTGAGTGACTTTTATTTTAAAATATTCAAAATGATCTATTAAAATTAAAAGTCAAAATACGAACTCTAATGAATATGAAAAATTATAATCAAAATTAAAACTTATAGTCAAAATAAACTTTTAAATTAATTTTTTAATTTTTAAATTAATTTTTTAAAAATTTAATTAAATCTTTAGGTATTTTCATAAAAATAAATTAGTCATAATTCTAGCATTGAATGTTGATTAGTTATCAATGTAAAAATCAGCATATTTTACATCTAAATCAGTGTTGTTCAATACAAATATAGTGCAAGCCACATACATATAACTTTTAATTTTTATGTTAAGCATAGTCATATTAGAAAAAGTAAAGCTTTCAAAAATTGTTAACATTAATTTTAAGGTTTTATTTATTCCAATATGACTAAAATATTATTTAAACATGTAATCAACATAAAAACAATAAAGTCTTTTACAATTTTTCTGCTATCTTTAAAATTTAAAAATACATGATGTATTTTACACTATAGTATATTTTACACTATCACATCTTTCAGGTGGACTGAGATACACAAGCACCACATGTGGCTAAGGTTACTATATTGGACAGCATGTGAATTATTTAATATGGCACATATTCCTCAGTTGCCATGTGCAATTGTTGTAAACACCAAATTAATTGGTGAGGACCTTCAGACCCATAAATTGACACACAAAGAGAAACAAGAAAATGAACATCCCACGCTACTGGGAATGACAGTAGGAGGAAGAGCTAGCCATGTTAGTATGCCTTTTCTCTTACCTAGACACTTCTGCCACTCTAATCTTCTGAAGCAGTACCCAACTCTAGTTTTGGCAGTGGCACAATTCATAAGCCTTCATGTATGCAGGCACTTTTTGTTTCAAAGGACACAGGGAAAGATGCTTGGAAAAGTATTTCTTTGGGGCCTGAATGGAGTTAGCCATGAAAGAGTATATTTAAGAATTTAAGGCCACACTGTGGTGCAGCACTGAGCACCAGAAAATGAATAACGCAACTGCCAATGTGTTTGCAATTTATTTGTCAGTATGTTTCTATAAATCAGGGCCTAAGAAAGGGGCTGCACTTTCCTAAGTATTAGGGAGGCCCAAGGGCAGCCCCAAGTCTAGACTGATTTTCTAGAATCCCCTCAGGACAGGAAGAGATCAAGATGGGGTAGGCTAAATACAGATGGGTTGGACTGTGCATCTTCAGGAGGAATAACAACATACAAAGCATGAAATAAATGATAGGCTAGGTCTAAGACCATGAGTATATAACAGCACAGTTAACGAACATTGATGACTTAAAATGCACATACTAATCTTCTAATTTTTCTGAAGTACTTAAATATCCAGATATAAGATAAAAATTATTTCAGAGATCCCTCTAATTCTACATAAAACCCACTGTATCTTCTTATCCATTCATCTAGCATTCACTCAATATCTGTCATCTATATTGAACATTATCATGAGCAACACTGTTCTTAGGTCCACAGATATAAAGAGAAATAGGATACAATCCCTACCCTTCAACAACTCTTAACTACTACATAGGAACCAATCCTCCTCTAAGTCCTATTTTTCTTCCTTACCTAGCAATTTTAGTATCCATTCATGCTCAAAAATTAGGGATAGAAGGAACATACCTCAACATTGTAAATGCTGTCTATGCTAAACCCAAAATGTGAATACCTGCTTGCATTGTCATCCTTAATGATGGTGCAGACCAAGGATCCTTTTGGGGAGGTGTTGTTCATGTCAAAATTTTCTGGGATCTGAAAATTATTGTGCAGCACCTCTTGGGCTTTCCTTTTAAGACTGCTTGTTGTGGTTCTTTGAATAAATAAATAAAATTGATAAACAGCCAAACTAATGAAGAGAAAGAAAGAGAAAACACAAATTACTAAAATTTGTGATGAAAAAGGAAATATCATAGCTAACATTACTGGAACGCAGATGATCTTCAGAAACTACTTTGAAAATTTATACTCTAATAAAATAGAAAATCTTGAAGACATTGACAAATTTCTAGAAACATATGACCTACCCAAATTGAATCAGAGGACATGGGAAATTTAAAATCAATTTTGAGCAATGAAATAGAAGATGCCATCAAAAGGCTACAAACAAAATCCCAGGACCAGATGAATTCCCAGCCTCCTCCTACCAGACTTTCAAAGAAGAATTAACACAAATACTCCATTATTCAATGAAATAGAAAAGGAGGGAATCTTTCCAAAATCATTTTATGAATCTAGTATCACCCTGACACCAAAACCAGACAAAAACACATCAAAGAAAGAAAACTTCAGACCAATAACCCTGATGAACATAGATGCAAAAAAATTCTTAGCAAAATACTGGCAAATCACATACAAAAACATATTAAAAAGAGAGTGTATCATGATCAAGTGTGGTTCATTCCAGGAATGCAAGGTTGATTCAACATAGGAAAATCAATAAATGTAATTCATCACATCAATAGATGTAAAGAGAAGAATCACATGATTATCTCAATAGATGCAGAAAAAGTATTTGACAAAACACAACATCCATTCATGCTCAAAACTAGGGATAGTAGGAACATACCTCAACATCGTAAATGCTATGTATGCTAAACCTAAAGCCAGCATCATTCTAAATGGAGAAAGATTGAAAGTATTTCCCCTAAAAACTGTTTCAAGACAAGGATGCCCTCTCACCATTTCTGTTCAATATAATCCTTGAGACTCTAGCCAGAGCAATTAGATAGAAGAAAGAAATTAAAGGGATATGAACAGGAAAAGAAGAACTCAAACTATCCTTATTTGCTGATGACATAATTCTATATTTTGAGGATACAAAAAACTCCACCAGAAACCTTCTAGAACTCATAAATGAATTCAGCAAAGTAGCAGGATATAAAATTACCACCCATAGGTCAATTGCATTCCTATACATAAGTGATAAATCAACTGAAAGAGAAGTAAAGAAAACTACACCATTCACAATAACCTCAAAGAAAATAAAATATTTGGGAATCATTCTAACAAAAGAGGTGAAAGCCTCTACAATGAAAACTACAGACCACTAAAGAAAGAAATTGAAGAAGACCTTAGAAGATGGAATAATCTCCCGTGTTCTGGGATAAGCAGAATTAATATTGTCAAAATGTCCATGCTACCAAAAGTGCTATACATTGTCATTTAATGCAAGTCCTATTAAAATTCCAATGACATTCTTCATAGAAATAGAAAAGCAGTCATGAAATTCATTTGGAAAAATAAGAGGCCCAGAATAGCCAAAGTGATCCTTAGCAAGAAAATCGAAGCCAGAGGCATCATAATACCAGACCTTAAATTATACTACAGAGCTATAGTAACAAAAATGGTATGGTATTAGCACCAAAACACACATGAAGACCAATGGTCCAGAATAGAAGACACAGAGACAAACCCACATAAATATAGTTATCTCATACTAGACAAAGTTGCCAAAAACATACATTGGAGAAAAGATAGCCTCTTCAACAAATGGTGCTGGGGAAACTGGGAATCTTATATAGCAAAATGAAATTAGACCCCTATCTTTCACCCTGCACAAAATTCAACTCAAAGTGAATCAAGGACCTAGACATTAGACCAGAGACCCTGCACCTACTAGAAGAAAAAAGAAGACCCAACTCTCCATCATGTCGACTTAGGAACCTACTTCCTCAATAAGACTCCTAAAGTGCAAGAAGTAAAATGAAGACTCAATAAATGGGATGGATTCAAAAAGCTTCCTCACGGCAAAGGAAATGATCAAGAACGTGAAGATAGAGCCTGGAGAATGGGAGAAAATCTTTGCCACCTATACCTCAGATAGAACGTTAATCTCCAGGATATATAAAGAACTCAAAAAACTTAACACCAAAAAACCAAATAACCCTGTCACTAAATGGGCAAAGGAACTGATCAGGCACTTCACAGAAGAAAAATATGAATGATCAACAAATATATAAAAAAGTTCAACATCTCTAGCAATTAGAGAAATGCAAATTAAAACTACACTGAGATTTCACCTCACTCCAGTCAGAATGGCATTTATCAAGAAAAAAAGCAATGATAAATGTTGCCAAGGATATGGGGGGAAAGGTACACTCATACATTGCTGGTGGGATTGCAAATTGGTGCAGCCACTATGGAAAGCAGTATGGAGATTCCTCAGAAAACTTGGAAGGGAACCACCATTTGACCCAGTTATCCTGCTCCTCAGTATGTACCCAAAAGACTTAAAATCAGCATACTACAATGATGCAGCTACATCAATGTTTATAGCAGCTCAATTCACAATAGCTAAGCTATGGAACCAACCCAGGTGCTCCTCAACAAATGAATGGATAAAAAAATGTGGTACATATACACAATGGAATATTACTCAGCTGTAAAGAAGAATGAAATTTTGGCATTTGTCAGTTAATGGATGGAACTAGAGACTATCATGCTAAATGAAATAAGCTAATTCCAAAATACCAAAAGGCTAAATATTCTATGTGATATGTGAATGCTAACTCACAATAAGCAGGGGTTGTGGGGAGGGAAGAATAGAAGTTCAGTGGATTAGACAAAGGGGAATGAAGGGAAGGAGGAGAATGGGAACAGGAAAGATAGTAGAATGAATCAGATATAACTTTCCTATGTTCTTATAGAATACACAGCCAGTGTCACTCAACATCATATACAACCACAAAAATGGGAAGTATATACTCCATTATGTATGATATATCAAAATACATTCTACTGTCATATATAAACAAAAAGAACAAATAAAAAATTAAAAAAGGACTACTAACTGGAGGAACTGTAAATTTTCCTTGCCTGCTCTGAAACATCTGAATATAAAACATGATATAGGAAGAAGAAGAAGAAGTATTTTTTGCCAGGGGACTGACTGAATTTCTAATGGAAAGTTATAGTCTCCTTTCCCAGTATATCCTTGATAACTCTATGCAAGGGAAAATAATGTTAATCTAATACATAATCAAAGATTAGAAAATAGAACTCAAATTTTTTTTAAGAACAAGAAAAATAATAGACAATTCATAATTATCTAAGTTAGATTTGTAGTGGCTAAATATGTACAATCCTTTTATATTATCTAGGTATTGGGGGAAGTTTTTTAAAAATGAGAATGTACTATAAAATACCTAGATGACTGTTTTCCCCCATGAAAAGAAATAGTTATCAGTTATTTCCCTTTTGTACTAAGTAAATTTTTAAAAATTAGATTATTATTTAATTGAATTATTAAAGAAGAGAAAAGGTAATATCTCTTATAGATTTTTTGGTAGTGAACTATGTCAGTGGTTGAAAAGGCCATGCCTTGAATATCCATTATCTCATCTGACCCAAACAACTACCTCATGAAGTAGATAGGGAATACATTATCTTCATTTATCAGATAAGGCAATTGAGACTAGTGACTTGCCCATGCCCACATACATTAGGACCAGAGATAAAAATAGACTGAGGTCTCTCCTGATTCCTGGCCCAAGATACTTTCCATTATAATATAGTACTTTCCCAGTTGCTCTTCATTAAAATCTATGATATTTTGCAGAAAAACTGATAAAGGAAAATCCTATGAGTAAAATAAGCAGGCTACTAACTAGGACCTAATAAAATATGCTCAAAATATGTTGCTTTTTGTATTAGTCATCTTTCTGACACTGTGGCAAAACATCTAAGAAAATCAACTTAAAAGGAGGAACTATTTATCCTAGCTCACAATTTCAGAGGATTCAGCCCATAGTTGCTTGTCCCACTGCTTTGGGTCTCTGGCAAAGCTGAATATCATGGTGTGAAGTATATGCTGGAGCAAAGCTGCTCAAATCATGAGCAGAGAGAGGAAGGGGCTGGGGTCCCAATACACCCTTCAAGAACACAACTCCAGTGGACTACTTCCTCCCACAAGGCCCAACCTGCCCCCATTTCTACCACCTCCCAAGAACACCATCAGCTGGGGACCAAGTCTTCAATACATGAACTCTGCAGGTACACTTAACATCCAAAATGCAACACTTTCCTTTGAGCTTACTTTTACTTTTTCTAATAAAAAGGAATAAATACATGCACCCCACCACCAAAATTTACTAAACGATCAATTATTACACAATTTTGTGCCAAACATTAACTCACATGTCATCCCTTATTTGGAAACCTTTTTAATTATTCTGGGTCAAAATCTTCCTTATTAGATTCTTGCTGAATTGAATTCACCCTTGGAAATAAAAATGTGTGAGTGTGATCTCATTTCTTACAGACCTGATTTAGTTTCTTAGATAGTCTTCTCAGTAGAAATGAGGGCATAATTTTTCTTTTGTTTTCTAATTTGGTTTTATAACTAAGGAAAATTTCATGATCATTTAGGTATGATTTCATTGTCAAACGATTGAAATTTAATCCTATGTTCCCTGGCCAGGATGACACTTTCCAATTTATAAAAAAATTTCTTTCTTCCAAAGAATACCCATTAGTCCCAGATGTGAAATTGACTGATGTCACTAGTAGCAAACAAAAAATAAAATTGTATAAGTAAGATTTTATTTGTAAAAATAAAAAGACAGCAATGTGGTACAGAAATCACTCTTGTTTAATTTTCAGAAAATGTTGGAGTGGAGAGAAAGGGGTAGAGGTTGTTTGTGGGAACTTATATTCAGGTAGAAAAGAGACCTGACCTTAGAGAGTATATCTACTGAGGTATTTCTAGTGAAAAACATCACAAGTAGATCTATATTAACTTACATAACATTTAGATCATTTTCTTCCTTTTAATTTTCTTGACTATAGTAATATATATAGCAACATATATAGAATATAGCAAATCATGTCATTGAAATTTTGTTTTTAAATTTTTGAATAAATTTAATGTTTCCTGGATATAATCAAAAGTTTCCATAATCATTAAAATAGGGTTTTTTTTTTCCAAAGTAGCTAGTAAGGCAGGGTTTCAAAATTATTAAGGATACAATTTTTCAGTTCAATATATTTACTTACTAATTTCATTGTGTAAAAATGAAAAAATTCCAATTATATAATTAAATAGTCAGATCTTAAGTATAACAGTGCTTATCAGTTCCATCTCTTCCTCTTTTTCTTCCCTGGCCAAAACTATATTTGGCTATCATAAAAATTATGATATTCTCAATTAAAATATTCCTTACTGAGAGGTAAAATGTTAGTATAATATAACATATGAAAATTGATATAAATACAAAGTTCGAATGAGAAACTCTTTACCTGAACACTCCTAAGGAACTGAAATCTTCTCCAGATCTAAACTCAGTTGTCTTTTCAATATTTGTTGTTTTTTTCATTCTCTGCTTCAATTGGTTATATTTCTACCTACCCATCATCTAAGTATGGTAGTTGCTACTTTGATGAAGTCTTGGATTGTATACTAGGCACAGGAGACCCAGAAGAGCTACAGACAAGGAGATTTCCATTCCAGTAAGATAATTTTAGTTGATGATAAGTACTATGGAGGAAATAAACTGAGTGATGACAGAGTTTTCTCTTAATAGGTTTTTCTGAGGAGATGCATAAGCTGAAACCAGAAGAGCTTGGAGCAGAATATTCCAGGCAGAAGGGATGATGAATGAAAGACCCCCAAGGAGGGACAGCTCAACGCATTTGAAGAATATCCTAGGGAGAGAGTTGGTATTAACAGGAAAGAACCAATGTGTGCATAGTTCAGCTGGTAATAGAAAGTATTTTATCCTAAAAGTGTTGGGAAGTCATTTGCAACATGTAACTATGGCATTGGCTTGATCTGATTACCCTGGTGAAGGGAACCAAGATTGAGCACAGAGAGACTCATCCAGGCAGGAGTTGATGGTTCTTGTTACAGAAGTGCAGAGACATTACATTTATTGAAGGTGTAATTGGTAGAACTGAACAATACATTGGGTGGGGGAGTATCAGTGCTGTGCTGGAATAGACTCACTCTCACTAGTTCACATGGACTAATCTGTGAACATCTCCTTCCAACTCTGTCTGCACTCAGTGATGGAAGATCACTAGCTTAATCAGTCATGGAGGTAGTATTACATCATGGAAGTTGGCAAATGCTACAGATAAGGACTTCTATCCCTTCCATCCCCAGATCTAGTTAAATATTTGTCAGCATGTATAAGGAGGATAATTAACAGATATTTTGGATACATGTTTGAGTTGCCCATTGAGTCCTCCTTCTCCCTCCTTCTTCAAATTCTGCCTCTGAAATACTTTTAAAATGTGTCTCTGCTTTTCAATATCTGCTGCCACTCTTCCCAAACTCATCATCTCTTTCTTGAACGACTGCAGAAGTTTCCTGGTTTCTTTGTGAAGAGTTTTGACCCCTAAAATTCATCTTTCAAACATCAAATCAAGAGAATTATCTAAAATATCTGACTACTCCCATGTTTATAACTCTTTACACTGATTGCATATAGGAAAACTCCAAGCTCCTTAACATGCTGTCATAGGGCCTTTGTCCTTGAATTCCTCCATCTGAAACTCCCTGTTTTGAACTGAATACTTGACCAATATTCAGCTGCTTCTTATTCTGTACACATATTGTGCTATTTCTTATCTCCAAGGTTTGCTCTTAACCTGTCCAATGTGTGAAATATCAATCTGTCCTTGGTTAGTACACAGCAATCATCTCTTTGGGAAGACCTCCATGGTTCTTCCCTCCCTGCACTAGCTAGACTGTGAGGACTAATATCTGAGCTCTTAGCTAATCATTGCTCTTATTCCACTGTGTTGAAATTATTATTGTTATGTTTACCTTTCCCTCTAGACTGTGGAAATCTTTAAGACAGTGTCCAAGACAGAAACTCAATAAATCTTTGTTGAATGAACCGATTCATAAGTTGAGATTTTTTTTCATGACATACACTTCAGCAATTACCCTTTCTAGTAAGTCATGGACAGCCCCAAAGTTGGGAGGTTCTTCTATTTCACATCATCATACCTTTCATGCTTCTGTGTTCATCTTGTCATCAGTGCTGTTGAGGTTGGTATCATCAATATCATCATTATTGCTACATTTGCTGGAGGCTGATGCAGCAGGCTTAACTCATTTTGCAAGGTCACATTAAATAAAGAGCTGCTTATCATTGATTACTATACTTTATTATACTCACCTTTTTGCATTGTCAGTTCTTTGAGGATTGTGCCTGATTTAGTCAGTTTTTGAATAATTAGAAGAACAGTAGCTACTGAAATTTATTGATTACTCATGCTACTTTCTATGAATGACCTCATTTAAGCACCATAATATGCTAATACTATAGGTATTATTATCAAACCTAGTTTAAGACAAACCGAACTGTAGGTACTACTATCAGGTACTATTTCTTCAGGATAAACTTCTAAAACTGAAATTACTGCAAAGCTTATAATTATTTTTTCACTTTAAATTTATTATTTATGATTTTTAAAATCTTCATATTTTAGAGCAGTTTAAGATATACATAGAATTGGTAAAGATAATACAGAATTCCCATATCCCACATTCAGTTTTCCTTATTAATATCTTTGCCATTAGTATGGTACATTTGTCACAATGACAGAATCAATGTGAAGACTATACTTCATGCAGATTTCCTTAGTTTTTACCTAATGTTTCTTTTCTGTCCCAGCATCCCACCCAGGATACCACATTCTTTTAGTTTTCATATCTTTTAAGGTCTTCTTGGCTTCTTTCCTTGTTTTTGAAGACCTTGACAATTTTGAGGGATACCAGTTAAATATTTTGTAGAATTTCCCTCAATTGGAACTTGTCTGATAGTTTTCACATGATTAGAGTTTTGGATAGCAAGACTACAGAAGTAGACTCTCATTTTCATTGGATTAGACCAAAGATACTTATTATCAACATTTCTTATCACCATCGATGTTGATCTTGATCACCTGGCTGAGGTAGTGTTTGTGAGGTTTATCCATGTGAAGTTATTCTTTTTTCCTCTTTTTCAATTATGTGCATTTTGGAAAGAAATCACTATGTATGGCCCACACTTAATGCGTTGAGTGTTATGCTTCTCCTCCTTAAAGGCAGATATACACATAAAATATTTGGGATTTTTCTTCAACGATTATTTACTTATTTACTTTCGTATAGGCTTATGCTTACTTATTTTATACTTTGGTGATACACACACACACACACACACACACACACACACACACATTTTGTTGTTGTTGTTGGTATTGAGAATTAAACCCAGGGGTGCTTTACCACTGAGCTACATACAAGCCCTTTTTATTTTTTAATTTTGAGACAGGGTCCCACTAAATTGTTTTGGGCCTTTTTAAATGGCTGAGGCTGGCCTTGAACTTGCAATCCTCCGGGCTCAGCCTCCCATGTTGTTGGGATTATAGGTGTGTGTCTCTTTGTCTAGCTATTCTTTGGTTACAACACAATAGTATTTATCTAACATGTTACTCAAAAATGTTCCAGCCTTAGGCACTGGGATCTCTTTCAGTTGGCTCCCATGTCCCTTTGCCATGTCCCTACAAGGATTTTCTTCCTTGAACACTTCCTTACTTTCCAGTGTAAGAAGAAGCTCCAGGTTTCAAAACCAATCATTTTTTTTTAAGGATCTTTGGTTACTTTGATTGGAAAATGGTGTTATAAACCCAAATCTGTGTGCTAAGTGTGCTTGTTGCTAGAAGAGTGCCACTGAGTCTAAGCCTTCTCATCTCATAGAGCAATGAAATAATATGAGTACACTAACTTGTGAACACATACATATTTATAAACACGTCTATACATAACCATTAGTATCTATATTTAAGCCAAAAATGAGTTCATACTGGTATATCCAACTCTATTGCCACATGGGCCATGTTAGTCTCCCCTCTCTTCCTACCTATGAACTTATACTTTCAACAGTAAGAAACTGGCTTCCACCATCTGCCATCTGCTTACTTAATGTTCAGTGTCAGTGCACACACATAGCAGTATCAGCATTATCGATTCTTTCCAGTGTGGGAAACAATCCTATGGACTACAGTGCATTGTCTATATATAGTTCCTTATGCCTTAATCCTAGATCACTCATTTTCAAATGCATTTAAGTCAGCAAATTTTACCTTGACCCCCTTCGGTGAGGTTCTACATATTTCTGAAATACAGTTAATTCTTTGTTGACAGTCTGGGTTCTATCTTGGGATCTCCAGCGTAAGGAATTTTTAAAAATTTACATATGTCAGTGTTTACTCTTCACTGTGAAATTTTATGCATTGTGAAGAATGCACAAGTATCGTTTATCCACTATTACAGTAGCATATGTAATCATTTCCCTATTCTAAAAAATCCTCTTTACTTCACATGTTTAACCTCTCCTTTCCCCTTGAGAAACTGACAGCCATAGATATTTTTACTATCTTTATAGTGTTGCTTTTCCAGAAATGTCAAATAATTAGAACCATACAGTATGTGGCTTTTTCAGATTAGTTTCTTTCACTTAGAAATATTAGTTTATTTTATTTTAAAATATTTTTAGTTGTAGATATTCACAATAACTTTATTAGTTTTTATGTAGTGCTGAGCATTGAACCCAGTGCCTCACACATGCTAGGCAAGTGCTCTATCACTGAGCCACAGCCCCAACCCAGAAATATGAATTTATGCTTTTAAGTGTCATCCAACTCTTTTCATGGCTTAACAATTCAAATTTTAAGTTTCTGAATAATGTTCCATTATATGATATGCAACAACATAGTCATCCATTCACCTATTGAAAGACATCTTGATTGCTTCCAATTTTGGGTGACTATGAATAAAGCTGCTATAAACATCCATGTGCAGTTAAAAAAAAAAACCCAAGAGAACAAATCCACTTTTATTTATGTTTCATTAATTTAAATCCTGGAGTGTGCAGCGTCACACAGATTTTGTCCAATGATCTTAGCAGAAAGGTTGCTTTGGAATTTGGCACAAATCATGCCACTATTTTCATGGGCACAAGTTACCTTTCTTCAGATTACTTAGTTTTGTATGGTTTGCTGCCAGGAGTCACTGTGCCACTCTGTCATTCTTTGTATATATAACCACATTTCTTTTTTTTTTATTGTAAACAAATGGGATACATGTTGTTTCTCTGTTTGTACATGGCATAAAGGCATACCATTTGTGTAATCATAAATTTACATAGAGTAATGTTGTTTGATTCATTCTGTTATTTTTTCCCTCCCCCCCACCCCTATAACCACATATCTTAAATAAGAATTCAGTTTCATCTTGGGAATAAACACCTTCAATTTTAAGAAGAGTTGTGGGCTTCCTTTGGTTCTAGAGACCTTGCTTATCACCAGTAAAAATGAACTTGTACCACAGCCTTCCAGAAAAATTTGCCTTTTAGAATTCCTGTTCCTAGCAGGCAATCACAGGCTCCAAAATGGAAGAAAGAGCCATGTGCTGGTTTTGGTATGGACACAAATATTCAAGTCAGAGCAAAGTTTTCAAATATCTCCCCTTGCCTCTTATTGTATCACAGTTTCATGTTCTTTTATAATTGTCATTAATCTATTCACGAGGGTAGAGGCTTCATGACCTAAACAACTCTCATTAGACCCCACCTTCCAACCTTGTTGTATTGGTGATTAAGTTTCCAACACATGAACTTTGCAGGGGGTACATTCAAACCATTGCAGCAGGTGTTGGTTCTGGACCATCATTAGTATTTGTAAACCACTTGGGAATTGAATACTGGATTGCAGCCTTCATGCCAGACAATAGGGCTCTAGAGTTGCTATATTCTTTTTCCTTTTTCCTTTTTTTATTTTGGAGCCACCTCAATTATACAGAATGGGTGGTCTCATTGTGGCATATCTGCACATATACAAACAACACAATTTGATCAATTTTACTCCTCAATACAACTTTCCCCTTTCTATCTTCCCTCCCCCTCTTATTCTCCTTCTATGACACTGGCCACCATTCTAATTTCATGACCTCCCCCCATTTTTCCCCTCTAGCTTCCACATAAGAGGGCAAACATAAATTTATTTTGCTCAAAATTGTGGTTTCCAGTTCTCTCCATTTTCCTGCGAATGACAAAATTTTGTTCTTCATTGCCAGATAAAACTCCCAGAGTGGGTAAATTCTATGGCTCTGGTTCTAGGTGTTTGTTTGGACAGCTCATAAATATAAATAACAATGCTTTCAGGTAGAGTGTGCACAAGGAGGTACCGATAGAACTGCCATTCCCTATACCTCCATCTATGATTTTGTTGTATGTGACTGGCGCCCTCTAGTGAATAAGGAACTTGAGTTGGTCCCTACTGTACAAGAGAGGCCAAGTAAATATTTGAAACCATTTTAACAATTCAACACATTGTATTAAATAAGGAAAGATGATGAGGTTTTGTTTGTGTGAATGGCCATGAGGGTAGGAATCTGTTCTCCCTAAAAATATGCACTATTCTATGATACAGAAGTAGCAATCAATTTTTTTTTCCCTCAAAGTTCAAACTAATCTGTGCTTTGTTAGGTCATCCAATTAAATGAGTTGATCTTTACTCTAAATGGAGAGACTTGACCAGAATTCTTCTATAGCTACTAGAATCAGTCATGTAATTTAAGGTTAAGGCTTGAAAAATTATCACTTCAATTCAGAAAACTATATATATATGACAAACTAATATATTACACCTTCCTTGATTTGGTGAATTTCAAGAATAAAGTATTTAAAGAAGACTATGGTTGATTGAGATATATAAAATAAATCAGAATAATTTATTCCAGAATATATAAAGAACTAATTTCCAGAATATATAAAGAACTCAAAAACTCTACACCAAGAATATAAAGAATATAAACAAGTGACCATTCAACATTCTGACGGGAGTCACAAAAGAGGATCAGCCGGGATGGGATATCAGGACTGAAGCAGAAAAGAAAGAAACAAACAAGAAAATTTCCTTAAGAATACAAATAACCCAATCAACGAATGGGCTAAGGATATGAACAGACACTTCACAGAAGAAGATCTACAAGCAATCAACAAGCATATGAAAAAATGTTCACCATCTTTAGTAATAAGAGAAATGCAAATCAAAACTACACTAAGATTCCATCTCACCCCAATTAGAATGGCGATTATCAAGAATACAAGCAACAATAGGTGTTGGAGAGGATATGGGGGAAAAGGTACACTCATACATTGCTGGTGGGGCTGCAAAATTAGTGCAGCCACTTCGGAAGCAGTGTGGAGATTCCTTAGAATATTTGGAATGGACCCACCATTTGACCCAGTTATCTCACTCCTTGGCCTATACCCAAAGGACTTAAAATCAGCATACTACAGAGATACAGCCACATCAATGTTCATAGCTGCTCAATTCACAATCGCCAGATTGTGGAACCAACCTAGATGTCCTTCAATTGATGAATGGATATATATATGAATATTACTCAGCTATAAAGAATAATAAAATTATGGCATTTGCAGGCAAATGGATGAAATTGGAGATTATCATGCTAAGTCAGATAAGCCAATCTCAAAAAACCAAAGGACGAATGATCTTGCTGATAAGCGGACGATGACACATAATGGGGGATGGGAGGGGGGCAAGAATGGAGGAAGGAGGGACTGTATAGAGGGAAAAGAGGGGTGGGAGGGGTGGGGGGGAAGGAAAAAATAACAATGAATCAAACCATTACCCTATGTAAATGTATGATTATGCAGATGGATTGTTTTCACTCCATGTACAAACAGAAACAACATGTATCCCATTTGTTTACAATAAAAAAAAAAAAAACCCACCAAACGAAAAAAAAAAAAGAAACAAGTTCTGCAGGTTATTGGTAGTAATAAGAGGCCCTGGCAGCTGCGCAGAGGTGGAGCAAAGACAGAGAGGCCAATAAATAAATAAATAAATAAATAAATAAATAATTTTTAATTAACTTTTCTCCCTAAAGTTCCTGCCACTTAATCCGTATTATGCTCTGAAAGAAGTATGTTATAATTTTGTCATTATAAATATTTATTAATCCAGCACAGGATTAGGGCCTCATCAGGCAACCAAAAAGAATTCTTATCCTCTAGTATGCTTTCAATATAAAATAAAGATGAAAAGTATATAACCGGGTCAACTGGGAAATAAATCAAATAAATGTGATAAATAGCTAGTATTCACATTATTTTAACAATGTCAGAAGGATGAGGAAATCACACAGTTGACTCAGTAGCCTTTAAACTGACACATCCTAAATCAACAAGTGGAGAAAAGGTTAAAAAAATGTAAGTGACACATTTAAATATGAAGGGATTTGAGTTGTTTGTTGGACGATTCTCAAAGATGTTTTATGTCAGTTACTATCAAATTATAAATTGTATGTAGTGTATTTTTACTACGTTTCAGAAGCAGCCTCTTTTATTGACTCCCACTTTCTTAACAATTTTTTTTTTTTTAATTTGTTTTCCTCTGTCGACTAGATTGCCCTGTGCCTCCTAAACATTCTCCTAAGAGTCACCTCAATTCCATCGGGTCCCAGAAGACTTCCCTAACCCTAAATCCCTTCTCAGTTCTCCCTCTTCTCTGAAGTACTACTGACCTAATTTAGCACGATCATATTACTTTGATCATTTCAGGTACATTAAAAGTCTACCGAGCACACGCAAGCATTCATTCAACTGCTCATCTGCAAATAAGTAGACCAAAAAGCCTATTTTCCAACGCTGTAGCATGAAGGACAAATATCCCTTCACTTATTTAGAGGGAAAGCTCGTGCATTTCCCTTATCATGGTGACGCACATGTGCTGGCGAAATTGAAGGAAAAAAGAACACAAGTGAAATCGAGGTGAGCGTCAGGTGAGGACCAAAGTACCTCGCCTACCTCGTCTTTGCTCACAAAACACCCATTCTTTCCTGTCCTGTTTGCCAGGACGCATCCGGGGCGGATGCGAGGTCACCAGTGGAAAGGCGGCGTACTCCTCCGCAGGAGCCTGATACCCCCGAGGTAGGCGGGGGAGGAGGATGGGGACACTCGTGGGGGGCGGTAGAAAGGAGGGACCCAGGTGTCTCGCTCTGATGGGAAAGGAAGAAGGGAGGGGGACGAGGCAGCAGCACCACGCGCGCCTGCGCGAGCCTGACACTCGCCACCCGCCGACCGCAGCATCCCTGCGCAATTGACTCCCGGAGCGCGGGCGGGAGGAGGGGCGCTCCAGCCCCCCGCCCCCGCGCGCGGCCACGTGACGCCGGCGGAGGAGATTGGAGCTGCTGCGACGCGAGGCAGCAGAGTGGTGCAGCACCCGGCGCTTGCGGCGGGATCTCCTCCTCCTCCTCCTCCTCCTCCTCTTGGGAACCTTGACGACACCTTCTGCTCTACCCAGCTCGTTGACTCCGCTGCCGCCGTGTCCCCACCGCCGCGGCGCCCGGAGGAGGAGGAGAGACGCAGCTGGGCCGCCGCCGTTAGAAGGGTCCCCGGCGCCGCTTGCCCCCTCGGTCTTAGCCTCGGAGGTCAATCCTCCCGCTGGGTCCCCGCTTTTCTCCTGCCGCCTCCAGCTCCCTCACATCGCCGCGATGGGGCTCCTGGACTCGGAGCCAGGCAGTGTCCTGAACGTGGTGTCCACGGCGCTCAACGACACAGTGGAGTTCTACCGCTGGACCTGGTCCATCGCAGGTAAAAGCACTGGCTTCCCCTTCCTCGCCTGGCCTTACGGACCCTGCCTCGCTCGGCTCCTCCTGCTATGAGTCGCCAGCCGGGATCTCAGAGCCCGGGCCCTGTTCCTGCAGCCCCCAGCGCCCTGTGGCTGTTAGGGTGCCCGGATCAGCGCAGGTGCTTGGGCGCGGGCACTACAGTTGTGCATTGGTTAATCTGATCCGAACGTTAAGGCCTCCCCCACCCCCCTCACCCTCCCCGACACTCGTATGATTTTCCTCTGAGCTTCCACCATCTCTCATCAGCTCCGCGGATGCGGGAGCTGACATTAGATGGAGCCTGTGCGTCCAAGAGCTCATCTCAGGAACAGCCCCACCCTGCGCTCCCAAATTTCCCGAGCTCAGCTCTCAGTTCTTCTGCCCTATACCCAGGATTGGTTTAACCTTTAATAATATTCGTATGGAGAGAGGGCTGGAGAGGGAGAAGGGTTCAACTCCAGCTCTTCTCTTACTTCAGCCTTCTGGTTGCTTTGACAACCCCCTGCAAATATTTTCTTCTATCTAGCTCATCCATTTATAGTATAATTTGGACCGAAAACTAAAATACCATTATTTTCTTGAAGAGTGTTAGTTTCTGAGGTTTTTTCAGCAGCAAATCTGTTTGAAGTGATTGTCGAGAATGCGCACTGCAGTGTAGTCAGGGGGAGGGGGAGGCCGAAACACAGGGAAAGAGGTAAGTCTTTAGGAAAGGGGTCTCCACAGCAGCACCTAGAGGTTGTCCCAGAAACCTACATACCCACGGTTTTCTTACACCAGCAAGCTTCCTTCAGCTGTTCAGCTTTTTTGACAGGAGTGTCATTTGGTTAATTTCTGCTTTCCTAGCAGAATCAATTGTGATGTTATACATTTTCCCATTTCTTCATTTGCTTCGCTGCTTTTGGTATTAAAGCATTGACTTATTTAAAAAAGTGTTACTTTTCAGATCTCACATTTAACACTGGAAAAGTGAGCCATTTGGTGCTATTACAACTGCAAATGGCTAAAAGGCAGTTTTTATGGAGCATTTCTTCCTGAAGTCTTTCTTCAGTGTATTACCATATTGACCTTATGTTTTACCTGCAAAAACTGGGGAGGCAGACCCTTCCCTTCATCTGTGTGATTTAGCTTCTTTTAACATTGCATCAGAGCTTTCATATTACACAGCTGTGCAGAGCTGAACATCAGACAAGCTCTTTGGCAGATAATTGTGCTTTGCATATTTGGAGTTAGATATCTTTGAGTTCCTCCAGTGTCCTTAAAGCCAGACCACACCTAGGAGTTCTCATTTGCTTCCTATCCTGGAGCTTTCTCATCTCCTGAGTCTCAGGAACAAAAATTGGTTACAAAGATAGAATATAGCTTTCTGTGATGGTTAATACCTTCCTGTGCTCATGGAAAAAAAAAAAAAAAAAAAAGACCATGAGTGAAACAGGAAGTTTAGTGCACTCACCTGGTGAAAACTTGCCACTGGGCTTTGAAGAGCATATAAAATAATATAATATAATATGGAGCACCAAAAATGAGAAGTGAGTAGCCACTGAAACATAGCAGGAGGTCAAAGAAAATATATTTGTCAGTGCTCTTGACTATCTACTTACGAAACCTGAGACTGCTTCCTGGCCTTCTGTAATGAGCTACCTTGTGTAGGCATAGGTATTTCTTAACCAGCAGAGAGGCTTAGTGGCTACAGTCTGTTCTATCTTACTGCTGTGTATTGAGGACCATTGTTTCAGGTGTAGGCAGGACATATGCGAAGCCCTTGGAGCCCCTGTCCTTCCACTCCCCTCCTTTCTTGTGCTCTTGAAGCTTCTTTGTTTTGGGGACCCCATCAGTGTTATGCTTTCAAGGGGATCTCTTCTTGGCCAAATTTCATGAAAATCTGGGTAAGGGGCTTCAGAATAGAAAAGTAGGCTTATTAGAGGAGGTTGGAGAAAAGTTGGTGAGTCAGATGTTTGGAAAGAAGGAAATAAAAATGGGCGGTAGAGAATGATGGTCTTGAGAAATAGTGATGAGTGTGATGAAAGGATGCATGTTATTCAGGAGGAGCAAGAAATGAGCAGCCCCTGCCCTCAAGCGCCTCCTTCCTAGATGGTGGTTATGTGCTTCTTTTCCTTTTATTAGCTCATTAAATATCTCTCCATTGAGGTTTCCTCCAAAGCTCAAATAAACTGTATCCACTTTGCATTGTCATTACAGGAATAGTTACAGATTGTAGAGTGTATTTGATGGTCCAAGAGATCTTTGCCCTTAGGGTAAACAGTATGGAAAAATCTCATTCTAAGCTTTTATATCAAATACTGTTATTTAATAAAGTATATCCAAAGCAACATACAGAAACTGAGCTTCTCAAAGGCATATATTTAGCAAATACATATGGTTGTTAATGTGTTAACTCTGAAAGTGTTACTTTTAGTAATATTTATTTTAACATTTTATACATAATACACATACATAATATTTCTTTATTTTAACATTTAATACATTGGAGTTGAAACTTTGAAAGACCTGTTTTAGAAAACACTAAAAATAATTTTCCACTTCCTATATTATATGTTTAGATGCGAGGAATAAGGAAGTTAATGTTGGTTTACATTAGAAGAAAGTGTAGACTGATGTGGGACTTCATACCAGTTGATGGTATTGGAGAAGGTACTCTGATGACATTTTGTTTGTTTGTTTTCTTTACTTTTATGAGTGCACTGAAATGATTAGGACTGGGAGAGAGGGCAGGGGGGAGAAAGATGGTGGAATGAGACAAACATCATTACCCTATGTACATGTATAATTACACGAATGGTGTGACTCTATACAGTGTACAACCAGAGAAATGAAAAGTTGTACTCCATTTGTGCACAGTGGATCAAAATGCATTCTCTGTCATGTATAAACAGAGCAAATAATTTTAAAAAAGCAAAAAAAAAAAAAAAAAAAAAGATTGGGACTGGTATTCTAGGGTCAAGGGGAAAGTTATATATAAATTTTAGTAAGTGATGAATTTAAATATTCCCCATTATACAGATACTCAAATTATTCACATTATTCTTTAATGTTCCTTAGGTAAGTTGTTATTAAATTCTTTTAATAAACGCTTATTAATAGCTTTCTGTGTGTATCCAACATTTAGCATATGAACATCTTCAAAAGTTAGTGGGATGCTCTCAGTAAAACCACATGTCTCCTGAGCCACCATATTTTTTCTGACCACATGGTTATAAACAGGAATCATTTGTTCATGGGGTACAGGTGGATGTGTGTGTTGGTTGGAAGTGGTTGTCACTACTCCTCTGTTCAGATGCAACACTCTGCATTTTGGTGAAGAAAATTTGTATCTACTTGGTGGTTGAACTTGGACCATAAAAGGCCAGAGTGGCTGGTTTTTGCTGTTGTTGTTTGTTTGTTTGTTTTTTGGTACTGGGGATTGAACCCAGGGCCTCAGGCATGCAGCGTAAGCACCTTACCACTGAGCTACATCCCCAGCCCTGAGTGGCTGGTTCTTGATTTCATTTTGGCTGGATTAGAAGGAAGAAGGGATGAAGGGATGAGTAGTACAGAAGGAGGGAGGACTCTCATAAGATGATGACAAAACTTGGAAACCAGGCTTGTATTATTGTTCATTCTTTCCATAGGTGCTTGCCATGTGCAGGCATAGTTATTATGGCTTCTGGAGAGAGGAGAACACTTGGTCACAACTTGGTCTTTTGGGCTCACCCCCATTCCCAGTTCCTAGGTATCATGGTCTGAAGACCATGTGACTGTCAGAATAAAGCCTAGCTGGGCCTAAGAAGGTCAAAATGTCCTTCTGTACTCTTCTTATCTCTGCTTCTCCACCTGCACCTCAATATTGAGTAGTGAAAATAATAGACAGCTCTGTTCTTAGAATGTCTTATCAGTTGCCTTTACCCTTGAATGGTTCCTTACCCTTACCCTTGAATGGGTTGATGGGAATCATCAGAGAAAGTTTGGATACGTAGACGAGGGCAGTGGGTATCAAAGGCAAGGGGAACACTGACTAAAACTAGGGGACCTGGGAGTGTGGTGGGTGAGGGCAGTGAGTCGCCCAGGCTTGATGTGGAAGGGGATGTTTAATAAGCTGAAAGCAGATTTATCCTTGGGATTGCTGGGCCTCGAGAAACGTGTCTTAAACATTGTGTAGCATGTTTATTGTATTAGCTCTAAACGTCACAGTTAATGTATAGTTTTTCATCTGTATTATTATCTAAAATAAGCTTTGTTTGACTAAGCCTGCCACTTTTAATGCTTCTTTGAGAAAGGCAAGTAAGTTCTAAACAGCTGGTTAAAAACAAATTTGTGGAATATTCCACTTTGAAGATGGTATCTCCCTTGGTCAGTGCTTTCAGTGGGGTCTTATCTCATAACCTGCCAGAATACCAATACCAATTTGGGTGGTTTTTTTTTTTTTTTTTTGGTGGTGGTTTTGGTTTTCTTCCTTCACCACAGTTTGATTTGAGACTCCTGGACTTGAATGGCTAATGCTCCTGTCTAGTCTTCAACAGTTACATAAATAGAAAAATTTCCATTGCTAGTGGAATTCTAGGAGGGTAAACAATGCAGATTCTAACTGGTGCCAGGACAGTTTATGCAGTTAGAATCTTTGTGTTAGGGAGGCAGAATTTTAAGAAGTGTTACATACTTCAGACAATGCTTTTGTGATCTGATGAGCCACAAAATGCTTGGTCAGTTTTCTTTTTCCTCAGGTCACATGATAATGTTATCTGTGAATGATTTAACACTGTTAAGTATTATCCTTCATTGGTTGAGCCATTTATTATTCTGAATCAGGTATATCTTAGCACACAGAGAAGAGTTATGTAGTATGTCTTTTCTCATCCTGGATGCCTTTTTCTTCCATCTCATTATTTGGACATTTTGCCTGTAACAAATCAAGGTGCTATTGTTTTATTTTCCCTCAGAGTAAGAATGTATTAGAGTCTATTATTTAACAACCAAATGAGTTTGGGTTAAAAAATAGAGGGAAAAAAATACCTGGCTTTCAGAACCAGTTTTCAAATTAACTTTATAACTGTGTCAGTCAGCATTCCCCTGCCCATCATCGTCCTGCTGCTCTTACCAATTTGGGTAATTCACTGGCCCTTCAGCAAAGTGTGTTCTTGTCCACCTTTATGTGTCTCATTATACCATGGCCCACACCTTGACTGACTTTTGCCCCCATTTACCTCTCCAGATACCCTTCATCCCTGCCTCATAAAACCATTCCTGACCGTGCTACCCTGGAGTAATTGGCTCTCTTGTGTGAGCACATCGTCTGTATTTATTTATTTATTTTAATATTTTTCTTTAGTTGTAGATGTACTTAATACATTTTATTTATTCATTTTCACGTGGTACTGAGGATCGAACCCAGTGCCTCATGCATGCCAGGCAAGCACTTTTACCACTGAGTCACAACCCCAGCTCATCTTTATTTATTTTTATTAGTGAATTAAGATTATACATAAGAGTGGGATTCATTGAGCCATATATGTTAATGAACATAACCTAATTTGGTCAGTCTTATTCCCCAGTACCTTCCCTTTTTCTTCCCTCTTCCCTCCTCCCTCTCCCATCCACTTGCTCTGCTCTTCTGATCTGCCATCTGTTATTATTATTACTTCAGTTACTGCATTATAAATACATATATGTATTATAAATACATATATGTATGTAAAAAATATAAAACACTGGGGTTCATTGTGATATATTCATATGTGGACCTAGCATAATTTGGTAGATTTCCTTCCCCAGTACTACCCATTATGTTCCTTCCTTCCTCTCTCTTAATCGCCTTTCTTTACTCCTTGATTTCACTTCTATTTTCATGAGAGTCCCCCTCCCTTTTAAGGGGTACTTTTT
Organism: Sciurus vulgaris; assembly: GCF_902686455.1. Classification (NCBI taxonomy): domain Eukaryota; kingdom Metazoa; phylum Chordata; class Mammalia; order Rodentia; family Sciuridae; genus Sciurus; species Sciurus vulgaris. Next base: position 82,823,501 of record NC_136467.1, read on the forward strand.
AATCCTCCCTTTCTCTTTTGCTTCTGCAAATGGGAGAAAACATTTGATCTTGACTTTCTGAGTTTGGCTTATTTCACTTACTATGATGTTCCCATTCATTTTCCTCTGAATGACATAATTCATTCTTCTTTGTAGCTGAATAAAATGTCACTGTGTATGTCTACCACATTTTCTTTATCAGTTCATCTGTTGATGGCCACCTAGGTTGGTTCCATAACTTGGCTATTGTGGATTATGCTATAAACATTGGTATGTATATATCACTATAGTATGCTAATTTTAGTTCTTTTGGATAAAGATGAAGGAGGAGAAAGCTGGATAATAGGGTGAATCCATTCCTAGTCTATTAAGAAATCTTCGTAGTGCTTTTCATAGTGGTGGTATTAATTTGCAGCCCCACCAACAATGTATTAAGTTTATCTTTTCCCCCACATCCTTGCTAGCATTTATTATTTGCATTCTTGATGTGTGCCATTTTGACTGCAGATGAAATCTCAGTGTAATTTTGAATGGCTTTTTCCTGATTGCTAAGATGTTGAGTATTTTTTCATGTATTTGTTGGCTATCTGTATTTCTTGTTTTGAGGTGTGTTTAGTTTATTTGCTCACTTATTGTTTGGGTTATTTGTTGAACACATTGTTTTCAGCAGTTACTTGTTCATTTTCTTGTGCCAGTCCCCCTGTGGCTCTAGTCCTGAGCTGTACCTTCATTATTAGTTACTTCTTCACTTCTATGTATTTTTCTCCCCAACATGTACCAAGAGATGACCCCTTAATCTAGCATTATTTTGCATAGTGATATATTTTGGTTGCTAAACACAAATTTTAGACCATACTAAATTACAGAACAAGTTCTTTTAATGCTCTTTATCATCATTCAGTCATAAATTCAATTGACATTGACTAAATCTAATGAATGAATCAAACCATTAAATCATTTAGTAACACTAAGCGTATACAATCAGTTATGATTATTCCTTTCTCTTCATTTTCTATGCAGAAGCATTGTGATTTGTGTGGAAATGAGGAGGGCAGCATGGTATCGTCAATGAAAAGAATTCTGGACTGAGGTTTAGATGGCCCAAGCTTTAGTGATGGGGCTGCTGCTAATTAGCTCTGAATGTTTAGACAAGTCCCTTTGCTTCTCCAATCTTCAACTTTTTCATCTATAAATTAATAGAGTTGAATTAGAGAATCTCTAAGGTCCTACCTGGCTTTAAAGTTCTGGGTGTAGATGTCATTTATTTCTTCTTTAAATAGGTGAAGCAATTTCAGGAAAACACACTTTGATATAAATCCAGAAACTTCATTCTGTATAGTAATTGAAATAATTTTCAACAAAAGTCTGTTATCAGACTGCCAAGATAGTAAGGATAGCAGATTTGTATTTAGTTATTTTTGCTTCCTCTTATCTGTTGCACAAGAAATTGGTAGAGAAGTAGAGTAACATAGGGTACCTATATACTTAAGCACCTACTTTGAAACAGCACTGTGTGTTGCTACATCACTATACCTGTTATCTCTGTATTCCTTGAATAACCAAGAGTTAACTGTTCTGTCAAAAACAGGAGCAATAATAGGAAGTGTAAAGTTGTCTCAATTAACATGCAACATTAACTATTTGATGTACAGCTTCTGAGAATGGCTTATTATGTGGTCATGGGCAAATTACTAAGGTTTCTTTGTGTCTCCTCCTATACCATAAGAGATTTCAACTGTACAGTGTTTAAAGCCACTTTATTGAATTTTCATACTTCCCGAAACAAAGGTTATCAGTGTAAACTCAGTATTATTTTTTCTATAAAAAATGTAAAGTTTTATTATACATCATTATAAAAAGTTTTCCACTATAGGCACTTTATATTTAATCATTTCTAATTTAAGTTTGAAAGTGTGGCTTAAATTTTTTGTAAAATTTGCTAAAAATATATATGTCTTATGATAAGGGAAAAACAGAATACATGATTTTTATATAAGTACATTCCTTAATTAATTTCTTCAACCCTTTGTCATTTTTTAAGGAATATTGATTGTCATTCTTAAATATCTTAGTATGGCACTTTATTTATGATTACATTTTAATTAGAATATAAGTCTGGGATCGTAAGACAAATGTATTAATCTACTGCAGGAATCAGTGACTCACTATTGGGTGTAATTACAAAAAGCATTTGTGATTTTGAAATAGTGCATTTGAAGGAATAAGTTTTCTCTTCATTTTTATTTATCAAATTAAAACTTGAGCAGAGATTATGTTGAAAAATTTCATATTTTTGCATACTCACATTTATAGCCACATTCCACAGTAATCACGAGGTAGAAAAAACTGAAATATCCATCGATGAATGAAGAGATAAACAATGTGGTATATATGTATAAAATATTATTATTCAACCTAAAAAGGAAGGAATTTTGACATATGCCACAACATACATAAACTTTGTAGACATGTTAAGTGAAATCACTTGGTCACAAGAAGATAAATAATGTGTGATTCTACTTATATGGACTTTCTAAAGTAGTTAAATTCATAGAAAAAAAATAAAATATTGATTGCAGGGGCTAAATAGAGAACTGAACTGGGGAATTGTTTAGTGGACATGAAGTTTTAATTTTGTAAGATAAAAAAGCTCTGGAGTTTTCACAACATTGTAAATATACTTAATACTACTAGAATGGATACTTTTAAGAAATTATTAAGATGGCAAATTTTGCTATTTACCACTATTTAAAAAAGAATTTCACATATTGTACAATTAATATAATAGTGCTTCTATAAATTATCTTTCTTCATGTTTGGTGTTAAGATAATTGATTCTTTTTTTTTTCTTTTTCATCTTGAAATGGCTTTATGAAGAGAATCTAAGGTGTCAACTTAAAAAAAAAAAAAGCCATATGGCTTGAAAATAGCAAACAACAAAGAAGACAGCTTTGGCTTTGTATTTTGCTTTACAGTTTTACAACAACCCTGGGAGACAGGCCTGAAACATTGTTAGTTTCCAGTGTTTAGAAGTTCTGGAGTTTGATAGACAATAAATAATTTGGAGATGGTTGCTGTAGCAGAAAAATGGGTACAAACTGGTGGTTTTGTTTCTAGCCCAGGGCTCTTATCATCCCACCACACTAGCCAAACAGGAAAGAAGTAATTATGCTTCTGACCTGTGCATCTCCCTTATTTTACTTTTTCTTATGTTGCTACCTAATCTACATAGTCCTATTTAAAATACTAAATATGAACAAAATTATACCAACAGGGATGATCTAAAGAAGGACATCTAGAATGCTTAGAGGTGCTGAAGGACTTGAGTGTGAAGTTAATCTAAAACCTGATGTTTATGTAAATTTATACTATGTATAAAAATATACATTATAAAATATAAGAAGTGACATTTAGCCTGAGGAGAGGAAATTGACTTCCATATGATAAAGAGGTAGGCTCATTAAAAAATTGTATCCAAGCCAGGTAAAGTGGTGCATGCTTATAATCCCAGCTACTTGGGAGGCTGATGCAGGAGAATTGCAAGTTCAAGGCCAGCCTCAGCAACTTAGCAAGACCCTGTCTCAAAATAAAAACATAAAAATAAAAAGGGGTAGGGGTGTAGCACAGTGGTAGAGTGGTAGAGTTCAATACCCAGTACCGAAAGTAAAAAGTATATTCAAAGTGAGTTTTGAAGGTGTTTGCTCAATAGCATGACACGAGATCTAGAAAATTTTATTAGTTAGTGAAACGACATTGAATTCAGGACTGAGAATATTTTACCCAGTGAATATTCAATGTGTGGAACTGCTAAAGCCAAGGGAAGATTGAGCTAAAGTTCCCATTCTCTCTCCCTGTCCACCCAACCCCAAATGGTATGGCAAGTCTTTTTTTTACCAAAGGGAAACACCACTTCCATTTTCTTAAAGCTTTGAGATCAGTGACAGCACTGAGTTCTTGTTTGAATTTGGAACTTCTGATTATTACCAGGAGAAGCCCCACAAAATGTGAGAACAGAGAAAGGAAACTGCTTACCTACCATTCTCATCTTGGCTTCCAGAATGAGAGACATTCTTCACATTTCTTTTTAGATATGTATTTCCCCTGTTGTCATGATTCCCTTTCACTGGGAGTTGGCTTTAACAAATGCCACCGCCCCATTTTTCTGCATCTAGATGTTTTCTGCACATGGTGAAGCTCACAGCCATCTGTGAAGCGTTTTGGATAGGCCTATTATAGACTATGTGATGCTGTAGTAATACATTTTGTACATCTTATGCTTAGTCTTCCTAGTATCCCTTTAAGTTAGGTATTATTAAGTCATCTGTAGATGAAGAAATAGACACAAAACTATACAGCTAGAAAGTCACAGAACTGGGATAGAACCAAGATCTTTCTCCTTCCTAAAATGGTTACCTGTTTATAATGCAGCATAGCCCGCCTATTTACTCAGCATGAATATTCAGTATTTGGGTGCTTACTAGGTACCAGACACTATTTGCAGTGCTTTATATTTATTATCATGTTTAATGGTCTTATTCCTCTGGGTTTGGTACCATTGTTATCCCCATTTTCCAGGTGAATAAACTGAAAAATGGATCTTATCCATCTAATACTTAACTCTCCCAAGTTAAAACTCATAGTAAGCAACCTTCAGCCTGAATCATGCACAGATTTACTCTTATCTATGTTACTGTCTTTTCTCCTTCATAGTTTCCAATTCCATCTTAGTTTTCTACTTTCTATTGGAAATTTCATGTCTTTTCTCCCTTTGTGCCTTTTTTATGATCTCTGTTCAAGCAAACTTGCAACCAGAATTCTTATTTCCTCTGCTTTTAACTCTTACTTTTACAAATTCTTTTACTCTTGGGTGACTATCACACAGCTAACACCTTTGCTCTCTTATTCTGTTGAGCCAGTTCTGATATTGAACTCTTCTCAGTTCCCTCCTATCTCAGACATCTACTTGATTCTCCCTTGCTGGTCAAGGTTTCCTTCCCTCCCTTCTGCCCATCCCACTCTGACCTCTGCCAGTTTTTAGCCCAGCTGCTGCCTTTTCCACCTCTGTGTTCCACAAAAGCTACCCTTTCCTTAACACTCACACATGTGCTTTTCCATCCTCTTCCCAGAGGATGTGGAGGTTAGAACAGAAGTTTACCCTGCTAAGTAGGACTGTCCTACCAGATTCAGAATCAGTGCTTTGTGTCTGGAGTATGTCTCAGCTAGTTGCTGGTCCCATTTTGCCCAGGTATTTGAAGAGGCCTCTCCATAAGTTATTCCTTTTTCACCTCACTGATGCACAGGCTCTTCCTTGGCTTGAGGAATGTGTCTAGCATCACATTTTCGACTAAAACTTAGAAGAGGTCTTAGGTGGTATTTACTTTACTCCCTGTCATGGAAATAAGATCATCCTCAGACTCTTTGACAACAGATGTCTGTATTTTTCATTAAAATTCTTTTTTAAAAGGAGTACTCTTACATACCAGGCATTGTTATAAAAATACAGCAAGGAATAAAGGCTGTGACCTTGACCATCCTAAAGTTTGTAATAAATAGAGGAAGGGATTGACTGCTTCCTTAAGAAAAAGACTCACAGCTTTCCTATGAGGTAGTTTAGGTAGTTTTCATATATAATGTGACATTTTACTACTAATGGGTAATGTTTATTTTTGTGTAGTCAGTAAAAGCAAATGGACTTTTAATAATGCCACTTAAAAAGGAATTGATTTTTAACTATTGGTTTTAACTTATTAAAGAAGGATGGAGAGTTTTAGAGAGTACTATATAGTACATACTTCTTGATGTCCTGAATATACTCCTGAAGCTAGCTAGTATTCAGTCATCATTAGACTTGTGTTTTTCTGTTTAATGATAGATTAAATAGATATAAATACTGTTAGAAACAAAAAGGTGGCTGATTTATTAAGGTAGAATCTGATTACATGATATATAATGTAGGCTTACATTTCTAAATATACTAGAGCAGTTCTTAGATTTTGATATGCAAATTATCTGCAGTCTGATTAAAATAAGGATTCTGGCTGAGTAGTTCTGAGGTGAGGCCTGGAATTCTGTATTTCTTTGAGGCTTCCAAGTGATAATTTAATTATTGACACAAGGACTGCACTTTCAGTAGCAGGGGAATGGAGTATTCTTAGTTTCTTTTGTCATCTACTTTTATGTACTGTTTTGGAAAAAAAATTTAAATGTGACTTAAGTTGTTAATTTAAAAAACTAATGATGTGATGTATTTTTTATTAGACATTTAATTGTACTTAACAGGGACTTTGTATAATGTCTAGAACCATGTTGCATTGATCAATAAGTGTGGATCATTAGGAAGTTGCTTTAATATACAATGATAATTTATTGTATGATTACAGTTGTCTGTATGTAAGTAGAGATTACTAGAATTACTTAAAAACCATTGGATTGGGCTGAGGAGATAGCTCAGCTGGTGGAGTGCATGCCCTGAGTTTGATCCCTAGTACCGCAAAAAAAAAAAAAAAAAATTGGATTACAAGTATTTTATTCTTTATTAAAATATAACATTTTATGTTATCTTTTAAAAAGAAGTATTAAAATTAGCCTCTCTGCATAATTAAAAATTCAGTTTGTGGGAATTTTTGTGTTTGATTTCCCAAATAAAGACCAAGTCATAAAATTTTTGTCATTTCAGGGTATAAATTATAAAGTGTTCTGTCTTCTCAGTATAAACTCCTCAAAGTTTAAATGTTGATTTCCTTGTTTAATTTGGTTTAACTCTTTGCACTGACTCACTCCTGGAGTTTACTCAGCTGATAGGTGAAGATTCTAATGCTGCTAGTCTGATTTGAGTGTCCATATTCAAAACCTAAAGTAGTCTGTAGATCAGGAAGAAGTAGTGCAGGAGAAACAGGGGGGTGTGCCCTTGAAGGGGAGGGGTTCACATAAGCACACTGTGAGGAGGTGGAGTCGGGAGGAAAGAGGTGCAGCAGGAGGGAGTGAATGACTGGTGTCCATGTGTGCTGGGAACTCAGCATACATTAGTTCATTTAATCCTCACATATCAACCCTGTGAAGTACTTAGGTCCTCATTTAAGAGAGAGAGAGAGAGGTTGATTCCCTAGCTGTCTAGCAACACCACCTCCACCTAGGTGTCCCAAGAGTACCTTAAACAGGTCATGTGTAACACTCATCTGGTCATTTCCTCCCAGATCTGCTTCTCTTCTCTTGTACTCTGTCTTGGATCATGACTTCCCTATCTATGCTAGGCCAGAAATTTGGAGTAATCCTAAACTCTTATTACTTTCACCTGTCACGCCTGTAATACTCACCAAGTCTCTAGATTTGACCCTTGTAATTTCCATACCTGCCATCACCAGTGCAGCCTGTGTCATCACTTGCATAGTAGTGGTCTCTGTGTCTGCCTGCCTATCACAATCACCATAGTAGATCATGGTGTTGGGCCCCACCTGCAGATATTGATTCAGTTAATCTGGGGTGGGACTTGGGAACCTGAATTTTAACAAGCCGGCGTCTTTTATGTGTGCAGTCTAGCAAAGACAGGCATTTAGGAACCACACATCTGATTGGCCTCCCTGCCGCTTGACATATCCCCTTCCCCTCCAGTCTCTCACTGCCTCTAAGAAGCCTTTTAAAAGCCAAAACCAGTCACATTATCTCCCCCACAATCTATGTGATGAGTTCTGGCCTTCTCACTACGTTATAAGACCTCTGAAAGGATCTCCACAGCTACCTCCTTTGTAGCCTTCCTCTGTTTGGGCTTGCTTAGTTTCCAAAATAAACGTGTATCCCTTGTTTCTGGGTTGTTTTCATACATTCAGTTCTCTCTGGTATTCAGATATTCTCATTTGAGTATCTCTTGTCATTCCACTGGTGGAACTTGTATAATTTTCTCTTATTTGCCCACTGAAAGAACACCTTTCTGCCGGCACATTTCTCTTGAGAAAAAGTTCAAATGTCTGCTCTTGAAACATCTACTATGTACTTAAAGCATTCATCGGATACCCATCCTGCTGCATTGCTGCGGAGTTTTCATGTCTGTCTCTTTCCTCTGATGGATGATGAGCTTTGGAAGGCCAAGAACAAAGTAACTTGCCCCAAACCACTTCGGTCTGAAGGGTGGAACAGTCTGATCTCACTGCTCTGTGATCTTAAAATACAAATCAGATTAGAAATAGAAACGTCTCTGTGAAGGGTATTCAAAGAAAGCCCCATTTCAGATGGACCATTTTGTCCACATTTTACAGAAACATGTCATATTCATAGAAAAAATTGTCTCCTTTAGTAGACAGTTTGTAAGTTCTGACAAATACAGTTGTGTAACTATTATGTGCCCTTTTAATATAGATAAAATTATGACTGTTGACCAAATTAATGTTTGTAAACAGATCAGTTCAACTTGCCATAAGCATTATGAAACAAATTATTCTCAGTGGAAACTATTTCCTGAGAAAGATTTAATACTTCAGAATCTGGAGGAGTTAGTTAAAAACAATATTCCTTAGTAATTCTCATTATTATAATAAAGTCCTTTACTCTAGAACTTGATTTGCTATAATATTTGGTTTTAGGTTTACTTTAATTTATAATTAGGATGGGGTACCTATTACCAAAGGAGACAGTTCCTTATGCGTATGAAAGACCCATTAATTGGAAATTTAGGTGAAATTTGTTTCCCGATGACTTCTCATTGGTTCCAGTCCTGCCTTCTGCAAATAGATTGTAATTTCTTGTTTGTTTGTTTCAAGACTTAGGGGGACCTGTTAGTAATGGTGTGTTTTCCTATCACTGTATGGCACTTTCCTTTTTAATGAAAAATACATAACAGTCATGTAGGATCTTTGAATCTCATCAGAAGCACTAAAGGAAATATTGCAAGTAAGTACAGAAAAACACGTGTGACTTGTATAATAACATGTAAAGACATGGGGGAATTTCATGCAAATATTTGAATGGGCATTGTTACAGCTGTGGTTTAGGCACTGACAGTTCTCCCACGTCCATAGTAATTGTAGGAGGTGGAATTTTTGAGAGCACTCTGACCCTTGTGAACTGGAAGGGTTACTTTGAGAAGGGTATGGTGTCACATGTGGCATTTTGTAGGCTGAACATGGATTTGTTAAGTGATTGCTAAATGAATAAATGACTTGCGTTGATGGGCAAAGCAGTTAAGGCATTGCTTTTTCTCCCTGCAGTAAGCAATGACTTAAAGGACTAAAGGACATTGAGCTGTACAGGGCACACACACACTCACCAAATACTGGGATGCAGTGTTGTTGATTGAGGTTAAAGTTGTGCTGTCGCAGAGGAGGATCCAAGAGGAGTTTCAGGAAATGCTTTCTGGACACTGAAGAAGCCATAAGAATTCAATGGAGGGATGGAAGATAAAGGACCAATGTGGGGGAAAAATTGTGCATTCTTTAGTTTTTTATCCAGTAGATGTTTAGGCTCCTTGTTAGACCTTTCAGTACAGAATGAAGGACCCAGCCCCTGCCTTCAGGGGGTTACAGCTTGGAGGAGGGTCTCAGGGCAATGTGGTGAGTGCTGTAATGGAACAGAAGTGTGTGCAGGTTCTCTGTCAGTGCAGAACGGGTCCCCTGACTAGGGAAAATTTCCTTTATCCAATTTTCCTTACCTTTTAAAGCCATTTTTCCTCCTACTTATTATTTTTAAAAGTTAAATATAACCAAAGGGATCATCTAGTTTGTTGCTGCTTAAATCATGGTCCATGGATAGTGGCATAGACTCAGTTGGAACTGCCCAGCAAATGTATTCATCCTAGAAATGTGCTGCCTCCCAGAGCAACTGTATCAGAACCTGCATTTTAACTATTCTTGCTAGATGATTCTTTGTCTCATTTAGGTTAGAGAAGCACTAATCTAACTCCCCTTCTCTCCTTCAATGTTTGTCCATGAAGGAAATGAAGAGCGATCGTGTCCCTGAGGTCCTCCACTCAGTTGCAGGCCCAGTGTTAGAACTTAGCCAGTCTGCCCACTGGTGGTACCTTCTAGACTTTTCCTATTTCCCCACACCTTTCTGCTCTTCTTTTGGCCCCCCCTTAGCATTTTGTATTGTAAGATCTTAGCTTCTCACTCATGCTCTGTCCTTCTCTTTGGAAGTCTTCTGTAAATTTCTCTGCTGAATGAGAGGATGATACAGTATATCACACTGTTTCAAAAAGGTAGGACATTTTTATTTACCCTTAATTTCTGGCAAAGATTTAAACCTATTTCTCTAAATTTTTTTTTTTTTTTTTCTATTTGCTGCTGAGAACTTTGTCACTTGTGTAGTATGTAGTAAGGGTGAGAAATAATCCATGATGTCAGAAATGAAGATCACCTTACAGATGAATTATCTTCCTTTCTTTGTTCCACTTATTATAGCATTAGTAGTACTTTTGCTGTTTGCATTAGTCTGATTGAAAGTGTTAACTCTCCTTAGTGTTTGCAGAAGGGACACCATAGCAGTTCCTGCTCTAGGGACCAAGAACAGAGCTTTTAGTCCTTAGGAGTTTGTCAAATTCAACAAAGACCTATGCAGATAGACAGTCTGTGTTTATGGGGGGCTTAGGCATGGGAACGTATGGCCATAGAAGGATAATTAGTGTAGAAGGATAAAATATTATTTAAAAGGTGAATGACCACTGAAAGGTCATAGTGGCCTTTGACAGAAGCCAGTCACACCACTTGTTAAGCCAGTTCCTCCCTATGGGAGGTGTGCTCTCTCTGATCTTTCAGAGACTTCAGTACATTTTGCTCTCTGGAGTGGGTTGGATGTGAGTGACACAGCCCGAACTCCATGAGTAGCAGATTCTCCCGTGATCTTGGTCTTTCATTATCTTTTCAGCTGAGGCTCATCTCCTGTAAATTTTTGTGCACTTTATTTCTTGTCTTTGTTTTTCAAGTTCTCTGTAAAACTTAATGTATAATATAAAGTTATCCAGTGATTTTCAAAAGCTACTATAGACATTAGTCTTGTTTATTGAGTTTTTATACCATGTATTTTCACTGGGACTCAAGACAGTGACATGTTTTTGGTCGAATGAGGAAATTAATTTGAAACATTTTAATTCCTGAAAAGTTTTATTTTGTAAAGCATGTATGATTTAGTGGATTTGTTATTTGTTCTCTCTGTAGATAAACGCGTGGAAGACTGGCCTCTGATGCAGTCCCCATGGCCTACACTAAGTATAAGCACTCTTTATCTCCTGTTCGTGTGGTTGGGTCCAAAGTGGATGAAGGACCGGGAGCCATTTCAGATGCGCTTAGTGCTCATTGTCTATAATTTTGGGATGGTTTTGCTTAACCTTTTTATCTTCAGAGAGGTAGGTTGGTTAAGATAACTCTATAATTCTCCAGGGTTCCAGGGAATTAAGAAATGAGAATGCAAAAAAAAAAAAAGAAAGAAAGAAAGAAAGAAAGAAAGAAAGAAAGAAACAAATGAGAATGCATAAAGCCATCATTGAAATCCTATACCTCAAGGTAGCTACTCTACAAGTCAATTTTTTACATTTAAAAAAATGTTGGACAATGAAAGTATGAAACATGAAGTATGGGACAGTTGTTTAAAATGGAACTTTGACTCAGAGAGTGGATTCTAAGCTTGCTGTTGTTAACTGTTCTGACATTGGAAGTTGTTTACCCCCTTCTTCTTGGCTCCTCCATTTCTAACATGGATGAAATGCCTACCTTTGGGGGTTAGTATCAGAGTTAAGTGAGATAACTTTTCATAGTGTTTGATACATGTTGGTACTCAGTAAATAGTAGAACTTTACTTAAATTATTATTCATTAGTTTCAGGTTTTGTAACTGATCAAGATAAACATAAGTACCAACTTGAAGTTCAGTCCTATTATGTAATGTATTTGAGGTTGGAACTGAAATGAGCTACTTGGAATACAACTGTTCCTGCTAATCATTATGTACATTTCTGTGCATCAGCAAATTCTCCATGACCTTTTGAAAGGAAACCCTGAAAGCTGAGTGACACAGCTATTTTTTTTAAGTTACAAGAGGATAAGGAATTTGTTTCCTAAGAGACTCATGAAAACTCTGTTATCACAGAGAACTGACTAGTGATTCTACAACAATAAACAGTACTTCTTCTATTAAAAAAAAAATCATTCTTCATTATCACTTTAGCTTACAGAGTTTCAGTTTCATAAAAGCTTTCATTTACTTCATTTGGATATTTTTACCTAATTTGTTAGCTGCAAACTAGCAGATCCAGAATAGAAACCCATTAAAACAGGACCACTCTTGGATCCAGGTGTTGACTTTAAAACTTAACATTACAAATACATAGAGTTGATGTCTCAGTCCAAAGGTTACATTTGTTTTTTTTTTTTTTTAACTCAGACAGCAGTGTTTAATTACATTTGAAATTTTTAAAGAAAATGTTGCTTTCAAATTAATTTGAAAAGTTGCATATCAAATTTATTGTTTTTGATGCTGAATGTACTACAACTTTATTCCAAATATTGTTCCTTTTTTTCCAGTTATTCATGGGATCATATAATGCAGGATATAGCTATATTTGCCAGACTGTGGATTATTCTAATAATGTAAATGAAGTCAGGGTAAGTACATTAAAAATACTTAAAATCAATATAAGTGGCTTAATTTCGTAGGCCCCCATCAGTGAAAAATGTTCTTTGACTTGGTGGTGAAGTTAGACTGGGTTGATCTTAAATGCTGTGCTTTTACTTAAAAGCACATAATTGATAATTGGTTTTCATGCCTCTAGTAGTTTTTTTTAATTTGGTGGTATGAGAGTGAATAAGTATTGGATTACTAGACTGGAGTATTAAAAAAAGAGAAAAAAGTCTCATGTTTCATGTAAAAATATTATTTTAGATTCTTGTAGTTTTGGGTCAAAAGTAGAAAATCATTAAGGAGTCTAATTCATTTGTTAAAAAGTCTGAGGAAATTAGATGTTTTATGAACTATATAATATTTAGGAAAGTAAGCATAGCACAATTTATGCAGATATGAACTCAGTTTTTATTACATCTGTAGAAAAATAAACCACTAGTAATATGTTATATTTTATTTTTCTATAACCTATATCAATTCAATAACCATTTAACTTAAGTGGAAGAAACAACAAATTGTTAAGTATTTAATGAACTCCTTTGTACACTGTGGCTTATATTAAAAATTACATTTAACGTAAAATGTACATAACATCTGTGTTATGTTTTATTTGTAATATATATAGTAATGGTGTAAAGCATAGTAGCTTCCCTTGAGAAAAGCAGCTTTCTGTCAGGGAGTTTGGACAATATTCATCAAGACCCAAGACCAAATAGCTTTAACGTGCTTGCCATTTTATGTCCATGTATTCATTTCCCTAGTAAAAGGCTTATGGATTAATGAAAAATCACCCCTTGGTTGTCATGTGGTTATACTCATTCAGAAAATACTTGCTAAACATCCCTCATATGCATATATTGTAGGGGCACTGGGGTTACGTGTGGAGACTGGTGAGTTCTCTCCCTTAGTGGAGCTGGCAGCCTAGTAAGGTAGGGAAGCTGACAGCACGTAAACAAGTGGTTAAGAGGAAAAGAAGACCTGAAAATTCTCTGGCTAGGAGAAAATTTCTTTCTCATAACCTCATTGCCAGGGGCTGTCCTCAATGGACTGCTGCCTTTTTGGGGGGAAGAGGGAAAAGGGAGAAGTGTCTGGCTTTTTCATGGAAGTAAACTTGGAAAAACTCTTTAAGTGGTGCAACCTATGAATACTTTTAGGATAGAGTTTCAAAATTACCACTCTTAATTTTGAACCTGTCCCCCTGACATACATTAACTTTAGTTCTTAAAAAAGAAAAAAAAAAAAAAAAAAAAAGAAGAAGGGGGTGTGGGGGTGTTGTCAGAATTGTAATATGGGAGAAAGAACCTGAGATATGCAACAGATTGCCTTGGGAATCTTGCCACTACTTGGCTCCTCTGGTGCTGGGTGCAGTAGAATGAATATGTTACTCATTTTTATATACATTGTTATGTAGCCAAGAAGCATCACTTTTCACTTTGATGTAGTCTATTCAGAAAAACCTAATACAGTTTATAAACTAAGGAAAAGAATTATTTATTATTTTGTGGCAAATTTAGAGACCCAAGTTGAGGAAAAATAGTTACTTTGAAGTACTACCAGGATCATGAATAGTAAATGTAGCATTGCTGTGAGTAGAATATCTCAAGCCTATTTTAATCAGTTTTATCATTTTCAACAGTATTGTTCAAGCCAATTCAATAAATTCTCAACCTATAATTGCAGGAGATTTTTAATGGACCTCTTTCCTCTTTCCCCACATTTTAAAGTTGTTATTTTGGGGCTGCAGTTATAACTCAGTGGTTCAGCAGTGTGCTTATGTGGGCAGGGCCCTAGGTTTGATCCCTAGTACCAGGAAAAACACACACACACACACACACACACACACACACACACACATTCACATACAAAAGCAAAAAAACAAAACAAACAAAAAAACACCATGACATCCACTAGATGCAGGTATAAAATGAGGAAGGCATCTTTTAATCCTAAAACTTCTAAACCTATTTATGAACAAATCTGTCAAGACCTTTAACACACAAGTTTATTGATTTCAGTTCTGTTCTACTAAAATGATCATTGTGGTTATTTTTATAGAATTTTTCTAAAATATTTTAAAACGTATATACAGAGGTCACCACCTCTTACTGGATCCTTAATCTTAGCCTGTAATGTAATCTTTCCACACCATCTGGTGTCTTAATTAGGGCCCAGGAAAACAAGACTTATTCATGTAAGCAGGATTATATTTATGACCTAGGAAATATTTGTTTTTGCTTTTTCATTTCGATTTATCATTTTAAAGATTTTACTACCTTATAACAAGCTGCCATCATTGGACACTTTCTTTGTTGTGCATATTACAATGAGAGAGCCAGACACAGACCAATTGGTGCATAAACTTACTGCAGCCTTATCTGGAGTGTACCAGAGGCTATGCATAAACACCTGAAGGGTCTTTACCAAGTAAACATCTCAGTTTTTCTACCAAGTTGAAAAGCATAGCAGTATGATATGTTTATAGGTTTGTATTCAGCAGTTTAACACTGTGTGACATCTACTTGTATAAGTTATTTCATGCCTTATAATGTATTTTGAGTTTAATTGCATTGGCAGAAACCCACACAATAGTATCATTTGGTATTTACAACTTTTCTTTTCTTTTCTTTTTACAGATAGCTGCTGCTTTGTGGTGGTACTTTGTATCTAAAGGAGTTGAGTATTTGGACACAGTGTTTTTTATCCTGAGGAAGAAAAACAACCAGGTTTCTTTCCTTCATGTGTATCATCACTGTACAATGTTCACATTGTGGTGGATTGGAATTAAGTGGGTTGCAGGGGGACAAGGTGAGCATTTTCAAGATTAAATCTGAATGTGCTAAGTGATTTATGAATGTGTTGGGTGGAAAGTAGCAAGAACCTGGGAATTTTACCCCAGTGAAAACTCACCTCTTTGAAAGCACTTTGTATTTGAGCAACATACATTTTCATTTATGTGATAAAAACTCAATTCAAAACTTTAAAAATGTCTACCTTAATTTGAGATAAGGCCTTTTCATTAGTATTACTTTTTTTTTTTTTAATCCCCAGGCATCCCCAAAATTAAATGTTAAAAAATAATGTGGATTCATTTATTTTTTGTCTCAGTGGCTTATTGTCTACTAACATCTTCTGTATCTTGTAATTACCTTTTGTTTTCCTATAGCATTTTTCGGAGCCCAGATGAATTCCTTCATCCACGTGATTATGTACTCATACTATGGGTTAACTGCCTTTGGCCCATGGATTCAGAAGTATCTTTGGTGGAAACGATACCTAACCATGTTGCAGCTGGTGGGTTAAATACTTTTATCGTTTCTTCTGGTGAAATGCT
The DNA here is from genome assembly GCF_902686455.1 of Sciurus vulgaris. NCBI lineage: Eukaryota > Metazoa > Chordata > Mammalia > Rodentia > Sciuridae > Sciurus > Sciurus vulgaris. The sequence goes on from NC_136467.1 coordinate 82,839,407, forward strand.
TACTGTGTTTGAATATTATTCATTGTAAAGTGCTAAATCATTTTGGGCAATTTTCCATTGTAAAATTAACTTCATCCTCTAGCTGTAGCATTGAGACTGCTTGGTTCTAATCTGCCTATTCATAGGTGTATTGGCCATGGTCACTTGAGCTTCTGTAGCGTCTTTAAAGGGTAGATCCATCACTTACCAGGAGAAACATTCTTTAAAAATACCTGTGGAATGGATGGTTAAAGATCTTAGCACACCACAATGTACATAAATTCATGCATGACTAGAAAAGTAATAGTACTTTTTTCCTTCAGTTTTTTTTTTTTGGATATGGAGTATTGAACCCAGTCACTGAACCACTGAGCCATATCCCCAGACCTTTTTATATTTTATGTAGAGACAGGGTATCATAAGTTTCTTAGGGCCTCAGTAAGTTGCTGAAGCTGGCTTTAAACTTGTGAACCTCATGCCTCAGCCTCCCAAGCTGCTAGGATCACAGGTGTGCACTACCACACCCAGCTCTTGAGTGATTTTTTTTTTAACTTAAAATTTTATGATCTCTCTTCATCTTGTTCTGCTTAAATTTTCTTATTTTTATAGCATTCTTCAGTTCTTGTTTATAGATCCCATATACTTTGAATGTAAAATTTGAAGAGAAGACAGGGCCAAGGAATGGAATAAGGGCCAGGGAACACCTCTTAATTCTCTAAAACCCTATCCTTAGAGAACAGAGTCAAGTATTTTCAAATGCTAGTCTTCAGACCAGTTTTCAGCACTTATCACAGTAGAACTTCTTATAGCATCTGAGTACACGCTTAGAGCATCATCCAGAGCTAGGTGTACTGGCCTATAATCAAACTGAGAACCCAAACCAAACTGGTAGTTAATCTCCAAGCTTCAGAATTTATTATAATTTGCTTTAATCATAGCGTGTACACAGTTTTATCAGTGGAATCACATTTGGAAACATTACCATCTCTGCTTTAAGTTGCTAAACAGCTGCCTAACCAAACAGGAAGCACAACCTTTGGGGAATGCTGGGTGTAAAGAATTCATGTAAAACAAAAATACTACGGGAAGCTTCCTCCAGTTTTTGTGTAAGCTGTTTATACAGTTTGTATAGTTCATTTCTCTTTTTCCTGAAAAAATGAAGAGATGACCAAAATCATGGGAATAATTTTATCTCTTTGTCTGGAGCCTGGCCCTGCTCTCCCTGAGAGATGCCAGACTCAATTCACACCCTTTTACACACCCTTTTTCTGTAGTGCAGGTTCTAAGAACCATTGTGAAACCAGAAGTTCTTAAAATTTGGATTTTTGCCATGGGAAATTATAAAAAGTTGTTTAATATAAATTTCTGATTCGTGGAGTAAATTATTTTAATAATATTTAACATAACAATATTGGTAATACTTTTCTTAAAAAAGAAACTATACTTGCGCATTCCAAAGAGAATGTTGAATTTGTATTTCCAAGCCAGAAGCTCTTATAACAGTTTATTAAGTTAATCTTATAAAAAGTTAATACTAATGAATAGCATAGAATTTTTCTAACTCTTATGTCATGAACTGTTCACTTATTGATACATCAGAATATGAAGTTATTTTTATTGTTTTAAGGATCTAAGTTTTGGCTTTTCTCTTTGAAGAACTGTTAAAGTGAAGTTAATTCCTTTCGTACTTCAGATAACTACTAAATTTTATCAGAATATTCAATTTTAAAGAATAGTGTTCATACAGTTAGAAATTTTTCTTTCCTCTCTGTGAGAAACAAATAATGAGCTGTTTTGATAAGTTCGCTTTTCAAGTATGTGTTCCTGTTTGCTGATGCTTTGGCAGACAAAAGTAAGTCTGAAATGTGGGCAGAAAACAAAAGTAAAGAGTATCCAATATTATAGCTTTACTCTTTTAGGCCAGTGATTCTGTCTTTACTTAACAAATAATCAAAAAATCCAAACACTGTAGACTGTGCCAAGGACTTCGGAACCATTGATGAGGAAAACAGAGCCCCTCCTTCCGAATTATATCCTTATGGAAAGGTAGACAGTAAAGAAGTCAGCCGATACAGAAGACAGCTTCAGGGGGTTACCATTCTTCTCTAAATTCACACACACCCTGTAGGTAACAGGATTTAGAGACCCCTGGCTGAGGAGATGGTTTTTGAGCCATAATCTGAATGAGATGGAACCAGAGAACTATTTTTTTTTCTTTTCTTTCTTTATTTGTTCCAGTTAGTTATACATGACAGCAGAATGCATTTTGACTCATTGTACACAAATGGAGCTCAACTTTTCACTTCTCTGGTTTTATGCGATGCAGAGTCATACCATTCGTGTAATCTCAGATGTACATAGGGTAATAATGTCCATCTTATTCTACCATCTTTCCCATCCCTATACCATCTCCCCTGTACTCAATCCCCTCCCCTCCCCTCAGTCCCCTCTGCCCAATCTAATGTTTCTCCAATTCGTCCCTTGCCCCCCTGACTCCATTATGGATCAGCATCCACATAACAGAGAAAACATTTGGCCTTTGGCTTTTTGGAGTTTGGCTTATTTCATTTAGCATGATATTCTCCAGCTCCATCCATTTATCTGTAAATGCCACAATTTCATTCTTATTTAAGGCTGAGTGATATTCCATTGTGTTTATATACCAGATTCTTTGTCCATTCTTCTACTGAAGGGCATCTAGGTTGGTTGCACAGTTTAGCTAGTATGAATTGAGCTTCTGTAAACATTGATATGCCTGCATCACTGTAGTATGCTGATTTTAACTCCTTTGGGTATAGACTGAGGAGTGGGATAGCTGGGTCAAACAGTGGTTCCATTCCAAGTGTTTTAAGAAATCTCCATACTGCTTTCCAGACTGGTTGCAGCAATTTGCAGTCTCACCAGCAGTTCCTTTTCCCCACATCCTTGCCAACGCTTATTGTTGCTAGTATTCTTAATAGTTGCCATTCTGACTGGGGTAAGATGAAATCTTAGAGTAGTTCTGATTTGCATTTCAGAACCAGAGAACTATTAAATATTTTGAACAGGGTGGCAATATTTGGGCCTGTAATACCTATGTAGAAAATTCTGATGTTGTTGTTAAAAGTTGTTTACTCTTCAGATTAAATGTATCACCCACTGTTTTTGCTTTTCAGGTTCAGTTCCATGTGACCATTGGGCACACAGCTCTGTCTCTTTATACTGACTGCCCCTTCCCCAAGTGGATGCACTGGGCTCTAATTGCCTATGCAATCAGCTTCATATTTCTCTTTCTCAACTTCTACGTTCGGACATACAATGAACCTAAGAAACAAAAAGCTGGAAAAACAACCATGAATGGTATTTCAGCAAATGGTGTGAATAAGTCAGAAAAACAGCTAGTGATAGAAAATGGAAAAAATCAGAAAAATGGAAAAGCAAAAGGAGAGTAAATTGAACTGGGCCTTAACTGTGGTTGACAGTGAGGAAACTCTAATGTCATATAAAATTTCAGGGAAAACAGAAGCAAAGGAGAGTTGGGGGTGGGGAGAAAGGCAAATGTACTCTATGTACTCATAATCTTTAGACTGAGTAAAGTGTTAAATACAATACCCAGATGTTTTATTTATGAAGTTTTTATTTTAAACCTTTTTTTTTTTTTTTTTTTTTTTTTTTTAATTAGCCTTGATGTTGTCCAGACCAAAGCAGTCCTAATGTGACTTTGGACACCCTCCCTCTGTTCATATCCACTTGTCTAATGGGGGAAATTTTCTTGTATCCAACATTCACTCATTCTTCAGTCTGAATTTTAGACAATCACAGAGTTTTTATGAAATTTTTAGTTGTCTGAATTACCAGTTACCTACTGATTAAAATCAGTTACCTTACATTTTCTTGTCCAAAGCTGAAAATGTGGATACATTTAAATTTGTGCATTTGAATTCATTGGTTGACCAGAACGGTCAAATCTCTCCACCTCTAGTCAGAATATACCCTTTTGGTTGTAATTAAATTTTTAAAATCTGCTGATCTCTGTAGAATTAGAGGCTTGATGATGATGGTGTTGGTGAAAATAAGAAAGAATTACAGTAAAATCCTGTCTGGGGACCCAAAGGTCTCCATGACTTTCAGCACAAATCACTGTGGGAAACAATTTTTCTGATGAAAAGGCAGCCTTTGAATACTCCTATTACTAGCAGAAGTGTATTATGAAAATTAATATTATTGTCTGATTGAAACATGAAGCAGCTCATATCCTTCATAACATCACAAGATAGTTAAATTTGTGTGCTGTTAGCTGAGAGTATGTTGATTTTTATCAGACTTTCCTTGTTTTGATTTGTGGCTGTTACTGATTTTTCATATGTGGAAATATACCTACCTCTTCTGTTGGAAAGAACACAAATAAATTTTAATTAAAAAAATCAAGGAGTCCTCTAATGTAAATTTTAATTTAACTTTTGAATTCACTAGTATTATTTTTTTTTGTTTTGTTTTGCTTTTTACAAATAGCATACACCAAACATTTCTGTGAAACTATCCTTCTCTTTCAATGTGTTTAATTTTGGAGTGATATTTCCCTTGTGACTAAGTTGCAAAATCTTATTTATTAATGAAAATATGAAGTGTAAACCCATTTTGGTGCAATATCCTTGACTCCTTGGTGCTAAAGATGGTTAAATTCAGGGCATGATGTTATAAGGTGTTAATTGTTAAAACACAAAATGAATAACAGTAAGAGTTGTCAGAGATGTCAAGTTAAATTTGCTATTTACAAATGAAGTATTTCATGTAGTAGAAATGAAAAAGTAGAAATAAAGTGGGAAAGCAAACTTGTACCATGTTTCATTACATAGGTTAAATGGTTAGAGGATATCGCAAAGGGATCATTTTGGAAAGAAAATGTGACAGACATAGCATGAATATTTCTAAGTATTTCAACCTGTCAAAACTGCATGTGTAGGATGTATGCTGTTTGTACAAACTATTTCAGAATATTTTGTAAACTATAAAATATTTATTGTGCATTAAAATTATATACTTTCCCCCAAAGGCATGCAGTTATGAGAATTACAGAAAATATGCAGCACATATAGTTTGGTCTGTGAGGATTCAACACCTTTGTTTTTGCTCCTCAGTGTGTAATGACTGGAGATGTGTAAATCTTGTGAACATTCTGTACTGGTTACCCAGAGCTATTCATTCCCTGCCTCCTGATTTCAGCACAATAAATATACTACTGCTATGGGAAAAATGATTTTTTTGTTAGTTTATTATAATTACATTGTCTGTTAGATGTTTGTTTTTATGATTAATGTTGATTAATATTGGTTAATGTTCTTATTTCTTTTATGCTGCTAATTTTTTTATGTAGAAAACAAATGAAACTAGGACTTGATTGTCTATAGTTTCTAGTAAAAAATTTTATTTTTATGGCAGCATATTTTTGCTTAATATCAGTGGTTTTTTAATTCAGACATAAACAGTTATTTACTTCTCAATTATTCTTACATAAATGGGGAGCTCTTATATTTACATCATTCAGACCTGATGCTTAAGTTTCTTTATCAAAGTTGATATTAAAATGTGGTAAGTTCAGCCTTTTCCAGTACCTTTCATAATATCTCTAAGACTTGTGTCTAAGACTTATATGTAAGATTCGGTGAACAAAGATTGCATCCCCTTTGCACTAACTAAACATTTTTTTAAATAGAAAGCAGGAATTTATTAAATATTTGCATATGTACATTTAGACTAGAAATACCTGCAATCTGGAACAGCAAGTTTCCTAGTATCATCAATGACTATAGCTCTTCTTTCTCATCTCTGTTACTCTTGACTGTTTTGCTGATAGATACTGACTGATGATTGGTTTCAATTTTAACATTCATTTATTCATTCTTTCTCCTTTGTTCTACACTCTAGACATTCAGATATTTTAGTATGCATTATAATGCTCACATTAGAATGTGAAATCTGGTAGTTTTTAGCTTATTAGGAATATCTTAATACACAGATTTGTTTCATATATGCAACTCAGTTACCTTGTATATGAGAAAGAGTTCTTGGAGGTGGAAGTGATTTTTCTCTGTGTTATCTGTTAATTCAAAAATTTAGGCACAACTGGGGCAGAATTTTTGAATCTCACCCTCATTTGGATGTGACACCACACTGAGTTGTTCACACTCTCTCAACTCTTTCCTTGTTATAGCCATAATCCCAGCCAGCTGTATTCACTACACCATGCATATTGAGGAAAAGATGACATCAGATATCCAGATATAAGCTGGCATGCTCAGCTTAGACATGGTGATTTAGATTTAAGCATCCTACTGGATGGTAAATGGAGTCCAGAGTTGAGAGGCACCATGAGGCTGAGCTGTGTACACCTGAGCAGTAACCATAGACCCTCTGAAGGACATCCGTCACCTGCTACTCAGTATGTAAGTAATTTTGGCAAGTGAACTTGGAAAGCAATTATTTAGTATTCATGCTTCGTCTTTGGTATTCTAGGTAGATGACTTCTGAATGACAAGAATCATGAAAAGGAAGAATAGAAGAAACAGATTCCTCGTTTCATAACATTATGAATCATATAAATGTTAGAAGGTGACTTTCTGAATATCAGTTGTAGAGGGAAGACACAGCTGTGAGAATTGAAAGGCATTCATTTTTTAAAAAATTTGTATTTGATAGGATGCTTTGAATCCTGAAGGAGATTCACAGACTTAAAAGTAATTAATATATAGAACAACTTCCACATGATGATCATTCATCTCCAATATATCACCAAAAGACCTTGCAACTAAAGAAGGTGGTCCATAGCTGACTTTAAATGATTAAGTAACAGAATTTTTAGGTGGGCAAGGCATGATCAGGTTACCCTTGGTGTTCTTTCCAACTGCCAGATACAGATTTTATTGTGTCCTTTGAGAAATTATTTTCTGTTTAAAAAATACAACTTAGAGGGTTTGTTCATTGTCTTTTTCATTTTACCATGTAAAGGCATGGTAACACATTCACACATGGACAAATTTTCCTTCATACCTTTGGTCCTTGAAGACCCATTTGATCTTAAATAGAAACTCAATTCGGAGTTACTGATTTTTTTTCCCTCTGTTCTCAGATGCAAGGTTTTCCCCAGGAATGTGTTCTTAAACCAGTATCTCCTTTGAGACTAAATGTAAACTATACAGTGTAGCTCTCAGAAGGTCCCAGTATACGTAAACATCTACAAAGAGAATGTGTTCAAATTAAAAGGCATCCTAAATTTTAAAAATCCTGAAAGGTTTAGATAATATAACCATTTCTAAAAAGATAGGATCTCAACACTATTATTTCCCAATTTAAATACAATGCTATGACTCATAAATAATAAGTATATCATCAGTCCTTAAGCATATTTCTGGTACTTTGTCAGTCTCAGTATCCTTGAATTTGTTTTTCTGTTTTGTTTTGTTTTTTATTTGTTTGTTTTTGAGACAGTGTTAACAAAGCCAGTTGGGATGCTTTTTTTCTGAGTTCAAAAAAAATTTTTTTTTTTAATTTGGGGGAAAAGGAAAATATCCAATTGAAATTCCTTCTTTGTCATCCATCATATTTAAATTGAGTTTCTCCTCCCTGTGAGGAGGATATCTTAAGAACCAGTCTTTCAAGAATAATGATTACCAAGCTGTGTGGCAATGAATGAGTGGGTAGATTATGAGTCTTGAACAGTAGGTAACATTATGTTAGCAACTATCTTGCCTCACTTTTGAGCGCAGCTTATGTTCTAATCTCCTTAACCTGGGGATCATATGCAACACTTACATTTTTATAAGAATATGATAGAGTGCCAGCTGTTTATATACAGTTGAATTTCAAATGTATTCCAATTTCAATTCTTGTCATAAAAGTTTAATACAGACATTACATGGTAACAAAAGAACAAATAACTGCTCTTCAAAGTTATATTTAGTCAATAACGTTCAAGCATTTTCATTTTGTTTGAATTATTATGGTCAGCCTTTATAAAAGTGGTATCTGATCTTTCCTCCATAAAGAAAAGAAGTGTATGAACTTGTGAGGCAAAGGAGCAGTCAGATGAATTTGGGGAACACATTTTTAATATATGGTTATAGTTGAGATTTTAAGTAGGATCTACCCTGAATGTTTATCCAGCACCACCTTTGAGTTAGTGGGCTAGACGTTTATAGGTGTGATGAGTTAATTTCATTCTTCTAGTCTGTTCTCCCTCTTCTCTTCTTCAGTGTTAGAGCCTGAAGAACTAAAAATTACATTTCTCAGATTTCCTTGCATGCTTGTGAGTCTCTTGCCTATCTAGTTTTTGTCAATGTGAGATAATCATAATACAAATTTTAAGAAGGTAGAAGAGGTGCCTGTCATTTTCCTATAGTAGTGCAATTGATAAGTGTGTTCCTACAGGTAAAAATGTTGGCAAGCTGGACTGCATGTTCCATCTTTTTACCAATTTTGTGACTGCATTCAGTGGTAACTGTGATAGCAGTCATGCCAGATGTGGGCATTTGAAGTTTAAGACTAAGTGTAGCTTCTTGACTTCTTTTTTCCAAGATACCAATAATTTTATAAGCATCTAATTTTGAGAATTAGAAATTTTACTTCTTGAAATACCTTGAGTGGCAAACTATTCCATTCCTTAACCCTTATTTAATGCAGCATTCAGCACCAAAATTTGATGAAAAAACAGATCCCTAAAATAATATGGGATTGGCCATCTGACTTAATTGAGTTTATGGACAGTGACAACTTCACTTTCAGTGGAAAAAGGAATTCTGTTTTCTGTGCAGCAAATAACTAAATTATCACCTGTAGTCACCTAGAGTGGAATGGCTATGAAAGGCAAGCCTTTGGCAGACAAGTGGTACTATTATGATGCAAATGAGGAATGTGGCTGCTTCTGATTGCACTGCAGAGCTTACAGAAAGAAAATTAGCTTATGTTTTAAATTCTTGACTCACATCAAGGACATGTTTGTGTCCTTCTGTGACTGACCTATGAGACCTTCTTCCCTAAGAGAAGGGAGCTTCTATGACTATCCTTTGAGACCCCATGTATCTCATAGCCGAAGACCTAGAATATCTTAAAACAAGATCTAAATAAAGCTTGACCTGTGGGTCAAAACTTTCAAAACTGAAACAAGTTTACAGCCTCAGACATTTGCTGTGAATGTGGTGGGTGGCATTGACTGAAAGGTCAGTGTTTATTTTGGGAACCAGTTTTCATTATGATACCCAGACTAGACTCCAGCTCCTGGGCTCAAATGTTTGTCCTACCTTAGCCACCTGAGCAGGTGGGACTACAGGTACATGCCACTGCAGTTACTTCTATAAGGAGAATTATCTCACAGCCTGCCCCAGGGATGGACAGATAACATAAATCTGTCCTGGAAGAGATAGTTTAGAATGATAGGATTTGACTAATTTTCATCTGCATGAATGTATAGGAATAGATTCTCAGGATGCTAAACAAAGCAGGAAGAAACACATCTTTGGAGTGCACTGAAATTATTGATATTGGTGCATTACTGGAAATTCTTAATTCGGGTTCAGAGCTCAACAGTGAGGAATAGTTTTAATGGTTTGTCAGTTATTTAATTAAAACCTGGACTCTCAAGGGTAGCCTACATTAAAATGAGATGTATGTAGAAATTCAAAATTGGAATTGTGGAAGGAATCAAAGGTACAACTAATTAGAACACAAAAAAAAATTTAATTAAAAAAATTTATGGAACTAGTAATGCTGGAGATTTATTCTGTACTATCCACTTGACCATTCCTTCCCTATGTTTGTGAAATACATTGGTAAGGATCAGCATCTACGAAAAGTTCTGGCTAGGTGCGGTGGTGCACGACTGTAATCCTAGCAGTTTGGGAGACTGAGACAGGAGGATCATGAGTTCAAAGTCAGCCTTAGCCACAGTGAGGTGATAAGCAACTCAGTGAGACCCTGTCTCTAAGTACAAAATAGGGCTGGGGATGTGGCTCAGTGATTGTGTGCCCCTGAGTTCAATCCCTGGTACCCTCTCCTCTGCCAAAAAAAGGAGAAAAGTTCCGTAGTGACTATTTCCCGAAGGCTGGGACTTATGAGGAAGCAAGGAGGTTGTCTCTGAAATGGTACCTAACTTCAGTGGGAATGATAGCCTCTCTGATTGGAGAAGACAAATTGTAGTACTTGACTGTCAGAGACAATGTGGCCATGACTTTAGTCATACACAGCAGAGCCAGAGTGATTATTAGAATGACTTAGCCTGTGGATATGTATGGCAGATGGCATCATTATTATGATTATATCTACGTCTGAAATAGATGGACAACCTAATGAAGTTCTTGATAAGTGACTCTGAATCTGGTGAACACAGGCTTGACTTTAATTACCACAATGGGAAGACATAGCCCCTGACAAATTCCCATACCAGATTCAGTATACAGACCCAGAACTGGTTAAGTGAGAAACATCAGGTTCCCTTAAGAAAATTTCCCTAAAAGAAATTCCCTGCAATGATGTTACAAGGAATATAAATATAAATCTTCCTTTCACCAAAAGAGAAGAGAACCAGAGTGTGGTGGGCGTTATTAAGACACTGAGTATTGGGCATCAGAATTACTACTTTTATCATCAGGTAAAATGGGGACTTACAGCGACCAGGTGATAATACAGTTTTGACCTAAGTCCATCTCACAATGGCACAGTGAGTCCCCAAACATACCTTCCCCAGTTCCTGTAATTATAGGTAAATCAGACACCCTTTGATTGACATTGCCTTCCTGTCTCATGAAATGAGGGCTATGATGGTATCAATGACAAAGTTAAAGCTCCTAAAATGTCTCCTTCCCATTGAAACAATAACCAAAAGTAGTGTCACATTTCTGAGTGAATGCCACCTTCCAAGGTCTGAAAGATTCAGGGATGATGATATTTTGTTATACCTCCATTTACTGCCCCATTTGACCTGAACAGAGGTAGAGAGTCTTGGAGAATGAGCTTTATTATCATTATTAACTTAATCATGTAACTCCAAGTTAGACAGCTGTTCCAGATGTAGGCAGCTAATTGAAGCAAATAAGATTTTGGAAGCTGATATTTAGCTAAAATTCATTAAATGTCTTTTTCTCCTTTTAAGAGATGTCATTTGTTTTCACTTCTCAGTGTGATCTCTATTATCTTTGCCATCTAACCTCAGAATAACATCAGTCACACAGTTTTCCCTAAGAATCTAGTCTATGGGATTCTTATTTGTCTTAATACCCTAAAACATTACTTTGATCCTCTAGATGGATAACGTGATGATTTGATGGGAGTAGGAGTAGCAAGTATCATGGATCCCTAGTAAAGGAACATAGGTATGAGAGGTGTTAAGGAAAATAAATGGTATAATTTAAGGGCCATGACATCAGTAAAATTTATGGCAGTCCAATGGTCTATAGCAGATTGACATATTTCCTTCTTAGTGAAAGAAAATTAAGAGTTTACCACCTAGCCTTATTAAACAGACTCAATGTTTGCTACCACCTTGTTGACCTTTGAGACGACAAATGCACATTTGAGGGTGTTGCTTTGGTTCATTCATCAAGGAACCCATCTGACTACTGGTTCGGAATTAGGTTCAGAGTGAAATAATTATTTGTAACTATGAATCACTGCGCAGGCTACTCTGCTACTGGAGATTTAAGATTCATCAGACGAAATAGTTCTTGAAGTGTCTGGCACAAAGCAGTTCTGTAGACAGCATCTGACAACCCTTTATTTAGAAGTACAGTGAAATCCTTTAAGGTTTTAGAGAAAAGTCATGACACTGTCCCCGAATAGCTATTAAGAAACAGATCCTGTGGCCAGATTGCCTGTGGCCACACCAGAGATTGTATGTCTGACCTCAGAATAAAAAACAATTTTGTAAGCTGAGCTGCTCTTCATGGACTGGGTGCTATCTGACCCAGTGTGATAAACTAGGGCATCCACAGCCATGATCCCTCATCAGGTGGAGTTATGAGGACACATAAGTGGCAGGAGCAGCTCTCGGGTGACCGTCACACCTGCCCTTGGTGCATTGACACTTCTCTCTCAGCTCACACATTTGACTTCATGAATGTTGTATGTTGGTGACTGTGTTTGCACACTTCTGACCTATTTCACCTTGTTTTGTGTTCTGAAATGCTGAGCCATATGGGTGACATCATCTTGGCTCCTTCTGTAGTTTGAATGTGTCCCCACAATTCATGTGTTAGAAACTTAATTCCCAAAGTCACATATTAATTGTGTTTGCAGGTGGGACCTTAAGAGGTGATTGTATCAGGGGGACAGAGTGGGTTCCTCCCTAATGAGTGAATTCATCTATTCATGGATTAGTGGGTTATCTCAAGAGTGTCTTTATTATACAAAGGAGCTCTCCACCTGTCTTGCTGTGTCTCACCGTGTGATGCCCTCTGCCATATCTTGACCCAGCAGAAAACCCCTCACCTGATACCAAGTAGATGCTGGTCCCATGTTCTTGGACTTCCAGAACCATGAACCTCTTTTCTTTAAAAATACCCAACTAGTAATATTTAGTTATAGCTAGACTAAATCAGCTGCCTTTAGCTGACTTCCAGTTGGTCTAATCATTAAGAGGCACCAACAGGAGTTCAAAAGCTTCCAGAGTGGTTAGTATGTTTCCATGCTCCTTCCCTGCTTTGGTATTGGATCTCTAAACCTAGTTCCTTCCCTCCCTCAGCCACAGCCCTAGCTGGGAAGCCACTTCATGGTTCTAATTGTCATTGAGCTCAAGATGAGTTTTCTGTTCTTGTTCCTTGACCCTAAGGATGATAATAGCCTACTGGCACCTCACTATCCTTTGTTTGATTTATCACTGTCTACACTTCTGTGTGCTGTCCCTCCATTAAAGCTTCTCATTTAAACCATCTTGCACAACTTCTACTTTATGCTGGGCCCCTCATGAGAAATTGAAAAGGGAAACAACTTGATTTATAATTTTTTCCATATAATGTGCAGACTCTAGCTAGAAGTTACTGGGGCAGCATTACAGATTCACTTAAGAGTGACCCCAAAAGATGTATGGAAGGAAAATAATCCCCATGAGAAGAATTTAGGCAATACATCTGATTGTTGACTTTTCTCATAAGGGAAACTGACAAAAGTTATGAATTTGGTAATGATTTGGCCAAATGATCAAGGACTTGAAATAATATTAAAGAATGGTGACAGAGTTCTGAAAAGTTCTGAGTGTGACATTTTTTATGTTCCAAATAAATTCCTACCAAAGACACCCCTATAGGAAGAGGCTTTTAATAAACAGAGGATCAAGATGATCCATTGCATGGAAACTTGTCAGACTCTTTCCCTGGATGCACCATGATTGATTAATGGTTCATTAAAATAAATAAATAATAAATAAATAAACCAGGCAAGGTAGAATGCAGCGAACTGAATGGTGGCCCCAAAGAGATCAGGGCCTCATCGCTAAAACCTGTGAGATCAACCTTTTTGAGAAGAGGGTCTTGTAGATGTGATTAAGTGCAAGGTCCAGAAGTGTGACAACTCTGGATTATCTGGGCCAGCCCTACATGCCATTCTAAGTGTTTTTTTTTAAGAACAAGATGCTACACATGCAGAGAGGAGGAGGTGGTGAAAGACGGGCAGCGACTGCAGTTGTGCAGCTCAGGAATGTTGGTGGTCATCACAAACTGGGAGACGAGGTGAAGGGGTGCTCTGCTAGAGCCTCCAGAAAGCATCCAGGCCAACACCTCCATTTCAAACCTCTGGACTCCAGGACTGTGAGAGAACCAATTTCTGTTGTTTTAAGTCACCAATCGTGTGGTGATTTGTTACAGCAGACACAGAAAAACAATACATGCAAGGAGGGAAGCTATACATGGGCTCAAACAGAATGGATTTCTTAGCAAGGTTGATCTGACTAGCACCTCTGCCCAACCTGCCCACAGCAGAGTCCAGTGCTGACCTTGTGATATAAGACCACACTTGGAATAACAGCCACTCAGTGGCTTCCGTCACGGGAGAGTGCATCTGTTCATTCTTACTAGAAGAACACTCATTCTGGAACGGACTTTCTGGCAACAATATCCATTTGTGAACTCATGGAATGCTTTCGTTGATGATAGTATGCCACAGAACATTGCTTCATATCCAAAATATTATAATTGAAGAAAAAAGGCAGTGGGCTCACACCTGTGGAATTTAGTTGTCTCCGCGTGTGATACTCAGGATAGAATAAGTAGGGGTCTGGGATAGTTTTGCATATTTCTCCTGTTTTACATTCATATTTATATATGTCAGCCACAAACTGTCACCTCTCTCTTATTTGATAAAAGGCATATTAATGATGGTAAAATCTGTAATTTAGTCTTTAGTATAAAGGATATCAAGGTAGGATTACAACAAATAGAAGTGAAATGAGTACCACTAAATGATCCAATGAACAGACTTTGAACCTCTACAGACAACTTTCTTTGTAGAACAGAGTAAAGCTTGTTTTTGTTTATGTGGGAGTCAGTTGTATTATGTGAGTTTGGATGGAGTATATTGAATTTGTTTTTTTGTTGTTGTTTGGCAGTTAAACATGGGTAGCAGATCATGGGTACTGGGTAGCTGCTCATCAGACTGTGCCCAATATTGTCTATTGCACCTGGCATCCATTCCCACTGCTTATACCTTCCTTCATATGATCTATTCATAAGAGTTAGTGTGCTGAAAATCACAATTCCTGGCTTCCTTGAGGATGGAATCCTGGATCTTCAGTATTTCTGTGTCTCTTACCAGTGAAATGTACTTGAGTGAGTTTTTTAGAGGGAAAAGACAGCCAAAACAGCTCAGACTTAACACTGATAGCAGCTGATCCCATGCCTATCATTTACCATCATCTTCATTAATATGAAATAGCTAGTTTATCATTGGCGGTGATAGTAATGGTAGCAACAGTTTCCTGATCTCTGGCTTCAGTCAAAATAGCGGTACAATGGATTGCAACATAGAGTGGCAGTCCTTGATTTCTCGTCTTCCAACCTAACAGCATTATGTAAGCACAGAATTTCCTCTGTTAAACCATCTCTGCTTGAAAACATTATGCACTGAATGCTGAACATTGCACAGGCATATAAAAACCTCACAGGCACTTAAATGAAGTACAGTAGAGTATAAAATATGCCATTCTGAGAATGTAATCACAATGAAATATCACATGCCTCTAATATTCTAAAACAGATATTCTTATTTTTGTTACAAATTTTCCCCTCTCTGTGCCCCAGAATTTTTCTAAAATGCTGAAGAAATGTTTCTCAGTCATTGGCAAAGTGTCAAATAATTGGCCTAACTTGGGCACCCATGTGTCTTAACATTAAGCCTGGTTCCTAGAACTCTTGCATCTTATTTTGGGTTGTCTTTAAGAGCCTAAGACAAGGTCTTGGATGCAGATAGTTTGACAGTTAATTCTAGCGATCTGGAGTGAAAGTGTGAAGAAAATAAATAGGGAAAGAGAGAAAGCTAATGGAGGGGGATATTTTAGGCTGGTTACCAACATGAACTACTGAAATACAAATCTAATGGGATTCTTGGCGGGAACATAAAGAAATCCTTTTAGAATCTTGTATCTGGAGGATGAGAGCCTGGGCATCGATGTACAGACTTCTTTCATTAGCTACGCTGGGCCCCTGGCTTTGAGGATGTGCCAGTTCTCAGGCTAAGCAGCTCTGGGGCAGCAAACAGAGAAGTAGTGGAAATTACCTTCAGATGGGACATTGTCAGCGGTGATGGAGTCATCCATCACAGCATTGAAATCAGAGACTGATTTGACTTTTTTTTTTTTTTTTTTTTTTTGGTTCCAAAATTTTATTCAAGAACTCATACAAAATATTCCAGATAAAAGAGTTTTAATCCTCATCTTTCTCCTCCTCTTCATCCTGGTTAATCTGGAAGTAACGTAATTCATAACTCTCTGCTGTTAGCGACTACAGCGCAACCAGTTACGTAGATGATTCTTCTTCAAATACTCTTTGGTGAGATATTTCAAATACCGCTTGGAAAAAGGCTCCTCAGATGTGACAGTGATCTTGTTTTTGCTCCTTTCAATGGTTACAACCCCTCCACCAAGATTCCCAGCTTTTCCGTTCACTTGATTCTCTCTTGGAGAAACGGCTCGAAATTGGCCGCATCCGCGATTCCATCTTCTACAGGGTGGGTGCAGTCAAGGCGAACTTCAGAACCTGATGCTTTTTTTTTTTTTTTTTTTTTTTGTCCCCTTCGCCACAAGCTTTTTCACGGGGCGTCATGATGGCGGTGGAGGCAGAAAGGGAGCCTGATTTGACTCTTAAGAGCCGGACCCTTTTCTTTGTTTTTTAAAGGTTCCTCTTACTCTCTGGTTTGTAGTGTGATCTCTAGTATAGACAGTTTAGAATATTCTCTAAACTCAAAACTCACCGTGTTGTGCAGTTTCTTAGGTGTCATCCAGGTGGTACTATAGCTGATGGTTTAGAAAAATTTCATAAGACTTGACCTCTCTGTCACCAGGAATAGACAGATAGGATTCAATACTTTAAAAACTTCCAGGATACAGATGTACACACTTAAGTGGAAAGGGTCGCAGAATCCTGTCATGGACACCAACAGTCTGTCACTCCATTCCCCTCCATCCTCAGCTGTTTCCCAGAAGCAATCTGTTTTCTGTTTCCACTTGTACTTCTTATGGTTGTCTCTTATTTATATTCCAAATGTATTTAATTCCCTGGTAGTCTGTTATTTATATGTCTAAATGAAAAATGTGTTCCATGTTATTCCTTGATTAGCCAGCTCAAGACATTATGTGAATTCCTATCATCATCATAGATGAGGATTCAGATCAGTTATGCTCACCCACCTTCCTTAGGAATAAATGAGCTGTAGAAAGTGTCTTTTGATCTCATACTCTGGATATTTAAATATAAATCCTTCTGTATTTTCTTTACTCTTTATTCCCCTTTCCAATTCCTATGCTATGATTTTATGCTGTCAATATGATATTTACATTCCATTCTGCTATTATAATTAATACCATTAATATACCTTCCATGTTTTGTATCAAGATTATTCTAAAAGTTTAAAAATTAGAAAAAGGCACGTTATTTAGACTGTGCAAATTCTGTGATCTTTAGAGCAAAGTACTTTATCATGATCACACATTTTTCTCCTTGCTTAAGGTTTGTTTGTTTGTTTTAGACTTTTGGATTGCCTGTTTTCTTTAATTTTTTTTTATTTTCCAATGTCCTGGATATAATATAAAACCTATGAAATCTCTTTGTTTCTAGCTTTTTTCCATTTTGAGGTATGCAGTATGTTATTCACTAGAACTTTAGTTCGCTGTTGTTCTTGCATTTACCTTCATCATTCACAGTTTCGTACAGTGTCTAACTCAAAGAATTGTATAGCAAATGTGAATTGCTTGAATTTTTCTTGGAAGCTTCTTAAGAGTTTATTCATCCTCACATCTGGTAAAATGTGACAGCAATGGAGAGTATTAGTTTGCTGAGTTAATATTCTTTCCACAGTCATGAAAAATAAAATTACTGCTCTGGCCTAGTATTTAATCATTAGTGACCCACAACCTGGGGGTTACATCCCCTCACCCAGCAAGAAACAAACTATTCATTACTTATGTCAATATCATAATTTTTCTTGTTTTCTATTTATGGCTTAAAGTACACTTCTAAGATAGGTTTGCTATAGTGAGAAAATCATACAACCTTTCTTGTGAATTGATTGTATGAAGCATTTTTAAGGAAACATAATATATTGTTCATATTAAATACTTTGTAAAGGATTCCATGCATTATTCATATAGCATAGCTATCATATTATGACATCACCAACTAGTTACAGTATGCTATGAATTTGGAGCCCCTTTGGAAAATATTCATAAAGAGATGCAAATAATAAAGTCTTTTCTGCAAAGGGGAAATTTTCAATTAAGAAATAATTGGGACATTAGTTGTACCTCTGCTCTCCTGATGTTGTTGATTGTGAATTAATAGACTAAAATTTGAATTCAGGCAAAGAAAATAGCTGAAGAAAATACAATTTCTTAAGATCCAAAGAACTTCAATAGCAAAGCAAATTTTTAAAACTTTCTATACTAGCTCTTATGATTTATATTAGGAGTTAATTTGCACTTGATAAAAGACAGTAGTGGAATATCTTTGGTTAGACTAGCAGGAGAGATAATCAGATTAAGGGCTCTTGGTCAGGCACTGTGACAATAATAGAAATTAATGACTTTAAATCCAGAGGGGCCTGCCATGGATCCCTGGCTTAAGGAACATTACTAATACCATCGCCTTCCCTGTATACATCTCCAAATCTCCTACAATTTGAATACAAATGCTTAAAAATATGTATTTGCTGGACATGGCGGCACACACCTATAGTCCCACCTACTCAGGAGCTGAGGCAGGAGGATAACTTGAGCCCAGGAGTTCAGGCCAACCTGGGCAACATAGTGAAAGCCTGCCTCAAAAAATATCAATCATCTAAGCAAAGCTAAAAATCATTGCGTTATTGATGCTTTCACTGAGGTACTGTATTAGAAATCATGTTTCAAAATTTCACTATAATTCATATTTTTAAAACATATTTTTTAAAAAATTATATTTTTATAAAACTATTTTTAAAGCAATTTAGTTTCACATAAAAATGAGCAGAAAATACAGAGGGTTTCGTATACTCATTGTACCTCACACTCAGCTTCCGTTGATTTTAACAAATCAATTATCACTTCAAGCTCATGGTTTGCATTAGGATTCACTCTTGGTGTGATGCGCATGCCATGGATTTTGACACATTCATAATGACATGTATCTGCCATTATAGTATCCTACAGGATAGTTTTAACTGCTCTAAAAATCCTTTGTGCTCTGCTCTTCATTTTCCCCACCCCTCAAACCCTGACCACTCTGATCTTTTTGCTGTCTTCGTAGTTACGCCTCTTCCAGAGTATCATATAGTTGGAATCATACAGTATATAGTCTTTTCAGATTAGATTCTTAGTAATATGCATTTATGATTGATGGCTCAATAGCTTATTCCTCTTTATCACTGAATAATATTCCATTGTTTAGATGTACCAAGTCATTCACCTACTGAAAGACTTTTTGTTTGCTTCCAAGCGTTGTTCATCATGAATTAAGATGCTGTGTTGAATTAAGAAACATCTGTGTTCATGTTTTTGTGTGGATATAAGTTTTCAACTCCTTTGTGTAAGTATCAAGAAATATCACTGCTGGTAAGAGTATTATTTAGTTTTGTAAGAAACTGCCAAACCAACTTCCATAGTGAATATACCATTTTGCATTTCCACCGTTAATGAGAGTTCCTGTTGTTCTGCATTCTTAGCAGCATTTATTGTTGTCAGTGTTTTTGTTTTTGCCAGTCTAATAGGTGTATAGTGTTATTTCATTTTTGTTTTAATTTGTATTTTCCTGATAATATATGTTGAAAGCATCTTTTCTTTTGCTTATTTGCCACCTGAATCCCTTCTCTGCTCACATGTCTATTTGAGTCTTTTGCCTGTTTTTTAGTTGTGATGTTCATTTTTCTTTTTGTTGAATTTTGAGTTCTTTATGAATTTTGGATAATAGGCCTTACTCAGGCATAACTTTTATAAATATTTCCTCCCAGTCTGACTCATCTTCTCATTCTCTTGATAAGTCATATTATTAAGTAGTCATCATCTTTAGGACACAAAAAACTGAACAAAATGTATTCTTTTTTATTTTTTTCTTTGTAGATATAAATGACAATAGAGTATATTTTGACATTATACATATATGAGTATAACTTATTCTAATTAGGATCCCATTCTTATTGTTATACATGATGTGGAGATTCAATAGTGGTGTATTCATATGTGAACATAGGAAAGTTATGTCAGATTCATTCTAGTGTCTTTTCTATTTGTATTCTCCTCCCATTCCTTCATTCCCCTTTGTCTAATCTGCTGAACTTCTGTTCTTTCCCTCCTCCCTTCCTTGATGTGTGTTAGCATCTGCATATCAGATAGAACATTAAACCTTTGGTTTTTTAGAATTGGCTTATTTCACTTAGCACGATAGTCTCTAGATCTATCCACTTAACTGGCAAAAGTCATAGTTATTCTTTTTTATGACTAATATTCCATTGTGTATGTATACCACATTTTCTTTATTCATTAATCTGTTGAAAGTTACCTATGTTGGTTCCATAGCTTAGCTTTTGTGAATTGAACTGCTATAAATATTGATGTGACTGCATCACTGTAGTGTGCTGATTTTAAGTCCTTTGAGTATAGACCAAAGAGTGAGATAAGTGGGTCAAATCGTAGTTCCCTTCCAAGTTTTCTGAGGAATCTCCATATTGCTTTCCATAGATAGTGGTTGCACCAATTTGTAGTCCTACCAGTAATGTTATGAGTGTACCTTTTCCCCACATCCTCACCAACATTTATTTTTACCTGTGTTCTTGATAATAGCCATTCTGACTGGAGTGAGATGGACTCTCAGTATAATTTTAACTTGCATTTCTCTATTTGCTAGAGATGTTGAACATTTTTTTCATGTATTTGTTGAGCATTCATATTTCTTCTTTGAAGTGCCTGTTCAGTTCCTTTGCCCATTTATTGATTGAGTTATTTGTGGGGGGGAGGGGCGTTGGTGATTTTTTGACAAACAAAATATATTTTGAAATTGTTGCATTCTTGCCTGTAAGAGGTAACTTGTTATAAATATATTAAGTCATAGCAATACTGGACTGCTTTTACGGCAATAGCTTCTTGGAATAATCAGGGACATTTAGAATTAGTCACTTTCATTTCTTATTTTTTCCATTTAGGCAATTAGTTTCATTTAGACATTGTTGAATGAATCAGTATCTTTTATGCCATTAGTGTATTGTAGACTGGGCAGGGGCAAGGGAAGGAGGAATTTTTTTTTTCTAATGAGAAATTGAGGTAGCTTGTCTCATTACATATTTCATTTATGTATTTAAAATTCACATCAGTTTATTCACTTCTCTAAGATAATTAAGTGGTCAGGGGGCAAGATTATTGTTTTACAAGTATTCATCTACCTATCTTTTACTAGACATGGGATTATTCTTTATAAATGGCAAAATATTTTACCTAGCACCTTCTTTAATTTTTACTTTAAATTATTTAATTATGTAATACTGAGCCCTGCACTCAGAACATCCTCATCTACTCAAGGCCTATGTGGCAAAGCTTGCTAATATTCACCAATATCCATTTCCCCCTCTTTTTATTGGCCACAAGTTTCCCAGCTCCCTTGCAGTGACCGAGGGCTGATCATTTGTATAATGGAAGCAACAGACCTTGATTCATGAAACAGCTTGATTCATGAACGACTTCTATATGAATCTCTACTTTATTTCCCTTCCGGAGATACATGTTAAGAATATTGGCAAGTTAGCTATGCACAGTGGCACACACCTGTAATCCCAGTGATTTGGGAGACTGAGGCAGGAGAATCACTAGTTTGAGGCCAGTTTGGGTAACTTGGTGAGACCCTGTCTCAAAAAAGTAAAAAGATTGGGGTGTATCTACTGGGTTTCCTGAACTAAACTGATTAGAGCAAGAAATAAGCTTTTATTGTGATATTTGCTAAAAGTTGGGGTGAACTGTTAACAAGAATTAACTTATTCTGACTAATAAAAAAGTGCAAAAGTTAAGTAACACTGAAGACAACAGAGAAAAAGTGTACACACAGAGAGTAAAAATGAAAACACATACTTTCTGAAATTCAATGACCAGTGTTATAACAGGTTTTTTGAGTAACGGAGCTGACAACCTTCTCAATTATTTAGGCAAAAATAAGAATTTCTGTAGAAGACTATATCAGGATTCACATCAGATTAAAGAAAGCAAAGGTTCTTACATGCTGGAGTGTCTTTTTGGCAAAGATTGTAAAATTTCTTTCTCATGAAGATATGGATCCAACTGAAATGATTGAAGTGTACAAAGCAACCACTTTCAATCAACTTGAATAAAATTATATTCAAAGTTACATGGGACTGCTGTCAAAGGTGTAGATAAGACTCCTGGCACTACGTGTGTGGGTTCCATATGGCCTGGGTTCCACTGGCCCCACTTACCCAAGCCCTTAGATTTGCTCTTGTATGAGTGAAGTTTGCACTTTGATTTTTCTCACCTCCGTGACAGGTATTTGCAAGGGGACTGACGTGCAGATGTTTGGTTTGTTCAGGAGAAAGAGTGATCCAATATGGAAATGCCTGGACAATGGTGGTCATGTTGGAATATGCCACCCTTCCCGTTCCACCCACTCAGTGACTTGTACGTGCTGTCTATGATCAAGTGTTCACTTGGTTGGAGGGAGAGGGTCCAAGTCAGTCGTGAACAGAAACTACTTGAACATTTTCACAGATTGGCTGCTGAGTTACTAATAGTACATTTAGAGGACCCATACAAGTGTCAGTATTTAATGAACGTCTCCCTGTTATGTGTGATAAGTGATTAAGGAGCGTGGTGCTTGGATCAGCTGATCAGTGGACTGAGGCTTTGATACCTATGGGTTATGCATACTGGGGCAATGTCACTCACCGGGCCTCAGTTCTGAGGATATCATGAGGATTCCAAGAGAGTGCTTGAAAAGCAGTTAACCCAGGGCCTCGTAAATAGTAAATGTTCAATAAATAGTAAACAGGGTTTTAATAATATTATCACCACAATAGTAATACTCAGTATTATTATCACATAATGCAACACTGTGTAATGATTATTTTGACTTGTAACCATCCCATTTTCACTTAGTAAATAGTTACCTGAAATTACTTACCCTCCTTTACATTCAAAATATGACATAGCCAATTCTATTCAGTTCATTATTCAGTGGACTGGGACCCTGTTTTAGGCAGGAGCCTTAGGGACAATTAATGAACATACCATGCACAACTGGAAAAAAGGTTTGAATTTCCTATTCATGGAATTATAGAAAGTGTGTCACATTTATCTAATAAGAATCCTTATTGTGGGTGTGGAATATAACTGTTCTCTAGTAAGGGGAAAGACACAATGGTGGCATCAAGAGTAGTAAAAATAAATTAGGCAGACATGCTAAGTATTTAATACTTTTATCACAGATCTACAAAATATTTAATACAAATTAATAAATTGCTTTAATCATGGTCTGAACAATTTCATTATATACATATTTATGCTTTTTAGAGTACCTAGACGTGGCTACAGAATTGCACTACCACCTGAAATGAACCACTTTTCAAAGATTTAGCTTTGAACAGCTTTACTGGTGATTAAAATTACAACAAATTTATGCAATATGTATCCTTTCAGATTTAGATTTTACATCAGAGTTTTTCTAATTGTAACTACAATTTATATAAACATTTAGGGGTAGAGGTTTAAGTTTGGAAACAAGACATTTCTTTGTCGAGAAGTAGCAAACTTGTGCCAGAACCTAGATAACATAAAAAAAAGCTGTGCCAATAATTTTTTGGTAATTATACTTAATATCCTCAGATTACTCTTGAACATATTCATTTGGCAAATATTTAATGCATTCCTTGCATGTACCAATTATGGTGCTAGCCTCAGGAAGACAATGATATACATCTCAAA
Source organism: Sciurus vulgaris (assembly GCF_902686455.1). NCBI lineage: Eukaryota > Metazoa > Chordata > Mammalia > Rodentia > Sciuridae > Sciurus > Sciurus vulgaris. The sequence continues at coordinate 82,863,003 of NC_136467.1, forward strand.
CCTTTGAAGAAGGCATTGACTTGTAGGGAAGATCAGCAAAGAAACTAATAATTACATTACAAAAGGTGCTAAATCAAGGTCTAGACAAAGGTGAGAGAGTTAAAAAGCACTTCATAAAACCTTGCATCTTTCTCATAAACAACTTTTATGAATATACATTTATAAGAAATTATATTTTAATTCATATTACATTAAAACCATATATTATATATTCACAATAATATACTCACATGTTTTTTCTGCCTAAACAAGCATAGATTTACACTTAATATTTAGTCTTCAATGAAGCCTCAAATGTGACACTGTATTGGAAATTTGATGTAATGTTAATGGAACATATCGCTTCTCCCTGAACAGACTGAAGAATTAGTTGACTGAAATGTGTGGTTGTGGAAATAGATTCTGGGAAGATATTTAACTAAAAATTACTTTGAGTATTTATATAAAAAATGATCAGGGCCCAAACTAGGGATAATTTTGCCAAATTTTTATAGCTAGTGAGAGTTTGCTCTAGGTCCCAGGTTTCCTCATTCTTTGTCTGTATTGTGTTCTTTAACAGTTAGAAACCAATTGCATATGTAAAGAGAGAATAATAACTCAAAGAAGTATGTAATTTGTCAACTTGTTTCATACCTACCAGGAATTAGGTTATGTCATATAAGAATATAGTACAATTTTAAAAACCGTTTAAAGTAAGTGTAGAGAAATTTTACTATTAGTTACAAATTTTTAGAGTTAATTTTGCAGATGTAAGATTGCTGATGTGGTGCTGGAGAGTGCAGTAAATTTTTAGTGCACACTACGGTAGTTGTGATATAATGATCAAATGCCCAACAAGTCACTAGAAGAATGTAACAAATGCCTATGAACATTAGGGGAAATTTTAAATATATTAAAAATAAGAGCTGATTGAGACCAAGTAAAGTCAAGATATGTTGTAATTATTAATTTATGTAATAATCACTAACTAGATGTTTGCTCTCCGCAAAGAATGATGACAGAGTTTGCCCTGCTAAGCAAGTTTGGATTCATTGCTACTAGTTTAAATTGATTCCATGGGAATGTTCCCGAGCCATATTGTGATATTTCACAACGCACCTAACATCTATGTAGGAAGTCTCCCAGTTATTGTTGGATTGTGTTCCACAAATTTGTTGATCATGTGTTTGGCCTTCAGGATAAACAATGTCAGACTTTAGGAATAAAACTCTGGTCTTCCTACAAGGCCTGTTGAACTTAGAGTTCACCTGAAATAGAAATAAAAAGTTATATTTGCACCTAACCATCAAGTAGAATCAACAGATTTTCCTAAGAAAATGTTGTCCGGTGTTCTAAGTTACAGTGGTAGTCCCATAGCTGGCACCCCTGCCACAATGGGAGTGGGAAGCGACTCACACCATTGCTGGCTGCTCTGACAGCTTGGAGTCCATGTAGTAGGACTAGGATGGCCAGGTCAGGAGGAAACAGGCCAAGGGGAGACAAAGTCCCTACGGGGATCTCCCATCACATGGTAAGTTCTTTGAGGGCTAAGACAGTGGCTTATTTGTCTTTGAATTGATGTTTAAGGGCTTGGAGTTTGGCAAAAACAGTTTTTAAATGTCTGCTGTGAATGGCATAGGAGCAACTAAAGTCATTAATATATAATTCAGCCTACGAGTAAATTGATAGCTTGGATGCTGTCCATGAGCTCAAACAAATTTATGTACTACATTTTAGGAAAGCTCAGATCTTAGAAATAAAATGAACATTCCAGAACATAATGCATAGTTGGCAAACATGAATTGTTATTATCACTTCTGTTGACTGATTACTTGTTATGGCCCTCTCAATAATGACTCTCTATTCTTTCTATCCCAGCAATTTTGAATTTTCTCCACAATTTGTATTTTATTTTCTAAATATCTTCAGTTAATTAAAAAATTATTTCAGATCAGTATTTATTATATACTTTCTTGGTATGTGATGCACTTTAGGGGGCATGTACAGCCAATGAGACTCAAACTTATTGTTTCAGGTAGGAGTGTATTTGACTACAAGTAACAGAAAACAATTAATGGTAGTTTAAATGAATGGTTTTTATTTATTTATTTTCCCTACATAATCAGAAGTCAGGAAACAGAGAGTACATATTTGGCACAGTAGCCATGTTTAGCAGATTGAAAATGTCATTCATGTAATTCTTCAAATAATTTTTATTCCTTTTCCCCTCTACTGATTCTGTTTTTATTTAAGTTTTAATTTTTTTCATCATGGATTTTTTAATGTTAATTTTTATTTTTAAAATAAATATTGCATTGAATATCCATCTTGATTACTGATTATTTATTTACTTATTTATTAGGTATCTGCTTAGATTTTGTGCCTGAGGCAAAGGTCTCACTCTATTCTTGGCCCTCTTATTTCCAGGAACTAAACCAATCCTTATTAAGCACATTACACATTGATCATTTTCTGAATCTGTCCCTTGAATTAGAGTTCAGAGTTCTGAAGCTTCAGAATGAGGAAAGAATATTAGAAATAAAAATGAACAGATTAGAATTTGTGTTTTCAACCACTGGAAATGAAGAGTATCTATTGTGTCCTGGAGGACCTGGTAGCAGCAAGGAGGAGGAGATAACTTAGTTAAAGCATGGCTCCTGGCTCTGGCTTTGCCCTTGGAATCTGTGAGCCAGTGAGCAAATCATAAATCCTATTAGCCTCTGTTTCTTCACCCCTAAAATGAAGGTAATAAAATCTACCTTACTTTCTCTCAGAGCTGATACAAAGAATGAATGAGAATAGGAGTGTGAAAAGACTTTTTTTAATCATGAAGGTGTGAAAGAATTTTGTAAACTGTAAGGCACACATTAAGGAAGTCACCCGGGGACAGAAAAAGGGAACCCTAAGGAATCAGTCATATAATGTTATCCAAACCCTGGGTCAGCCCTCTCATCCTACCCTCAGGGAGTGTGAGGACAGGGAGCCTTCCCTCTCGCCTAAGCTCAGACAGACAAGGGGTGGCAGAGATGGGGCAGGACATAGGCTTTATGGGCCTGGATTGAGGCCAGGGTTCTCCTCACTTGAACTGGGATTTCCAAAACATCACATTTAGGGTAGAATCAGGACAGGTTCTTCTATAAGAAAGAGGAAAAGAATTCATCTTTTTCGAGAGAGGAAAATAGTAAGTGCTTAGGGAGAGGAGAAAGAAAATTGAGGTGATATGTGTCTGAGGTGTGGATTGTTTGGACTGAGAGCAGCAAAACTGGCATTTCCAGGCTCCCATGGTGAGGCGTGGCTATCTCTCACGAGTCAACCGACCAGGTTTTTCAATTCCAGTTGGTTTTGCCCATGGTATACAGACGGTAGCTTAACAAAGAGGCAAAGAGGAAAACGATGATGTAAGAATTAGTCACTGATGTTTACAAATAAATAAAGCATCTCTGGGAAAAAAATATTTGCATTTCGTTTAGAAACAAAATAAAAGCATCTGCCCATCTCTTTTTAAATAAAATAACTCCTCTTGTTTTTTCTATTCTTATGAAACTAAAATTTTGCTCTGCTCCACCCAATTTCTCATTTCTATGTCTGACTCATTGGCCTAATTATTAGCTTTTAGATTGTACAACTTATGATCTAACAGCATAATAAGGAAATTTTGTGACATTAGTCTTACATGAGAAATAAAAGCTGAATGTTGAGAATAAGACAACCAAACTTCAGTTCAGTAGCCATGTCTCACAGCACACAAAGAAATGGCGCGAAAATCAAAGACAAGCAACATTCACATCTATATTGTGAGCAAGGACTTTTAAGGGGACACAGTTCTGTATATCTTCTCCAGTTCAACCCTAAAATCTCATCCGTCCTTTGAAAGTGTTGATAACATTGCTGAAAGCACTCACAGTGTTTTCTGGTTGGCCTCAGTTCTTAGCTTGTTTCTGTTGGACTCCACCCAGAAAGTGAACGAAATTCTAGTAACTTGATTGGAACAATTAAGTGAAGCCTCCAGCAAAATTATTATCGCACCTTCACACTGCCACATTTCCTAAAGTGTGGTTCCTCCTCACAGAAACATCAGGAATCCTACTTGAATCATGTCACAGCTTAGTGGCCACTTCTCTTCATTCATGGAAAAGCTGGGCCTCACCCATTTGAAGGGAAGTATGTTAACCTATGCTACCCGTGCTGGATGGCTCATAGTCTCTCCAAAATAAAAAAAAAAAAAAAAAAAAAAAAAAAAATCTCTGCATCATAATATGGGAATTTTACTAGGTGATAATATAGCAGACACACAGAGGAATTCAGAACTACAATCAGCCCTCCATACTGCACGTTCTGCATCTGTGGTGTCAACCAACTTACCTCCCCGCCTAAGTCAGATATTCAAAAATATCTGAATTTAGGGGGAGAAATATCATCTGTACTGAATTTAGGCAGACTTTTTTCCCTTGTCATTGTTTCCTAGATAATAGATAATAACTATTTACATGGCATTTGCATTGTATTAATTATTTAAAGTACATTGGAGGATGTGTGTAGATTACATGCAAGAACTACTGCAATTTTAGGGGCTGGGGAGATAGCTCAGTCAGTACAGTGCTTCCCTTGTAAGCAAAAGGCCCTGGGTTCGATCCCCAGCAAACCCCGCCCCCCCCCCCCAAAAAAAAAGAACTGTGATTTTATACAAAGAACTTGAGCATTCACAGATTTTGGAATTCATGAGGCATCCTGGAACAAATCCCTTCATGGATACTGAGGGATGACTGTATATAATTTCTGAGGACATGTGTTTATGCAGTTGCTATAGTGCTCTACAGAATATGGATAAAGGATGCCCAGTGTAATGGACAACTTTTCCTCAGGGTTGGGAATCTAAAGTAAGGAAACGGTCACTCTGTGGAATAAATTTGTAAGCCATAACTTCTGCAGCATTGTTGGTGGCGGTAATCTTCGGATGCCGGAGGGACGAAAAGAGTAGGAAGACAAGACCAAACAAAGTGCCACTGGCAGAGAATCACCTGGAATTTGATCCTTTGCTTGGTTTCCCAGTGTGTGCTAGATTTTAATTTTGTCTAAAAGACATGCTTAGCTCCTCAGTTCATCCGAGTCCCATAGAAGAACTAAGGAATCACACTTCTGTAACCTTCATTCTTCTTTCTCCACTTTTGCCTTTCCCATTCCCTGTTGTGGTTCCCTGACTTTCAAACTCCCCATGCCTATGGCTTATCTAAAGGGACCCTTTGCCCAGTTAATGCAAAACAAAACTGGTGAGATACCATGAAAGCTGCGTTGCAAAGGGGAAACAGATTAGAGAATGGCTCTCAAACTTGAGCATGTATGAGAATCACCTAGAGAGAATGTTAAACACAGAGGATGGGCCCCACCCTCAGCGAGTCTGAGTCAGAAAGACGGGGTGGAGCCTATGGATTTGCATTTTTGACAAGTTTCCATGTGATGTTGGTCCTGCCAGTCAAGTCACACTTTAGAGTCACCGCCGTGACCTTGGATTTGGCCATTTCCCCTATATCATTTTCCTTGCCATCATTCCATGATTATCTTTCAAATCTTCTAGAAAGATCCAGCCACAATTTAGAGGATCAGGTATCTACTGGGGAGTGCAGAATTGCTATTGAGGATGCAAATCAAAAAGAGGAAAGAGATCAATAGACCAGGTGGGGTCTTCCTGGTGTGATGGGCTGACAGATTTGTCTCCTTGAGAATGTTATAGTTCAGGCTATAAGGGAAATGACTAAACAGACTCCATTTTGCTTTGAGACTCCATTTATGTAGGAAATAAGTTTCTCCCATGGGAACACCCCCTCCCCCCGTACCCATCATCAGTTACTTAGTGTGATATGTTTAACAATACAAAATGACAATTCCTATGTAAAGAAAAATTGCTCTCTTTTGATCCCTATTGCTCCTAAACAATGTACCATGTGAACAGTGATTGTGTGGATGTTAGTAACCATTCTTTAGTTTGTACCTAGGTAAGGGTAATTTTGACCCACTTCTCCCTCTGTTGATGATCTCATGATGTTAGTTTGTAATTTTGAATCATAGCAATAGACACTTATGATTGATATGATTTTTGGTATAAAAACCCCTACAACCCTGTGATCTGGGCTGTTCTCCCAATAGCCATTTTTTTGGGCATTGTGTGAGACAGTCAGCTGGCCGGCTTAATAAAGACTCTCAAATTTGGACTTCTCAGTGGTGATCGGTCTGTTCTTAAGTGGTGCCCCATAACACTGGATATCTGGCGAGACTTAGAGGAATGGTAATTTAATTATTGTGGACTTTATAATATTTAATGCTATGTAGTGCAAGTTTTTCTTATTAACTCTAAAAAAGTTTGCTTTGTTTATTTGATACATTGTCTTTTAAATTATAACACTGAGTTTTTCATGATATTCATTTTCTAAACAAGATGCCATTGTAGTGGCAATTTCTTTTTTGACCCAAAAATTGTTTGAGTGACTTTTAGATCTCTAAGAATGACTGATTTCCTACTGTTGTTTGATATCTTATTATTAATTTATAACTTTTCTAATTATAATTGGAGAACATGGCCTAAGCAATTTCTATGCTCTGGAAGTTTTTGTAAAATTGCCATGTTTCAAAATCATGTATTTTATCTATAGTATAAAATTAAATATCTGTCCAATCAGATATTTAACTATTCAAACTAAAAATTCCTACATGTAACTTTTTACCTTTAAATCTATTTAACATTTGTAGTTTTTGTTGAATTCTACTTTATGTCCTGTTGGTTTTTACTTCATCTTTTTTTTTTTCTTTTCCTTTTTTGATTTTTCTTTACACATTTCAAATGTTGGAGAGTTGTTAGTATTTTTTAAGTGTGTCTTATGAAAATGATTTTACATAAATTTGGTGTTCTGATCCAGTCTGAAAGACTTTTATTCTTTTATACAATATTTTATGTTTATTATTTGTAATAAACATCAAAACTGATTTTTTTTACCAATTTTTATAATTTTTTTGAGGTGCTGGGAATTGAATCCAGAGTCTTGTGTAGGCTAGGCAAGCACTAAACCACTGAGCTACATCCCCAGCTTCTAAAATTTATTTATCCTTTTTTTCCATTTCTGTCACCTTTTCAGGATTATTTCATTTTAAAATTTTATTATTTTGAAAGATGTGCTACATAGTTTTTATGAGTAATTAGTATCAACTTTTAAAAAGCAGTTTTCCCTATTTTGCGTAAATTTTAAACTTCAAGCATGATACCCAACTAGCTCTTTAGTTAAAAACAAGATAAACAATAACAACAGAAACCTTAGGACACAGCATTGTCTGTTGTCCCATCTCTCCAGAGATCAAATCCAAACCAAGAGGGAATTTTGTTTGAGGGGAAAGGGTAAGCAAGAGGTCCCCAGCAGTTCCCTCTCTTTCCATGGATACCTGAAGTACATGCTGCTGGAAAATCCTGTAACCTCAGAGGATACAGGATATAATAGCCGGGGTGAGGTACTATCAGGGAATCTGCAGGGCTGCATTGCCACATAGATACATTCCAGCCCATGTTGTGTCCTTCCCATCTGAGCTGCTCCTGTGCCATCTTGAGATCCCACTCATGTGGGGTCCTATGCAGGGCAGCCCCATCAGCAGTTTGGTTGCCTCATCCCACAGAGGCCTCCGGATGCAAATAGGTAGTTCACCCAGTGAGTAAAAATAACCAAAAACAGGAACAGACTGTGTATCAGCAAGCTGTCTTTATTAAGTAGCTGCGAAATGGCACATGGCACATTTTCAGGGGAGAAAATGGTGACTGGTTACAAGAGGAGTCTGTTTTTTTCTACGTCTTAATGAGAGTTAATCACAGCAGAAGGTTTAGTGTGACTTAATTATTAGAGACTTAAGAACGTGCCGAATGGGCAGTCAGGAAACTAGTTGTGCTGGTTAAAAATCTGTCTTAGGAAAATAGTAGTAAAAGCTTGAAACTCATTGTTACTGGGAATAACATTTGTTTGCCTTCCCCTCCAGGACTTGGAGTTACTGGGAAAAGATGAAAGACCAAAGCCCAGAGCCCATTGTTTGCCTTCCCCTCCTCCTTCTCTCCCTGGGGGCTGCCATCTTCCTTTTCTTGGGGGATGTTATTTTCCATATTCTTCACATCTACCCACCCACCCATCTTCAGTCCTAGGAACTAGTTGGGCAGCCCACCCTGAGTGGCTTAGCCCATTGTATCCCTAAGAAGCAGCCAGGAAAACCTACCTAGCTTCCTTTAGTATAAAGAAGCAGCCAGGCAGTTCATTCTCAGGAGCTTGGCCAATTGAGGCCCCAGGAAACAGCCAAGGGACCCTATTTACCCTCATAGAGCCCCAGGAAACAGATAGGTGACCAGGCCTACCCACTCTTAGCCCAGAAAAGCAACTGCTTAGGGCAGGTTGCCCTCATAAGGGCCTATAAAAGCACCTGTACAGCCCTCAGACACTGAGGTGCCCTTCCTAGCCCACCAGTGTGGCCTGCCCCCTGAGGTAGTCCTCAGACAGGCAACCTGCCTCCACTACCAAACACAGTGCACTGACCCTGCCAACATGGCCCTATATCTGTAGAGCCTTGTAAACCAATAGATGCCCTCACCTGTATCTAAGTACACCACAACCAGAGCCATCAGTGAACCTGTCTCACTTAAAGCTTTATCCCAGCTGATGGAACAATCCTTAAAACCCCTGACATCTAGTCCACCGAGGCGCCCACAGGCATAACTAATGTTTGTCATAGCTGAATAAGCAGCATGAATAAGGACACTATTTCACCTACCTGGAATCAAAGACAACATAGCCTACCCAACTGATATCTTTTACTATGAAAGCCACCTATAAAATTGGTAGAGCCAATTGATTCGCCAGATGGGCGAATATCAATGTAGGGGCACAAAAGCATGAAAAGGCGAGGTAACATGTCTCAGAGATACATAATAACTCATTAGCAACAAACTCCACAATAAGATCAATGAATTGCTTGAAAAACAATTTAAAATAATAATTAGGGTACTCTGTGAGATACGAGAGAACACGAACCATTCAATGAATTTAGGAAAACAATGCGTGAAATGAATGAGATGAATGAGAAACTGACCAAAGAGATAGAGCTGGTGAAAAGGACCAAACAGAAACTAGGCACCAAACAACTAATGAATGAAATAAAAACGCAATTGAGAGATTCAACAACAGACTGGATCAGGCAGAAGAAAGAATTTCTGAACTTGAGGACTGGTCTTCTGAAATAACCCAGAGAAAATAATAACTACCACTAAAACATAATAAGAAGAAACTCTACAAGGCATAGGTCTATATAGATATACTATATATATATATATATATGCTATGAAGAGAATAAGCGTTCATATCATGGATGTTTCAGAAGGAGAAAAGAAGAGAAAAGGTATACAGATCTATTTAACAAAATAATACCTGAAAAATTTCCAAATCTCGAGAAATATACAGATATCCACATCCAGGAAGCTTAGAGGACCCTTAATAGATCTGACCAAAAAAAGTTGTCTTCAAGACATATTTAACTATCAAAAGTCCAAGACAAAGAGAAGTATAAAAACAGAGAAAAGTGCCAAGTCACACGTAAAGGAATTTCTATCAGACTATCAGCAGATGTCTTATGGGCCAAAAAAAGATGGGAGGATAAATTCAGAGTTCTGAAAGAAAAAGCTGCAGACCAAGAATACTAAACCAAGCAAAACTCTCCTTCATAAAATAAGGAGAAATAAAGTCTTTCCAAGACAAGCAAAACTGAAGGAATTCCTAACCACTAAAACAGCTCACAAGAAATGCTTAGGGAAGTCAGACTTGGGGGTGCACACCTATAATCCTAGCAACTCAGGAGGCTGAGGCAGGAGATTAAAGTTTGAAGCCAGCCTCAGCAATGTTGCAAGATCCCGTCTTAAAATAAGAAGGGCTAGGGATGTATCTAAATGGCATAGTACCCCTCGGTTTAATCTCCAATAATGCATAAATAAATAAATACATACATAAATAAAATTTTTAAGGGAGTCCTATACTAGAAACAAAAGAATGATGATTACCATCATGAAACTTAGGTGAATACAAAACTCACTAGTAGAGCAGACACACAAAAGAAAAAAATTAAACCCTATCAATATAGAAATCCACCAAACCACAAAGATGAACAAGAGAAAAAAAAAGAAAAGGTAAACAAATTATCCAAAAAGAATTTACACAGAATGACAGGACGGTGTCTTTACTTCTCAGTAATAACCTTGAATGCAAATGAATAAAATCCCCAATTAAAAGATTGAGAGTAGTCGAATGAATATAAAACCAAGTCCCAAGGACATACTGCCCGTAAGAAACTCATCTCACCAAGAAAGACACAAATAGGGGCTGGGGAGATAGCTCAGTCGGTAGAGTGCTTGCCTTGTAAGCACAAGGCCCTGGGTTCGATCCCCAGCCCCCCCCCCCCCCCCCAAAAAAGAGACAAATAGGCTGAAAATGAAAGGAAGGAAAAAGATACACCACACAGAGACCAAAAGAAAGCAGTAAAGCAACTATACTTGCATCAGATAAAATAGAATTCAAGTCAAAAACTGCAAAAAGAAGCAAAGAAGTTACTGCATAATAATAAATTGTCAGTTAAGACTGAATAAAAATTGAAGGTATTTCTAATGATGTTTTAAAAGCATAATCTTTGACCTGTCTAGGAGAAGAATTCACTCCAAAAACAGAATTACCCACTGTGTCCCACTCACCCTATACCCTGATCCCTTTATGGCTCAGGAAATGTTCCCTCTTGTTCCTCTGTGTTCTGTGAACTTGTGTAGATGTTTTTATCCCCGAATTCTACTGGATATGTTTACCACTCCCTGTGTCCTCCTCTCTCCACTACCACATTTTCTTTAAAAATATTTTTAATTGTAGATGAACCCAATACCTTTACCTATTTATTTTTATGTGGTGCTGGGGATCAAACCCAGTGCCTCACATGTGCTACTGAGCCACAACTCCAGCCCCACTACCACCTTTCTGTTCCCTAATCCCATAAAGCTGTTTTCTGCAAATATTAAATCTTATTTGGACTAAAAGCTGGAATGAACAAAGAAATGGAGGTATATTTGTATCCAACACTGCAGCACTCAATACTATCAAGCACATATTAGATACAAGGGAGAGAAAGAATTTAATACAATAATAGTTGAGGACTTCAACATCTTACTTTATCAATGGACAATTCATTCAGATTTTTTTAAAAAATCAGCAAAGAAACATCAGAGTTAAAACATACTTCAGACCAAGTGGACTTAACAAACATTCTTCACAGATATAGAAAAACAATCCCACAGTTCATACGGAACCACAATAGACCCTGAATAGCCAAAGTAATTCTGAGAAAAAAAGAACAAAGCTGGAGGCATCACAATATTTGGCCTTAAAACTCACTGCAAAACCATAGTTACCAAAACGGCAAGGTACTGGCATAAAAGCAGACACATAGACCAACAGAACAGTGTAGGGAACCCAGAAATAATCCCATGCATCTATAGACAACTAACCTTTGACAAAGTCACCAAAGATATGCATTGGAGAAAGAAGTCTCTTTGTTGAAGGGTCCTGGGAAAACTGGATATCCATACCCCTATCTCTCATTTTATGCAAAAATCAACTCAAACTCTAAGACCTAAATGAAGACCTGAAAATATGAAACTACAAGAAAACATAAGGGAAACACTTGAAAACATTAGCATAGATTTTTTGGATAAGACTCTAAAAGCACAGCAATAAATGCAAAAATAGACAAATGGAATTGTGTCAAATTAAGAAGCTTCTGTACAGCAAAGGAAAAAATCAACAGAGTGAGGAGCATAATGAAAGATAATATATGCGAACTCTTCATCTGACAAGGGAATAATACAATACACAAGGAAAAAACTCAATGGGAAAAATAATACCCAAGTAACCTCATTTAAAATTAGGCAAATGATCTAAACAGATATTTCTCTAAAGAACATATACCAATGACTGACAAAGATATGGGGGGACAAAAAGCTCAACATCCACTAATCAAGGAAATGTAAATCAAAATCACAGTGAGATTTCATTTTAACACAGTTAGAATGGGTATTATCAAAAAGGCTTTTCAACAAATGGTGCTGGGAAAACTGTGAATCCATGTGTAACAAAATGAAATTAGACCCCTATCTCTCACCCTACACAAAACTTAACTCAAAGTAGATCAAGGGCCTAGGCATTAGACCAGAGACCCTAAGCCTACTAGAAGAAAAAGGAGACCCAACTGTCCATCATGTCAGCTTAGGAAATGACTTCCTCAACAAGACTCCTGAAGTGCAAGAAATAAGATCAAGAATCAATAAATGGGATGGTATCAAACTAAACTTCTTCACAGCAAAGGAAACAATCAAGAACGTGAACAGAGAGCTCAAGAAATGGGAGAAAATCTTTGCCATATGCACCTAAGGTAGAGCATTAATCTCCAGGATATACAAAGAACTCAACAAACTTAACACCAAAAAAATCAAATAACCCAATCAATAAATGGACAAAGGAACTGAACAGATACTTCTGAGAAGAAGAAACATGCTCTGTCAACAAACATATGAAAAAATGTTCAACATCACTAGCAATTAGAGAAATACAAATTAAAACTACACTGAAATTTCATCTCACTCAAGTCAGAATGGCAATTATCAAGAATACAAATAACAAATGTTGGTGAAGATGTGGGGAGAAAGGTACACTCATACGTTGCTTGTGGGACTGCAAATTGGTGCATCCATTCAGGAAAGCAGTATGGATATCCTCAGAAAACTTGTAATGGAACCACTATTTTACCCAATTTCCCCACTCCTTCCCTGAAGGACTGAAAATCAGCAATACTATACTGACATAGAAACATCAATATTTATAGCAATTCAATTCACAATAACCAAGCTATGAAACCAACCTAGGTGCTCTTCAACTTATGAATGGATAAAGAAAATGTGGTATATACCCACAATGGAATATTACTTAGCCATAAAGAAGAATGAAATTATGGCATTTACAATAAGTGAATGGAACTGGAGACTATCATGCTAAATGAAATGTTAATCCCCCAAAACTAAAGGCTAAATGTTCTCTCTGATAAGTGGATTCTAACTCACAATGGTGGTGAGTTAGAAAACTCAATGGGAAAAAAAATAGGAAAAATAATACCCAAATAATCTCATTTAAAATTAGGCAAATTATCTAAACAGATATTTCTCTAAAGAACATATACCAATGACTGACAAAGATATGCTGAAAAAACCTCAACATCCACAAATCATCAAGGAAATGTAAATCAAAATCACAGTGAGATTTCATTTTAACACAGTTAGAATGGGTATTATCAAAAGGCTTCAACAACTCACAATGGGGGTGGAGGCATGAAGGGAGGAGGTGAGGTTCACAGGATTGGACCGGGGAAATGGCAGGAAGGGAGGGGGAATGGGAGTAGCAAAGACAGTAGAATGAATCAGACATAACTTTATTATGTTTATATATGAGTACATGTCCAGTGTAACTCCACATCATGTACAACCAAAAAATGGGAAGTTATACTCCATGTACGTGTGATATGTCAAAATACATTGTACTATCATGTATAAATAAAAAGAACAAATAGCCCCCTTCAAAAGAAAAAAAAGAAAGAAAATCTGGTGTGTATATCCAGTGTAATATTACCTGGCCACAAAAGGAAGGAAATCCTGCCTTTGGCAATAACAGCAATGGAACTGGGGAACATTATGTTAAATGAATGAACTAAGCACAGAAAGACAAATACTGCATGTTTTCACTTATATGTAGAAACTAAAGAAGTTGATTTCATAGAGACAGAGGGTAGAATAATGATCACTGGGGGTTAGGAAGGGTAGGGTAAAGTACATAGAGGTTGAATAAGGGGAACGGAAATACAGTTACCTAAGAGGGATAAGTTCTAGCATTCTACAGCAGAGTAGAGTGACTACAGACCATGATAATTTATTATACATCTTATAAAGAACTAGAAGAAAAGAGTTGGCAGTTTTCCATCACAAAGAAATGATAAATATTTAAGGAAATGGATATGCTAATTATCCAAATTTGATCATGGCACATTGTATGCATGTATCAGATCACCACAGGGTATTCTAGAAATATGTAAAATTATTGTCATAAGCATATGTCAAAAACATTTCTTTACAAAAAATTTGTTCATTAATTCTGCTTCAGGAGGAAGCCCACCCTCATGAATTTCTGTTCTTTTCATTGCCTGTCTTTATGCTTTTTTTTTTTGGTTTGCTTTAGTATATTGGACATCTTTCTAATATAAACTATGAGAAAGCAATTCCAATTTAATGGAAGAGATGCTGAGAGATTCAAGATTAATGTTATCCACTATTAGCATGAAAAACTGAGGGAAAGATCAGTGAATTGAGTCTCATGGTATAAGTGGAATGTTCTGGAGTCCCAATCAATTAAATCTGACACACTGTTTTATCACAAGAGGGAAACTGAGTTAGCTCTTTATGCCTTTACGGTCCTGTGTCATCTGCATTATAATGATAATTCAGTCTTTTCTCTAACTTTGTTGATTCAGATTTGCTTCTTATTATTGATAGTTGGGATGTATACTACATGCAACTCCATATACTGCCATATACACATAAGGTGGGCCTTCATATCACAAGAATATTGTTAAATTTATATCATGAATTCCATCAAAAAAGAAAATAACATATGGTGTATCCTCTGCATCAGCATATTCTTGATAGAAGTAAACTTTAATTTTAACTGTAGTTGTTAAGAATCAAATGCTTAGCTTACTATTTCTCCATCACTGGTATCACATATGTTTGGTGTCAGGCACTGTAAGAAATATTTCAAAGCTGGATATAACCTTCTGCTCTACAGCCTCAGTCATGATAGCAGAGAACCACAGTGGCGATATGGCATTCCTGGAAGAGACATTCCTGCCACACAGAACTGGCAATGACCACACTGGAACTCAATTCTCCTTAGCCAGATTCTCCAAATGAGGTCAACTGCTGCATCATGAGTCTTCAAGAAAAGTATTCTGAGTACAGGTCAGAGTGGAAAGAGACAGAGAACGTAACTTAGTTCAGATGAAACTTTACAAGTTCTACAGATACAACTTTTATAAGAAGTTCCAACAGTTCTCCATAATGGATGTGAGGCCACCGACAGTGTGCAAGTGTGTCCTCTCCTCCACCTCCTCACCAGCACTTGAGATCATTTCTTTTTTATAGTGACCGTTCTAACTGGGTTAAGATGAAATCTCACTATGAGTTTGATTTATGTTTCCTTGGTGATTAATGGATGTCGAGATTTTTTTTCTTCATATCTTTGCCAGTCATTGGTATATCTTCTTTGGAGAAATTTATCAGGGTCAGAACACATTTCCATACTCCCCCTGCCCCGCCCCTGCCCTGCTCTCTACCTTTGCCTATGTTAAAAATTTTTCATAATTAAAAGTTTAAAAAGAGCCAGTCTGTGTGAAGAACAAAAGGATCAAGCTGGTCTCCCATTTTTCTCCTCTTATTGAGCTTATTCTAAGGTCAAGTTCTAAACATGTATGTATGTTAGGAAGACTTTGATTCCACACAGCCTGCGTCACCTACACCTCAGGCATCAGGTCTTCGAACCATTGTCATGCTGCTCTTCCCAAAGCACGGCCAAAAGAAGTGATACTTACGGAAGACAAGTCACACCTCTCTTGACCTCCGGGAATCTGGTCTCATCTACTATTCACTTTCTCCTTTCTTTCCTGTCATGTTGGAAAATACTCATTTCTCCTTCAGTCTCTTGGAATCCTGTTTTCTCTAGTTTCTGCCAGCCACCAAATAAGTGGTAGCTCTCGGTTTTGTCTTTGGTGGTCTTCTTTTTCTCCACACATCATTAACTGCGGATCCACCCAGTTCCTTGGTTTCAACTGTCATTTCATTCAATCAACTGGTATTTTATTCTGAATGGACTACATGGCTTAAAATCTACTTTGATTTGGTCTATTTGCAGGTCGGTGATTTACTCATTTATTATTTCACTTTCCCAACATTTTAGAAGTTTTTTCTATGCACCAGATGTAAGGCTGAATACAGAAGACATCGAGCTGAGTGTGTCATGACCCTTTCCTAAAAAATTTCACAATAATGTGCCAACATTTCCTCATTTTATTTCTCAAGCTATTCATCTGTTTCCTAAGATCTAGATAGATGAGGCTGCCAACCAGATGGTTGGTTAGTTCTTCAAACTAACCCACCAAAAAAAGAGTCTAGTTTCACTCCTCAGCCACCCCTGCCCATATTTTTCTCATTATTTCTGTTGGTGGCCTCAGTCCCACACACTGGACTATTTTCCTTCATTTATTTTCATCTTCCCTGCCTTGATTCCTGCTCCTTCCTGCACATACTTTACACCTTAATTGATAGCTTTATCCTGAGCACACCCAACCTCTTCCCAGATATTCAATATCAAAAGGCTTTACTCAGAAGAATTGTATCCTTGAATTTACTCTAGTACAAGTTAGGATGTACACTGTAACAATATTAACTATTATTGTCAATTTCTGTTCAGACTTTAAATTCATTTTATAATGAATCTTCTCTTTATGGCTATGTATGGAGAGCATATTATCACATAATTTTATGTGTTGAAATGAAAGGACTTGCCCCAATTCACACTACTGGTTAGGATCAGGGTCAGAAAAAATGTGCCTGGTTCCTGAGTTTGGACCCTTTCACTATTTTAAAATTTTGAGGCAACTTCTTCTTAGCTTCTTTTAGCAGAATTGGGCAAAGAGTGCTCCTTGAAATGCTAATTGATGTTATTAAAATATGTCTCATAGAGAAATTAATTTGGGAAATAATAGAAAGTTAAAACTGATTTCATCTCTTCTGTATTCACTAGTCTTTAACCTAATGCACATGGTGGATATATAATATATCATATATGTTACATAGCTCTTTTCAATGTTATTTAGCCAGAGACTATTGTTTCATAGCCTCTCTCAGGACCTGTTTTCTCTACAACAAAACACAGAAAATCTCATCCAAAAGAAAGGGAACTTTGGATCCCTGAACTAGTTCTTTTTTCCTTCATCCCAGGAAAATCTTAATTTTGACATTCCCTGGTTGACTACTCAACACCAGGCTTGGTACGAATTGAGTCACACATCATTTCAACCCTTGTCAAAACTTTTCTTAAGCTCAACCCAGTTGATGGCTCAAGGAGAGCCCTCGCCTTCTGGCACATAACCAGTCAAGTCTGTATGTACATGTCGTGGAAAATATTATTAACTAATGAGAGATTCCATTTTGAGCACTTGCTAAATTCAAGCCACTGGGGCAAGAACTTATTACCTCATTTAATCCTCACAACTATCCTGGGGAGGAGGTGTTAATGTGACCTCCATTTTACAAGGCTACATGGTACCTGCACATTCCTGGCCACACAGGTAACAGTGAAAAGCTTGAGGCTCCTACCCAGGTATGTCTGACAGAGCCCTTGCTTTTAGCCTCAAACTCTTATACTTTGACTCATTCTCAAAATATTTTAAAATAGGTGAATCTGATTAAATAAACAGAAGAATAAACCAGAGGAGTGTCATGTCTGTATCAACTGATGATATCATAGCTGTATTCCTAGCTCCCTGCTGCTCCCTGCTGTATTCCCAGCCATAAAGAGAAGATTCATTACAAAATGCATGTAAAGTCTACACAGAAATTGGCAATAATAGTTAATACTGTTAAGTATAAAACTCCAACTCCACGCTGGAGTTTTATGGCTCCAATCCCAACTGTGATTCCACAATTCCCAGATTATGGAATGACAGTTTTCTGCTTTGCTATCTGAAGAAGCTTGGGTCTATAAAGGACAAGCTGATGAGAATTCCCAGCTCCTAGTACAGTGCCTAGCATATAGGAGGTGCTTAAAAATTCTTTGTTGAACAGAAATTTACATGCATGACCCTGTAGGGCCTTATAAGCACGGGAACAATGGAGCACACTTTGAAGAAAGGTATTAATTAGCTAACATTGTGTCTTTGCTGTGGGCCTGTGAAGAAAAATCACTGGAATGACTGGAATGATTCTGGGAGCAGCTTGTTTTACCAGGGTCTTAATTTCTCCATCAGTCATGGAGCTAGAGAACCAGTCACTGTGCTGGGCTGTCAACATCTTCACCCTTTGTTGTTGCTCTATTATCACATATTTCAGTTGCAGCAGTATGAATCAGCTATCCTTACACAAGTCTGGGTTTCCTAAAGGAGAATTGCCTGTTAGTCATTTGTCAACTTCTCATCTGCTCAACCAGTAAAGATTTTACCTTAGATACTTCAGCAGGTGACATGTCAGCAATATAGACAGAGGATTTATAAGGAAAGAACGAAAAAGAACACGTAAAATCATCTTCTGGGTAATTGTTCAATTATAGGAGAGACGAATTATGAATGTTATGGTCTATCTTCAAAGGGAAGTGCACAGGTGCATTTAGATGAGTTTCTTACATTGAGATAAGATAAAGAAAATGAAATATATGTGCTGTGGGTGTGCCTAAAGAAAGAACTAGTAATTATCTAGGAGTGTGGCTGGTGTAAATAGCCAAGGAGAGAGAGAATTGGATGGCCTAAGAGTCAATGGTCTTTATTCCTTTTTCGTCCTAATATTAATCCTGTTTACCTAATCAGGTGAATATTTGATTCAACAAGATGGGGTTGGACTATGACTTCAATTTGAAGGTGGAACACATCCTGGTTACCTCCTTTGGAAGTGCTTGGGACTCCTCATATTCAATGGGACTCAAACACATGTGCACAGTGATCCTTTTCAAAGTGGGAAACTAATGTAATCTTTTAATTGTTGCTCACTGGTTTCAGCTTTCCCAGTCTCTTTTCTCCAAAAGATTTCAGGTGGAGTGACACACACTGAAGTGAACAAAATTAAGAACTTTTTGTTCAGAGCTCTGGGTATGGTATGAAGCACTTAAAAAATGCTTGCTCAAAGAATGAACGAAGAATTTGAAGAAATCTAGTAAACAACCATTATTACATTTTGGTTCCAAAGTCACAAGATTAACTGTTCCCTGGAAGGTCTTCAGGTTCTTACCCCACACAACTTTTTCATAATCTAATATCAAGTGGATTTACTGGATTTTAAGGAGCTTACATCTCTATTGGGGCTGTTACCAGCTGCCAAATGCCAGTGAAATGGCATAGGAAACACCAACAGAATTTTGATAAATCACTATAAGAATACTCAGTTCATTCACTGAGTGCCTTACCTTTTCGTTTTCTAACATGATCGTATAAAAGAATAAAAATATTTGCTAGGAAATTCTTTTAAGAACACATCCTAAGTCACTGATTTACAGAATGTAAATTTTCCGTCCTTGTTAAAGATGCAGATTCCAGGGCTCCTCCCCAGAACTATGACCTCAGAATTCTTCAGAAGACGAGGCCTGAAAATGAGTGCATTTTGAAAACTGGGAGAGATTATGAAATAATAGTCTTCTACTTGCCTCTCTAAGGAAGCTTGGGTTTATAAAGGATAAGCTGATGAGACCCAGGCCACAGAACTCAGAGTTCAGTTGAAGGGAGGATAGAATCTGCCCACCCCTTGACTGTTCCTTCCATATTTCCCTTGATGCTTTATTTCTAGCATAATTTCCTAATTATTTGATTCTTCCTTGAAGTATATGGATGGCAATCTTAGGTACTCAAGTAGCAGTACTGAATATTGGAAAGAGACAATAAGGCCAGACAAATGTGCATCTTGGCTCTCTCTGTATGACCTTAGTCAAGTTACTTCACTTCTTCAACTTGCCATTTCCACATCTGTAAAAATGTAGACAGTAATGATAACCTCACGGGGTTACTGTGAAGATCACATGAGACAACAAGAGATAGTGCCTGCTACATATTAAGTGGTCAGTAATTATCATTTCCTTCCTTATGAGTTAATCTAAAAAGTGAGTACCTGATGTCTCAATTTCCTGTTCAAACACCTACCACCCTACTTTGTGTACATCTGGTATACCTGTGAGGCAAGGCTTAAAGACAGGTTTTCTGTTTAAAAGGGACAAATTCTAGTGAATTTATTTTGAAACTACCAAGAAAATAATTGCTTTTGCTTAAACTCTGTGCTCTTTGGGAGCTAGAAGGAGACCAATGGAGACTAAAAGCCATGTTTACTCCCAATTGCCCCTGAGTACTGCCACTGTTGGTAGGGGCCCCTCTCACCAGAGATCTGTCACTGAAGTTTTAACCTTGCCTTGATACCACTAATGGGTAGGTGTGCTCCATGACACATTATTCCTTTGGCGTGGAGATGGTTGTGACAGATACAGTACCATTGTTCATTCATTCATTCATTAATTGAACAACCAGTCACAAAACACCTACATTGTGGAAACTGTCCTTCAAGGAACTCAGGTATGATCTGGGAGTCACCTCTGGATTCTAGAACCCACGTCCTTTCCATGAGTCTGGACAGTACCCTATGTCATTCAACACTTGTAGTAGTGTTGTGAAAACAATCTCACATTTACAAGTCCCTCCGTGTACTGCTGGCCTGGCTGCAGCCATCAGACTGCTAAGAGCGGAAATGAAATTCCAAGAACCAGTTACACCATGGTTGGTCAGGATCAGCACTGCCACCACCATCTCCTTTTCAGATGGCGTGGTCATTCTCCGCCAGTAGGGATAGGTTTCCTCTTTATCTTTAATTCCAAGCCTCTAGTGTATATCAGTGCCAATTCATTTCAACATTATTTATTGGTTGTCAGGAACAATACAGACAACAGACAAGCGTCTCCACCCTTCTGAAACTCGTCTGAATGAATACTTCTTGACAAACCATCTGGGGTCAGGGAGTAGAGGGTTGCTATTTCTCTTCGGCCAGAGGTGACAACATCTATCAGTTTTCAGTGATGATGAGGACATCCCAGGGTAGGACATTAACTGTCATCACAAGCTGTTCTTTGGAGAATTCATTTGTCCACTATTTTTAACTGAAACAAGGGAAATTCCATTTCTGCTAATAGGAAGAGGGTCAATTTCTTCTGCTGGGGATGAAACTAGGTTTAGATGGCATTGATCTCAGCAGGTCTCCATTCCCATCCCCTAGTCAAGAAAGATCTCCCGGGTATGTGGCCTAAGACTCCTCCTCCTGATCTGGAGCCACAGCTGCCGCCCCGCCCCGCTTCTCGCTAGGCAGCGTGATGTCCCTGGCGGCCGCTAGAGGGAGACGGGCGCCTGAGACAGCAGCGCTCCGGACGCCGTCTGTGTCGCCACCTCCCCGCTCCTCCCGCCCACACCCGCCCCCACCCGCCCCCACAACCTGGCTGGGCAGTCACTCGGATTGAGTGCTTGTGAAAACAGAGCTAAATCAAAGATGGTTGCCAGCTTTAAGTCAATGTGAATTTCCGATAAACAACTAATTACTAATACTAAAAAAGTGTTTATTGTTCCGAATTTGTATTGAAATGAAATTAGAACTGGGATTGCTGTGCGTTCTTTACTATCTCACTGTTGCTTGAACCTATATCAAAGCTTTGCATCCTGTAGACTGGAAGAAGCCGTTATCTTCACAGCTGGCAGAGAAGCTGTTAAGCAGCCTGTCTTTGTCTAGAAGCAGGAGGAATGGTCCTGCACCTTAAAATCCTGCATTATGACCCCAAGACCACGTGCACCATTGAAGTCCTATCAGTGTTTAAGAATTTCTCTTAAAGATGAGCATATCAGGAGAAAAGGACACACTTTCTTGTCAGTTAACCTTTCCAGGACCCTTAGTTACCTTTTGGTAGTAATGAAAAATAAATTAAAAGCCTAGATTGAGAGGCAGTAGACAAAGCAGAGAAGGGCACATCAAGACAAAAATGAGGGTCACAGAAGAAAGAGACTGGGGAACTTAGTGCTGCGTTCCTAGTTCTCAATATTGTGCAGGGCGGGAGCCCTTTCTGAGAGTGCATTTAGAATCTGAATAGGTGGTTCACATCAAATTAAAATGACTTGCAGCACTTGGAATGCCCAGCCATGATTACTCTTCATTGGCCATAATCGTTTTCTCAGAGTGAATAAACTCAATCAGTCTCAAGGAACGTTTTTATTTCTCTGGTAGTTGAAACAGAATTCTAATATACTTTGATCTTGGTACAGGTGAGAGAAATCATGAGGCACCTGTGCTCACCAATGACTGGCTCCTCTCTCATGGCTTTTCTTATTTGCTCCATTTCCCTATTCAGTGTTTCCAAAGGCACATGCAATATGGAGAAGATTCTTAGAACAAATTATTTCCACAGATATCAAAATGGGAGGCATTGCTTCTTTACTTCCTCTTTTCTCCCAAGGTCAGTATGATGCAAAAAGTTTCCAATTGCAGAGATTGGCTGCCACACATCTGAAAGCACATTTAAATTACTGACCTTGAGGATGCTGCAGTCTCCTGAAGCACTAGAGGATTTTTTTTTTTTTTTTAAACACTGATGAAGTTAATATCAAATAAAATCAGCAGGGGGCACAATTTCTTCACATTGTTAGGTTTTGCTTTTTGATTAGAAAGGAAAACACCTAAGCCGGTTCTTTGTGCCGTTTTGAATGGGTGTTATTTGATAATCCAAATATCAGAATGTCATGCACGGATTCATCTTCCCCTGAAAAAAAGCAACATAAGCCATCTGAAAGGGGCTGGCAAATTTACTGACCGTGCCTTGCTGATTATATCATTTCTGCATCAATGATTTTTTTTTTTTAAATGAAGTCTCATCGAGTGGGTGTATTTAGGACTATAAATTCAAGCACTACTGTAGAACTTGCTGCTCTTATTTATTTAGTTTCTCTACGTAGTCCCAGCCTGATGGTAACTCCTATCTTCTGGGGATCTAAAAGACAGGTAGAAGGATTTCATCTATTGATTTAGTCAGCAGTTACAGCAGATGCTTTCAGTGGCTGAGGGTTACAGCTGTCTTACACATCTTAGAAGAGTTTGTGCACTCAGAATACCTCACAATTCAATTTATTATTATATTCTCTTTCTGTTTTGCTAAAAAGGAATAGAAATCAGTGACCTCGTCTCACAGTATTTCCTATGTATGATGTGAAATGATCTTCAATGCCCAAGTGTCAGTTCCTACCTTTATTCTTGGCCCTGGTCAGTGCTATTGTAGATTAATCACTTTATTTCTCTTACCATTCACTGTATTATCTTCAAAAAAAAAGATTATGAATATTGAAATAACTCAGGAAATTTTATCACTAAAGGGTCACCAAGAGTAATTTTAAAGTATTATTATTATTAAATGCAATATTAACAGTAGCCCAACATCATGTAGAATGTTTTAAAGGCTTGATTTATTTGTACTTATTAACTCATTACATTCCTTCAAAGCACAGTGAGGTTAAGATATTTACTTAATTTACTGATGTAGTTAAAGGTGAGGGAGAGATACCAAGACACTCAATCTACTCTGAAAACAATGTATAAGATTTTACAAATTGGACTTAATTTTTAAAATAAGTAATGATTTACAGGTTTTTTTTTTATTTTTCAAATCACTTTTTTAAAGTTTTTTATTTTCAATTGACATAATTATACATATTTATGGGATGCAGTATGATATCTCAATAGATGTATACATTGTGTAATGATCATATCAGGGTACTTGGCATATCCATCACTCAAACATTTATCATTTTTTTGTGATGGGTACATTCAAAATCTTTTCTCCTGGCTATTTTTGAAATATACATTTAATTTTTTGCCAACTATAGTTATTCAACTGTTATAGAATATTAAAATATTAGAAGTTATTTCTCCTATACAACTGTAGCCCTGCACCCATTACCACCCTTTCTCCGTTGCCCCCAATCCCATACCCTTCCCAGAATTCTACTCTCTGCTTCTATGAGATCAACATTTTAACTTCCACATAAATGAAAACGTGGTATTTGTCTATTTACACCTGACATTTCTCCCAACACAATGACTTCCAGCTCATCTCTATTGTCACATGTTATAGGATTTCATTCATTTTTATGGAAGATTAATATTTCTTTGTGTATATATTTTATATTTTCTTTATCTTGTCATCTGTCAGTGGACTCCTTGGTTGATTCTCCTCTTTCCTACCATGAATAAACATAATCTCCTTAACACACTGATCTCCTTTCCTTTGGATGTCTACCCAGGTGTGGAACTGGTAGATCACGTGGTAGTTCTCTGAAGAACCTCCTTACTGTTCTTTATGATGGCTGGACTAATTTTTATCCTCACTAACAGTGTATGACAGTTAACCTTTCTCCATAACCTCTCCAGCATATATTATTTTTTGTCTTTTGAATAATTATTCTAACTAGTGTGGGAAGATATATCATGTGTTGTTGCCTTTAATTTTCTTTTTTTTCTTTTTGCCTTTAATTTTCTAATTAGTGACGTTGAACATTTTTACAGAGATTTGTTGACCATTTGTATATCTCCTTTTGACATTTTGAGAAATGTCTACTCAGAGTATTTGCCTATTTGTAATCAAATTATTTGTTACTTTTTGCAGTTGAATTGTTTGTATCACTTGTGTATTCTGGATATTAATCCCTTGTCAGATGAATAGGTGGCAAACATTTTTCTTCCATTTTGTGGGTTGTCTCTTAATTCTGTTTTTTCTTTTGTTGTGCAGAAGTACTTTAGTTTGATGAGATTCCATTTGTCAATATTTACTTTTGTTGTCTTGTTTTGGAGATCATATTTAAAAAATCTTTGCCTAGATCAATATCCTAAAGTATTTCTCCTATTTTCTTTTAGTAGTTTCATAGTTTGGGAGCCTATATTTAACTTTGAGTTGATTTACACATAAACACACACACACAGAGACATACACACGCACATTGAGATCTAAAATTCTCATTTCTTTCTTCTGCATATGGATAAGTTTTTAAAGCACCAATTATTGAAAAGGCAGTCTTTCTCCAATGTGTATTCTAAGTGCCTTTGTTGTAAATCAGTTGGCTATAAATATGTGGATTTATTTCTGAGTTCTCTATTCAGTTCTTTTGATCTATGTGTCTGTTTTTAAGCCAGTACCATATTATTTAAGTAACTATATTTTGTAGTATGTTTTGAAGTCAGGTATTACAATGCCTCCAGCTTTGTTCTTTTTTTTTTCACTCTGGATTACTTTGGCTATCTAGGTCTGTTTTGGCTCCATATAAATTTTAGGAGTTTCTACTTCTGTAAAGAATGTCATTGGTATTTTGATAGGGATTTCACTGAACCTGTTGAGTGCTTTGGGCAGTATGGACATTTTAACAATATTAATTCTTTCCATCCAGGAACATGGGATATCTTTCCATTGTTTGGTGTCCTAGTATCTCCAATCAGTGTTTTATAGTTTTCGTTGCAGAGTTCTTTATCTCCTTAAGTTTATTCTCAAGTATTTTATTTTATTTTTTGTAACTAAGTAAATGCGATTGCTTTCTTGATTTATTTTTCAGCTAGTTTATTTTTGGTGTAGAGAAATGTTACTGAATTTTATATGTTGATACTGCAATGTTTCTGTTCTAACTTTTAAATCAAGTCTAGGTTTTTCTATGTATAGGATCATGTCATCCATAAAAAGAAATAGTTTAAATTTCTCCTTGTCAATTTGGATGACTTTTATTTTTCATTATCTTACCTAATTGCTCTAAGATTTCTAGTTTATAGTTTTTAAGTTAGAAGTATATGAAGAGTTTTGCTTCTATTTACCCTGTTCTCCCATCCCCCTTCCTTCCCCTGTAGCGAACCCTTCTGGTACTTTATGCAGTTACATAAACAAATGCATACTCTTATCTTCCCCTTTATCACAATAAACATCATATTGTGCTCACTACTCTGAACTTTGCTTTTTTTTACAGAACCATCTATCCGAGGTACCTTCCCAGAGTAAAACAGAGAGGTATCTTTGTTCTCTTTTCATCTACCTCATGTTCCATTATGAGGACGTGCCACAGTTATTTAATAATCAGTCCTCTATTTACAGAAAGGAGTTGCCTCTCCTGTTAGGTTGTTACAAATAATATGCTAACACATCACTTGTGCATGTCGCTCTTAGCTGTGTGGACATTTCTTTTCTTTTTTTTTTTTTTTTTTTTTTTTTTGCAGTGCTAGGGATTGAACCCAGGGCCTTGTGCTTGCAAGGCAAGCACTCTACCAACTGAGCTATCTCCCCAGCCCCTGTGTGGACATTTCTGTAGGATGAATTCCTAATCATAGATAATTGGGTCAAAGGGAGAAAACATAGATACTGCCACATGGTCCCCTCTAGGAATTACCATTTGTACTTCCCTAGAGTGCCTGTTTTCCCAATCTTATTAACAGAGCATAGTATTAAATTTTTGCCTACATGGTAAGTTAAAATGACATCTCAGCACAGTTTTTCATGGCCAGGGTTGAGTATCTTTTCATTAGTTTAAGGGCCTTTTAAACTTTTTTAAAAAATATGAATTGTCTGTTTATGTCCTTGCTCATTCATCTTTTCATTTGTTGGTCTTTTTCATCTCAATTTTTAGGAGTTTATATATTAAGACAATAAACCACATTTATATGATAGAAAGGGCAAATATTTTTCTTGGTTTGAATTTGCTTCTTGCTTATTTTTTGTTGGACCGTGAATACATTTTTGTATTGTTAAGTGCTTGAATTAAAATAAAAGAATCAATATTATATTATCAATTATTCATAGTTTAAATAGATATTATTCAACAAAACTATGTTGAATACTTACTACTGTGCATTCCACCTTAAGTTCTGGGTACAAAACTCACCTGGAAGATGTCTTAATGTAGTGGGTCAGACAGTTGTATAAACAAATAATTCCAGTGTGCCAGCGATAAGGGTTGTAACAGACATTAGAAAATGATTAAGATTAATTAAGATTACAGCTGGCTGAACTGCTTTCAGAAATTTGTGAAAGATTTCATTAAAAGAAAGTTATCTTTTGGCAGGGTTTTGAGGAGCATTTGACAGGTGGAAAAAGAGGAATATAAGTTAAGTCCTATAGTCCAATTCTTGAGGGAGTAGTTGACTCTTAGCATTCAAATAGCTCTCTCCTCTCTACATCAGATAGATCAATTTTTCCTTTTATCAATTTACCAAAACACAGGTAGTAATGTCAGGTATTTATTATTTAAGAGTACTCCTACCTGGGGTGAATTACTGTAGCTAGAATTCTGCAGAGATGAGTAAGATTGAGGGGGCTTCAGATGATAGTGCCCAACCAGTGCTGTTCTCTCATAACCACTTGATAGTAAGTCTGGTATTCCACCTCCAAAATGAATCCAAAAAGATAAGAGTTCGGGGACTGGCACATCTAGAGCTTTTGACTGTGACAACTCTAATAGTTCTTTCTTACAGTCTTGCAGCTTCTACAGAATTGGAGATTGTCTTTGCAACACCCCATCATTCAGTGGTCAGTTCAAGATGAGATGCAATCACTATTGAGCAAGGAGAGGTATGGGAGTCAGCTACTGACGGGTCTTCCCTACTGAGCTGGCAAAGCTGGGCCCAGCAACATTCGTTCAAGTGGCAGACACAATCTGCTGTCTGCCCAACTTATCTTTCTGTTCTGTTCCATCAGTGGAACTACTGTTTGGTTTCAAGTGACAAGGAGGCCAACCCTGAGGTGTAGTGTAACTAGTCTTGTCTAGTTTAAGCCAATCATGCCAATCTAGTTCCTGTCTTACAGAAACTGGTTGTCTGGCTTCCTCTGAAGCTCAGGGTTCAATGATGTACAAGCAGAAGTCTACTGCAGAGATTTTGCTTTCCTAATAAAACAGGTAAACTATGCTTTGTCTTCATTGTTTCATATTGCCTGAGTCTAGATGTGATACTTGGTACTGCACAGCCATATTGTGACCAAGACTACTAAAGAATTTTTGCGGAGTTGGGGATGTAGCTCTGTGGTAGAGTGCTTCCCTAACATGCACAAAGCCTTTGGTGATTCCATTACCCACACTGCAAAAAAGAAAAAAAAAAAAAAATTTATGTAGTTGCATCAGCCCAACAACATATTGCTACTTAACAGCTGTTCCCTGTGTCCAGATTTCTCTGTATGTGAGGTAAAGAAATATTTCTATCTTCTTAGGCTACTGTTGGTAGAATTTTCTATGAAGCAGTTAGGCAGTCACTAAGCAGCGTGGCAGTAGCTGCTGGTTTGTCTTACTACATTTCTGGAAATTCACCTCTCAAGGAGATAACAAGCTCAAGTGGATGTGTTAATAAAATAATAATGATGATGATGATGATTTATATTATCATTTGTGGTACTGGGGATTGAATCCAGGGGTGCTCTACCATTAAGCTCTATCCCTAGCATTTTAAAAATTCTTATTTTTTATTTATTTATTTTTTAGATATATATGACAGTACAGTGTATTTTGACATATTATACATTCATGGAATATAGTTATTCTAATTAGGATTCTTATGGTTGCACATGATATGGAGTTTCACTGGTAGTGTATTCATATATGAGCATAGAAAAGTTAGGTAAGAATTCATTTTACTATCTTTTCTATTCCTGCCTGCTCCCTTCCCTTCATTCCCCTTTGTCTAATCCAATCAACTTCTGTTCTCCTCTCCCTAAAATTTTTATTTTTGAGACATGGTCTTGCCAAGTTGCCCAGGCTGACCTTGAGCTTTGGATCTTCATACCTCAGGTCACTGGGATTACAGGTGTGAACCTTTGTGCCCAGTGGATTTAGAAAATCTATAACTTGTACAAACAGTATAAGTAAGATCAGCACTGTGTCAGTTACCTGCATCCCTTGACCCACAGGATGACATCAAAGAAAAGGTCCAGATGATGAACTTCATAAGCAGTGGGGCACTCTTGCTGAGGAGACAACTTGGAGCTCTAGCTAGGCAGGGATTTAGTCTACAACTATTCTTTTTTGGAGGTGCGGGGGAGGGGGGCAGTACCAGGGATTGAATTCAGGGACACTTGACCACTAAGCCACATTCCCCAGCCCTATTTTGTATTTTATTTAGAGACAGGTCCTCACTGAGTTGTTTAGCACTTCACTTTTGCTGAGGCTGGCTTTGAACTTGCAATCCTCCTGCTTCAGCCTCCCAAGCTACTGGGATTACAGGCATGCACCACCACACCCGCCTGGCATTACAACTATTCTTGAAGGAGCAGAGCAGGTGGAAAGTCCTGGCCTCACTGGAATAAGGGCAACAGATGGGAAACTGTCTGTAGCAACTTCCCAGGATGTAAGGAGATGCAAGGGGAACAGTCTTAAGACAGCCCCTCACACAGCAGCTGCTTTTGCTAAGTTCCTGAGAGGATGGCAGAGCGTTCACCAAGACAAGTCAGACTGTGGCCAAGCCCCACCTTCGTGTCCTGTGTGGAGACCTGCAAGGGTGTCAGGGACTGTGGTAGAACTACTCCCCTACAAACCACAGGTAAAAGCACTCTTAGTGGAGAAAGTTCTATCTCAGAGTACCTTAGGGGAAGGGACTTAAGCTTGTTGAAGGACAAAGGTTTGTCAGAGGAATAATATATTCTATTTATTTTCTCATCTTTTGCTGAAATGTTTCCCAGTATCTCATGAGACTGATTACTGGGATGATTTCCTGCATTCAAAGGCAGTGCTGAGGTACAAGTCCAGTCCAGACACCTGCAAGGACAGACATCAAGGTTTTGCATGCATGCACATGTGCAGAGACACATGTATGTTTGCCTGCCCACTTAGCGTCAGCAACAAGCCTCGCAGACCCCAGCACATTGCATCAACGTGCTTTCTGCAACTGCCCTTCAGAAGTGGTGTGTATGATTACACATTCAAATTCATTCCCAGCCACACGAACTGGATCATCTCACTCTATTTCTTAAATATATAAGGCAGATTTTGAAATATGAAATTCCAATTTTAAACCTTAAAAGAAACCGTTTCACAGTCTTTGGTTTTTCCAGGCTTGAAAGAAAAGCTCAAATACCTGCAGGTAACACAGCTTACTCTTTTGTCATCCCAAACCACACTAGCTAGAAGATGTTACTATTGTTACATGTGATTTATAATCTTCATGTCATATCACCTTAGTGCCCTGGAGTAGAATTTATGACATCTGTGTGTGACTCATTCTAGCTTTCTACAGGCATAAGATTGAAAAGGTTTAATTATAGTGAAATGAAATGAGCTGGAGCCTAATTTTAATAGTGAAGGCAACATACCCAAGTCACCTGTCCCATGGTCCCAGGATGAGAGCACACATGGAGGTGCCAGGGCAGCCCCTTTACCCCCACCATCTCAGTCTCTCACCAAGAACTGCCTTGAGAGTATGCCAACCTGCGTGACCTCACTTTTCTATAACTTTATAATATTTTGGCCACTTTTAATCATTTCCCTCAAAAAAAAGTTGTATAAAAATTTTTCTTGAAGTCTGATTTGTAATCTTTTAAAAACTTGTCCCACTAAGTAAGCTATTCCCTGTGAACTTTAGACTCTCCAAGAGAGATTTGATTAACTTTCTAAAGTTCCTAAAGAAGGGACAAATTCAAGATCACCAGGTGGGAGAGGTGGGGAAGGTGAGGCAGGGGGTTCAGTGGAAATCCCCACACCACGTGGTGAACCCCTTGTTGGTCCCCAGCTTCAATTCCCTTCCGGCACAGCTGGAAACCAGCCTCATGCAGTCCAGGAAGGAGAGTGGGGGACTGCTCTCTGGATGCACAGACTGGGCAGGAGAACAGAGCTAGAGACACCAATATTGGAGGGTCACTCCACAAAATGGCCACCTCTGCTGTAACTCCTCAGTGAGGTTGACAAGGGGGTAAGGGTCGGCCTGTGCATAGAACTTCACTCAACTCCCAAGAGCCTCACTTTAATGAATAAGAACAGCTCTGGAGGGAGAGACTGGAGGAAAGTCTCCAAAAGGAAAGGCAGAGACACAGAAATTAAAAACAGAAGGAACCAGGGATTCAAACTACGCAGAGCTTATGCTCCCTTGTGCTGAGAAGTCTGATAACTAAACTCAGAGCATGAGAGAGACAGGACACACTTTACACCCATAAAACAAGAGCAGGGGACTCTTGAAGTTTGAATGCTAAAATAGAAAAAACCAGTAGAAATGCTAAAAGGTCAATTTAAAGAAATAGACCAGGAAGTAAAACAAGCGAACAAAACCCAATTTAAAGATTTCTAATAGAAAAAGAAAAAAATTAGAGTCTCAAACTAGGAGGTAGACTTAAATAGTACAGATTTCTGAAAGGGAAGGAAGACAATGAAAAGAAGGAAATTTTTGAAAAATAATGACAATTCCAAGAACTGAAATCCTTGGTTTTCAGATACACATGAGAGACCAGCCCAAGGAATGAGAAACTACTAAAACCAAGGGCTCACAGAGACTGTAAGGGGATGGGCTTTGGGCTGGCAGGAGCTATGCTCTTCCCTGGTTAGGTCTCCAGCTTCCTGCTGGGACTTGACTCTGCTCTAAAGCATAGGCCACAAGTCTGAGCCTGGTCAATGTGTGAATTCTTGGCTAGGCCCTTCTTCATGCAGAGTTGGGCCCTGCTTCTGTGGTTTGGTTGCTAAGGACCTGCTTCAATTCAAATGGTTCTCCTGCCCCTCCATTGCTCAGGTACAAAACTCCCTTCTCTTTGCCCCCACCCCCCGAGGGATTTAATTTATGGGTACTCTGCCACTGAGCTACGGTACCAGTCTTTTTTTTTTTTTTTTTTTTTACAAACTGCATTTTGATTCACTGTAGACAAATGGGGTACAACTTTTCATTTCTATGGTTGTGCACGATGTAGATTCACACCATTCATGTAATCATACATGTACATAGGGTAATGATATCTGTCTCATTCCACCATCTTTCATACTCCTGTCCCCTCCCCCTCATTTCCCTAATCTAAAGTTCCTCCATTCTTCTCTTACCCCCCACCCACCACCCCCATTATGTACATCATCCACTTACCAGAGAAAACATTCGGCCTTTGGTTTTTTGGGATTGGCTTATTTCACTTAGCATGATATTCTTCAGTTCCATCCATTTACCTGCAAATGCCATAATTTTACTGTTCTATGACTGAATAATATTCCATTGTGTATGTATATTACAGTTTCTTTATTCATTCATCTATTGAAGGGCATCTAGGTTGGTTCCACAACCTAGTTATTGTGAATGGAGCTGCTATAAACATTGATGTGGCTGTGTTACTGTAGTATGCTAGTTTTAAGTCCCTTGAGTGTAAACTGACCTCAGTGATTTCCCCTGTCTGCAGAGTCCGCTGTGGCCTCTGTTCAACAAAGAATCCCTTGGACAGAGAGTTCAGCAACTGGACTCCTCTCATGCTGAGATTTGGAAGTTCGGCCACTCTTGACACAGCATGCCCTACGGTGAGTTGGTTCCTGATCCTGGCTCTGCTCCTTCCTGACTTTCTCTGGCTTCCCTTTGGTTGCATACCCCAGGCCTCAGCCTACAGCACTTTTTCAAACAGCATCTCATTTTCTTATAGTTCAAATACGTCCTGAGTATTGTTTCTGGACCATATATTATATCTTAATTATAAGATATCAATAAAAAAAACTATATTAACAAGACAATATTCCTAAAGAATTTGTCAACATAAAATATTTCAGTGAGTCATTAAAAGTGAGCCGGATCACCCCAAAAAAGTCTCCTTTCTTATTCACAGAAGGGAGAAATGAGAAAGATGAGGGAAAGTAGCAGAGAGGAAGGAAGCTCTTGTTCCACCACCCATACCTTCTGCAAGTTATTTATCAAGCCCTACTGTGTAGTCAGTCACTGCACTCAGCACTGTGGATACACCAGAGAGCAGAACAAGAACAAGCGCCTTCCATCATGGAACTTAAAATCCAATAGCGGAGTCAACACATTTTACTTATCTATTTTATTTCTCAAACACTCGGTATGGCTATGTGTCAGAATTTGCTCCAGAGGCTTTAAGTGGTAACTCATTTGATCCTTACCCCAACCTTAGGAGGTAGTCATTGTTCACACTCCTATTTTTCAGAAAAGGAAACTGAGACACAGAAAAATCAAGTACCTTACCCAAGGCCACATGCTGGCAAGTTACAGAGGCAGGCTGCACTCAAAGGCCCTGCCAGGCTGTGTCCCTTCCCAGTTGACTGGGGCAGGAGTGAGCTCTGGGTGGCAGCAGAGTGAGGGACTGGGAGTCATTTGCGTTCATGTCACTTTAGATAAGAAAGTCAGAGAGGGCCTCTCTGAGGAGGTGGCATGCCTACACAGGCTCTCCATGGGGTTGGGAGTTCAAAAGACTCCCAACTGCAAGGCGCTGGGGATATAGCTCAGTTGGTGGAGTGCCTGCCTTGCATGCGCAAGGCCTGGGTTCAGTTCCCTGTACCACAAAAAATAAAGAAAGAAAAAAGACTGCAAAACAGAGAAGGGCATTTGTGGGGGAGGAGCAGGGAGGCTTTTCCCCTTCCCACCCTCATGATTAACTTCAACAGAAGTTTCTTGTTTGGCAAATGATGTCAAACTCCTTAAATTATGGCAAGGTCACAGTTGCCAGGAGCTGTGTCCACAGTGTCCCTGCTGGGAACAGTTGTCATGACTTCTCAGCAGTTTTTATTTCCTCTCATGAATGTAAATTAGATTCTGCAGGTGACATAATTCTCACCCATTTCAGCTATGTGATACACTTCTCTGCATTTTAAAAAGGTGTTAATCGTTTATCACTCTGTGACTAATTCTATGCTCATATTTATCCTCACTCTTTGAATTTTTTTTTAAATTTTTGCTATTCAAAATCACATCTGTCAGACAGCAGGAGATTGTTATTGGCATAATTTACCCAACTAGATCAGGTAAAGGTTTTATCTTTCCTTTACTTTGGTCTCTACATTTCAGCTCTGTGGTTTCTCATGATGCTTACCAGGGTCTCAATTTTATTTTTATCTGTTAGCAATGAAATGGCAGGACTTAAGTGCCCAACCTCTCTTCAGTCCCCGAGTGCTTTCTGCAATTAAAAGAGTCTCAAAATGCACGGTGAGAACGGTACAAAGAAAGGCTTTCCTGGAAATGGCATGAGCGCAGCGGTGGAAGCCGGCATCCCTCCGTAAACTCATCTCTTCTCTGTTAAAGGCCATAAATTTTCATTAGATAATCAATAGAAATGGCATGATTGCTCAGAAGCTCAACCCTGATATTTAAATTCTTCTCCTCGACCTTAATGAGGGCGTATATGAGAGCAGTGGAGTGGGGTGACATTTAAGACTTGATACTCTGTGATTAGACACAGATCATTCAGAGGTCAGGCTGTAGGCGAGTGGAGATCCTAACAGGCTCTAAATAGCCGTTGTGGTACAGTAGTTATAGTAGTCCCCCCTTGTCTGTGGTTTTTGGACCTAATCTTGTAGTCTTGGGAAGTATCTTCCACAAATAAGTGGGAGGGGGACTAAAAACTGCAATAAGAATAGCAAACAGTGTCTTGTGTTTAGAACATGATTTGAGATTCTTTTCAGCTATCGTTTGCATTATATAACTGGTAGTGTGAGAGGAGCTTCTAGCACATACCAGGCGCTGGCACACAAGAGGTGGGAGAGAAGGTGAGGAGCTTCTGGGAAGATGAGGGAGTTGAGAGGAACACTAGGAGAGAGGCAGCTGCAAACAGAATCGAAAAGTAGTTGCCTCTAGGTGTCTATAGGGGATTGATTCCAGGGCTCCTGGCTGACACCAAACCTGCAGATGCTCAAGTATCTTATATAAAATGGCATAATATTTGCATATAGCCTACATACATCTTTCCATATACTGTAAATCATTTCTAAATTACTTGTAATCCCTAGTAAAATGTAAATGCTATGTAAATAGTTGTTCTACTGTATGGTTTAAGGAATAACAAGAAAAAAGTCTACTGTTCAGTACTTTTTTTTTTTTTAGAAATATTTTCAGTGTTGAACCGGGGATTCACATGACTATGGCGCTTTCCATTTGGTTGAATATAGTTGAGCTTCTTAACCTTGGAGACAAAGTCATGGTATTTCTGCAGCAAAATGTAAAATTGATCACATTGTGTGCAACGAATGAAGACTATAACAAGTTTCATGTCAATTCAGGTCAGATATTACCACTAAAAAAAAAGAAAATAATTTTTACATAAAGTTTAGAGCTTTCCGGGCTTCAGAATTGGAAGAAAGAATTGTGATACTGTAATCCTTTTTGCCAACAGATTTTATGGTGACATGTCTGATTTAAAAACTATCCTAAAGCTGAATAATAACTTAGTATGAAACTTCAAGAATTTTAGACAAAAAAAAAAAAGTTTGTGTACTTGCATGTAGGTAAAATTCAATTGAGTAGAAGAGACAGTGGGAGAAATTTCTAAAGTTTTCTCATTTAAGAGGATGGTGTTGGGTTGATATTGTCATGTTAGTACAGCCTTGTAAATCAGTGATAGGATAAAAAGACAGGAATGCTTAATGAATCACTTTATAAGGCAACAAACTCAATTGTATCTCAGGTACAGTACCTGGCTTCTGAGTGTCTAATAATTACTTGTACAACTTAAAGGGCATTCAATCCAAAAAAGTCTAGTCTATTAAAAAAAACCTAAGGGGCTTTCTGAATGTTTGTGTTCCCCCACACAAAAAAATTAATATGTCGAAACCCTAACTCCCAATGTAATGATATTTGGAGATGGGACTCTGGGAGACAATTAGGTTTAGATGAGCTTATGAAGGTGGGATGTCCATGATGTAGTTAGTGCCCTTGCAGGAAGAGACATCTGAGAGCTTTCTTCCTCCTCCTCCTCTTCTTTTTCCTCCTTCTCTTCCTCTTCCTCCTTCCCCCCTCCCTCCCTAGCAGGAAAGGACATAGAGAGCCATCTGCAAACCAGAAGGAGAACTCTCACTGGCAACTGAACCTCCTGGCACCTTGATCTTGGACTTCTAGCCTCTAGAATGGTGGGGAATAAATGTCTGTTGTGTAACCACATAGTCTCTAGTCTTTTCTCATGGCAGCCCAAGCTGATTAAGACAAGAGCTTACGTGTGATCACACTGTTCAAAATGCCATCATGAAATAAGAAAGCTAAAATTACACCGCAGAGGGGTTAACATATAGTCCCTCTCCCAGTATATAAGTCCTGTAGCCTATTCTGTTTTTAATTTGTGTATTGAAATCTTCTGTTAGAAAGAGTTCATAGTCAGATATCAGTGAGAAGGACACACATTCATTAAATGTACTTGTCATAAGTTAAGAAGTCTTGGAAACAGAGTTGGCTGAGCAGCTGAGTCATAGTTAATGACTCGTTCTCGGTTTTTCATTATTCCTTTAGAAATAAAGAGCAGGAATAGGTACAACATGCATACAGGTTGATATTTTGATTCATTCAAGATCTCTTTGCTTGCTTTTGGAAGTTTCAGAGACTAACATTTTTAGTATTTACAACACAGGATTTTCAACAGAGAAGTTATAGAACAATGAAAAACCGGAAGCGAGATGACTTAGAGAGCCTGTGACCTCTATTTTTTATAGCTTATATTTATTTTCTAAAGAAACGACTTTTGACACAGCTTTGCCACTGGCCTGCAGAACCCAGGGCCCAGCCCTGACCCGGCCAGTTTAGGCCGGGTGGGCACCCCCAGACGTGGCCAGCCAGGCCTCCTGGACATGGCCAGTTGCTTCACTGCCCGCCCACCCACAACTCAGCTTCCCCAGCATACCACTTTGCCTACAGAGCCACAACCTGGCTGGCCCATGCTAATCTCCCAAGAAGGGAAATTGGAAAGTCCTAAACCCCAACCTTCAACCCAGTGGGCAACACAATAAAAAAGAAGCACATGAAAATTCACAGCCCATACTCCAATGCTGAGTTCACACCTCAAAAAGAAATGAAAACAAGGTGAACACATACACTCACTGACTATTTTGCCCACCACAGTGGATACGACTCCTTAATTTCTTAACACTTCACCAAGGTTTATTGTTGTTGTTTGTTGTGGTTGTAGTTCTATTTTGCTTTTTGTGTTTGGTTTTCTGTATTGCATTTTTGTTGTAATTGAATATGTACTGACTGAATCAAGGATTCCTACACATATTCATATTTATTTCTCTCTCCTTATTCCTGGCCTTACTTTTCTTTTTCGAAGGTGTTATTTTCCCATGCTCTGTATTTTGAGGGTAGGATCTTTGATTATCTTATTTTGATTTTGTTTTGTATCATCTCCCTTGTCTCCTCTCTCTTTTCTATTCCTGACACCCACATTCCAGTCTGTCTCTCCTCCTTTTACATTAACAATATATCCTAAGTTATCACTGCATCTGCATTATTCACCCTTTGGAATTGCAAACAGTTTTCTACTCTCCTGTCTCCTTTCTTTCCTTATACTCAACTTTATCCTTAACACTTAAAACTAATTGAGATATATAACATCCACTCCTATTACCAATGTCACAGCAATAATTAATATGGTGAAAGTCATAGCACCTATTGTTTAATTGTAAGCCAGACATAATGCATGATTATTTACTGTTTTTACGATGGAAGTTGCTGATCCTACCATCTCTACATAGTGCACCAAATAACACTAGATATAAAAATAGAAACTAAGGACCTAGTCTATGGCTATATATGTTGTTGCTATCACTGCCCCCCCCCCCGCCGTCTCACTCACATCCTGTGTGGGGAGGGAGTAGGTAACCATTGGAGGTATGG